>NC_087272.1:39058382-39358382 GCF_015220805.1 Pogoniulus pusillus
CCCTTTCCCAGTCGCTTTCTACACCCCCCGGGGGAGCATGCACCAGCGCGGGGTGTTGAGAGTGAAGCTGTGTGTAACCCCCCCCAAAGCAGCTCACGCGTGTTTCACCCCTGCCGGCGCAGGCTCCCATGCATGCACAGCCCTTCCCGGCTCCTGTCTCCCGCGTCCTCGGCCCTTCCCGTTCTCCCGGCACCGGCGAGACACCCGGCGTTAGCCCTGCCGGGTGAGATTTCTACTGCCAGCCTTAAGGAGCTCTAATTTTTTAATAATATATTTTACCTTTCTTTTTATTTTTTTAAGATGGGGACCCCCGACGGCTGCAGCCCTCCCCCCCCCCCCCCCCCCCCCACTCAGGCTTTTGAAGGCACAGCGAAAGGGCTTCGCCGTGGGTTTGAGAGAACCGTTTAGTCACTGTTTCATTAGGCACTATTTGAACCTTGCAACATGTGGTAATTTCTGGGGCAAGCTGAAAAGGGGGGATTATGTAGGAGGGACAGAAGGAAATTAGCCAACGGTTAATTTAACTCGTTTTCTGGTAGAATTTTCGATACATTCCTAATTGACTGAGGAGGCAGGTGAAGTCTTCAGTTCCAGGCAGACTCATTCACGGTGAGAATAAATGGCTCTTTCTCCCCCCCCTCCGCTCACAATATATCATCAGGGAAAAGACATGCAATGAATATGTTGATTTATTATTATTATTATTATTATTATTATTATTATTATTATTGCTATTATTAATAATGGAATTACACCCTGCTACGCAGGTGTGAGAGAAAAAAAACCCCACCCTGTACTGCGATGGAAATCAGATTAACAATGAAATGAGACTTTTATTAGCTTTCTGTGTCACATAGACCTGGATTTAAACAGTCAAAACAAGAAACAAGGAGGGGGGAAGGGGGGAAGACACACCGATGGCAGAAGTGCCAATCAATGGGCAGAAGTAGTAGCTTGGTATCCAAATAATAATTAGCTGTAATTCGCGGTGAATATCCACACCCCACACTCCACACTGTTTATATCATATCGAGGATGTATGATTAGCCTATAATGGCAAAGCTCTTTCGAGTCAGGGGTTTGCCAATTAACCCTCATCATCCCGAGTCGTCGTGAAACGGGAACGGGCGTCGATGAAGTCGGAGTTTTAGTCAAACTCTAAACCACATCGGAAACAAACTCTGGGCTGAGATTCTCACCACGTTCACATAGCAATGAGGTTCCAGCAGGTCTGGGTGTTCTGGGCGAGCTTGAGAGCAATCCGCGGAAGCAGCTGGACAGGAGAACGGGTGGGCTGGAGGGGACCCTGTACCGGGCAGCTCGGGGGAAAGGCGGGAGGAGATGACCTTGCACAGGGGCACCGGGGGGCGGTGGATTGGCTGGGACCCTGTACCGAGCTCTGGAGGGTTTGGGGGTGACTCTGCACCGGGCACTGGAGGGTTTGGGGAGACTCTGCACGGGACACTGGAGGGTTTGGAGTGACTTGCACCGGGCACTGGAGGGTTTGGGGTGACTTGCACCGGGCACCGACGAGTTGGAGGTGATCCCGCACCGAGCACTTTCGGGTTGGCAATGAACCTTCACCGGGGGGCCATGGGTTGACGCTGACCCTACTGAAGAGCACCGAGGGGGCGGTAAGTTAGCGGCTGAGCTACCTGCGCGCCCTGCGGAGAGGTGATAGGCAGAGTCGGGCAGGGCCCGCGGCCAGGGGAGCTCCCCACGTCTGCCAAGGGCCCCTTTGTAACCTGCTATAGAAAACGGAGGTATTCTGCATGACAAAGCCCAATTAAGCTCGCTATTCAGGCCCGCTGCAGCTGGTAGCCCATTGGGGCGGTGGGAGGAAACACGAATATATTACTTATGCGAAGGGGCGGCGAGAAATACCAAAAGCCGCCGTTCTGGGTTGGGTGTTGGATTTGTTTGTTTGGTTTTTTACGTGTCGCTCCCTTGATTTCTGTATATATTTGGTGGCAGGGGCGGTGGGAGGAGGAGGGACGGGGTGGGGCGCTGAGGCAGGGGGCACAAGCCCCGGGCCCGTCTAAGCAGCCTCCTCTCAGGGGCGGCAGGTCCCGCTCGCAGGCGCAGCAGCAGCGTGCCCCGGGGTGTTTGCAGAGAGGGGTAAGGAGGCTGCAGGCCTGATGAAACTGTCCTCTAACACAAGAGCCAAGCCATCGTTTTCCTCCAAGAGTCCTCTCTAGTTTTTAGTTGTCAGTCAGAGAGGGTCAACTGTGAGCCTGCCAAAGAGCCTCCACAGGCTGAAAGGGCATCAAACTCCAAGGCAGACTGAAAGTCAGCCAAAGAAGAGAAAATCAGATGGAGACTTAGGTCTGCCCAACAGGCCTAGAGTCCTGCATCCAGTTCTGGAGCCCCTATTCCAAGAGGGATGTGAAGATGCTGGAGCATATCCAGAGAAGGGCCAGGAGGGTGCTCAGAGGACTGCAGCAGCTCTGCTGTGAGCACAGACTGAAGGAGTTGGGGCTGTGCAGGCTGGAGCAGAGGAGGCTCCCAGGGGACCTTCTTGTGGCCTTCCAGCATCTGAAGGGGGCTTCAAAATAGCTGGGGAGGGACCTTTTAGGGTGCCAGGGAGTGCCAGGAGTGGAGTGAATGGAGCAAAGCTGGAGGTGGGGAGAGTGAGGCTGGAGGTGAGGAGGAATTTGTAGAGCAGGAGAGTGGTGAGAGGCTGGAATGGGCTGCCCAGGGAGGTGGTTGAGGCCCCATGGCTGGAGGTGTTTGAGGCCAGGCTGGCTGAGGCTGTGTGCAGCCTGCTCTAGGGTAGGGTGTCCCTGGGCATGGCAGGGGGTTGGCACTGGCTGCTCCTTGTGGTCCCTTCCAACACTGACTGGTTCTATGATTCTATGTGTGTAGCTGTAGTTGGTACAGAAACCACATTTTCAGAACCCATCTGAGAAATGCTTTGCCTGTCACAGTCTTACCCTTAAATAACAGCACAAGGGGCAGTGGGTGGAAGTTGAGGCATAGGAGGTTCCATGTGAACCTAAGGAAAAAAAAAATTTCACTGTGAGGGTGACAGAGCACTGGCACAGGCTGCCCAAGGAGGTTGTGGAGTCTCCCTCTCTGGAGATATTCAAGAACTGTCTCAGAATCACAGAATTAAGATCTGCTTCATCTTTTGTAATTAATGCAAATCTGAGTGATCTTAGGGAATGTGCAGCTTAATAGATTGTGGCAGTTCAGTCCACTGAGGCTTCAGCAGGAGTGGTCAAATTGCAGTAATGTTGTCAGAGGTTTTTATTTGCCTTTCCCAATTGCTATTACATGTGAGTGAGTGATGCATGGGCAGAAGGCAGCTGCCCAGCTTTTAATTTTTTCTTAGACAGGGCTAAAATTCAGTGGGTTTCAAAGGCACAGCCATCTACACTGGGCTGTCTGAGCAGTGCTGAGGCAATCTCCCACTTAGAGATAAAACCAGCAAAAGTCCTAGGAGGAGAGGCTGAGGGAGATGGGGGTGTGCAGCTTGCAGAAGAGGAGGCTCAGGGCAGAGCTCATTGCTGTCTACAGCTACCTGAGGGGAGCCAGGTGGGGTTGGGCTCTCCTCCCAGGCACCCAGCAACAGAAGAAGGGAACACAGCCTCAAGCTGTGCCAGGGCAGAGCTAGGCTGAATGGTAGGAGGAAGTTCCTGGCAGAGAGAGTGATTGGCATTGGAATGGGCTGCCCAGGGAGGTGGTGGAGTGGCCGTGGCTGGAGGTGTTGCAGCCAAGCCTGGCTGGGGCACTTAGTGCCATGGTCTGGTTGGTTGGGCAGGGCTGGGTGCTAGGTTGGGCTGGCTGAGCTTGGAGCTCTCTCCCAACCTGCTCGACTCTATGATTCTATGATCTTTTTATCTTCAAAAGTAATTTTCAGATAGATTTTAAGGTGGAAATTTGTTTTAGGGGAACAGCTCAAACTCTGGAGAACAGCAGCACCTACAATAGTAGGTGAGCTGGAGAAGAAGGAACCCTCCAGCCTGCTGAATTTTACAAAACAGGAACTGATTCCTCCCAACAGCTTGATTCAGGATCTGATGCTTTTGGATGTGTTTGGGAACAAGACTCAAGAGTGTCACCTTGATACTTGGAGGGTTGCTTTGTTGCTGCATCTGTACTTACCAGTATAGGTAAGAAGAGCAGCAGATCACAACCAGGTTGGAAAAGACCTTCTAGGATCAAGTCCAACCTATCACCTAACCCTTCTATTTAACTAAACCATGGCACTAAGTGCCTCATCCAGCCTCCTCTCTTAACATCTCCAGGCATGGCCACTCCACCACCTCCCTGGGCAGCCCATTCCAATGCCAATCACTCTCTCTGACAGGAACTTCCTAACAACATCCAGCCTAGACCTGCCCTGCCACAGCTTCAGCCTCTGTCCCCTTCTTCTGTTGCTGGCTGCCTGGCAGCAGAGCCCAACCCCACCTGGCTACAGCCTCCCTGCAGGCAGCTGCAGGCAGCAATCAGCTCTGCCCTGAGCCTCCTCTGCTGCAGGCTGCACACCCCCAGCTCCCTCAGCCTCTACTCACAGGGCTCTGCTCCAGGCCCCTCCCCAGCCTTGCTGCCCTTCTCTCCACACCTTCCAGCACCTCAACAGCTCTCTGCAATTCAGGAGCCCACAACTGGACCCAGCATTCCAGGAAGCGACCCCTGAGAAGCACAGGCCTCCAGGATGGTGTGTACCAGCCTTGTTTATGCCAGAGTCTCCTGAAAGAATCCAGTGTTGTTGCTGGAATAGATGGCATTTGCCTCCTGTCATTCCCTACCTCTTGTTCATTGGGTTGTGCCATCTCCTGCACTTGTGGCTTTCCTATGGAAACTTCTGTCTTTGCCTTCATCTCTTTCCTTAAGAAGCACACAGAACCAGAGGATGTGACCAGGTCATCCTGTTTACAGCCCTGCACCTACATGGGAGGAGGCAGCATCAGTATGGAGGCTTTCCACTGCTTTCTAATTGGTATTGGCTAATGGATCCCACAATTAGAGGGGAGCTGAGTGGGTGAGACAAGCTTGAAAGGCAGCACTGAGGACAGGAAGAGTGCTCTCATAAACCTAATCTCTTTAGAACATGAGGTTTATAGTATCAGCTGCTGGCAGAAACAGCACTTCCATAGTTGCTGGGTCAAAGTTGAGAGGACTTAAAAGATCTTCAGTGTAAATGAAAGGGTTTTTTTTTCCAGAGGAAGACTTCTACTGTGCTTGAGGTCCAGAAATATCAGCAGGAACATGCTGCGCTTGAAGCCATGAAGCTGACATACTTTGGGGGTCCTTTACCCCTAAGAACTAGAGAGTTCTGACCTGCAAGGAGAAGACTTGCATGAAACTGCAGGAAGAGGAGAAAGTAAACAGAGTGCATGTTTAGAGCAAAGGACAGCACAGATCTGTTGTTTTCATAACTGTTTTTCTTCCCTTTTCAATCTTGTGTTTAGTTCTTCCCATAACTCTGAAGAGAAGTGGAAGACATCTACTGGGTTGGTTTTTGTTTTGCTTGTGTTAGTGTTTCCCCCCCTGAGGCAAGCTCAAGGGCATCTGAAGATATCTGACACTTGAAATGAAAGAATAATTGCTGTGTAAAATGTAAACAGGAGATACAACAGTTTGAAAGCTATTTCTGGTTTACCTTAATTTGGAACCGCCAGCTCCAGCTGCCCCACAGGCTTGCTGCAAGCTGCAGTCCTTGGCCAGCATGTCCATCTCTGCATCTTAGAATCATAGAATCAGCCAGGCTGGCAGAGAGCTCCAAGCTCAGCCAGCCCAACCTAGCACCCAGCCCTGCCCAACCAACCAGACCATGGCACTAAGTGCCCCAAGCAGCCTCCTCTTAAACACCTCCAGGGATGGAGACTCCACCACCTCCCTGGGCAGCCCATTCCAATGCCAATCACTCTCTCTGCCAACAACTTCCTCCTCACAGCCAGCCTAGACCTGCCCTGCCACAACTTGAGACTGTGTCCCCTTGTTCTGTTTCTGGCTGCCTGGCAGAAAAGCCCAACCCCACCTGGCCACAGCCTCCCTTCAGGTAGTTGTAGCCAGCAATGATATCACCCCTGAGCCTCCTCTTCTCCAGGCTAAACAACCCATCTTCAGGTTAAACAACCCATCTTCAGGTTAAACAACCCATCTTCCCCTGGGCCTTCCCATTTCACCCTAATCAGGCTTCAGCTTATACTGAGAGAAGCTGGAAATCTCCTAGGTCATAGTTGGCAGGAGGAACTTTGGTTTGGTTTTGTTCTGGGCAGGAAAGCAGGTTGTGTTATACTCCTTCTCTGCTGTATGACACTGTCAGTCACAGAATTAACAAGACAGGAGCAATTTGTTTTGCTGGATTGGTGCTAGTCAGCACCATAGAATGGCCCAGGGATCATCTGCTCTAACCTCCTCACCATGGGCAGGGACACTTCTCAATCAGATTCAGCTGCTCAAGGCATTATCCAATCTGGTCTGCAACACCCCCAGGCGGGAGGCAGCCACAGCCTCCCTGGGCAGCCTACTCCAGATTCTCAGCACTCTCACGCTGAAGAATTCCTAAGCTCCAGTCTGACCCTCTCTGTCTCAGCTTCAAACCATTGCCCCTTGGCCTGTCTCTAGACCCTCTGATGCAGCCTTCCTGCAGGATCCCTTCAGCTCTTGGCAGGGAGCTCTGAGGTCCCCCTGGAGCCTTCTCTTCACCAGGCTGCACACTCCCAGCTCCCTCAGCCTATCCTCACTGCAGAGCTGCTCCAGCCCTTGGAGCATCCCTCTGGACTTGCTCCAACAGCTCTGTGTCCTACTTACTTCCTATGCCCTCCTTCCCTATATGAAGACTGCTCTTTAATGTTCAGATTACTTTTTGTTTGTCTGTTTTAATTGTTCACTTTCATCCTCACACTACTTCATCCCTTTTTCATGTACAAATGAGATGAGGCCTTGAGGGACCTGTTCTAGTGAGCGGTGTCCCTGCCTATGGCAGGGGGGTTGCAACTGGATTAGCTTTGTGGTCCCTTCCAACCTAAACCATTCTGTGATTCTATTCTGTGTGCTTGCTTCCCTCCCACCTTCTAACATCTTTACCCTTTGCAAGCAAGCAGAATAATATTGGGCAGTGGGCTAAGGTTGTTTGGTTTGGTTTATACACATGTTTCCTGTTAACTAAGTGTGCAGTTCTTTCTCCACACTCAAAGGAGCCTTTAGAAACTCGCAGGAAGCAAAAGATGATTTGCACATAACAAAGGGTTTGCACTTGCAAAAGGCATCGTTTTGGGCAGGGCAAGCTGGAGAGCCTACAGAAGGAGCAGCTGTAGGGATGGGTGGCACCTGGGACAAAGCATGAAAGAAGTTGTGCCCCTGCCAAGCGCAGGACTGCAGGGCTCGGGTGGGGAGCGCAGCCCTTGCAGCGATTCGTTGCAAGAGGGAGCTTGGGCTAATGCCACCTAATGGAGAGCGGCGAAGGCTGCAGCTGGGGAGAGGAGCGAAGCCTGGAGGCAGTTCAGGGGAGCTGGGTGATGCTTCTCCCTTCCCCTGCCCACCCCGGGGCTGTCTCTGGAAGTGTGTTGTTTTGAGGCTAGTTGGAATGTCTTAATGATAGCAATTACACTATAGGCTGTGAAAAGGAAACAGTGGTGATGTCTGCTGCACTCATAGGCTTGCTGGATCATAGAATTAGAGAATCACAGAATCAAGCAGGTTGGAAGAGAGCTCCAAGCTCAGCCAGCCCAACCTAACACCCAGCCCTGGCCAATCAACCAGACCGTGGCACTGAATGCCCTATCCAGGCTTGGCTTCAACACCTGGAGGGATGGTGACTCCATCACCCCCTTGGGCAGCCAGCTGAGTCTAGTCTGGATGATTTCATAAGGGGGGGGGGGGGGGGGGGGGGGGGGAGGGGGCAGGTAACTCCCAAACCATCACAGGAAGGTATGTGGAAGACAAAAGCAGAAAGTTGGAAAGGCAAGTGGAGAACAAATGCTTTCCCTGCAGAAAAAGGGTATTCTGACCCATTGGCAATTTTACTCTTCCAGCTGCCAGGTTGTGTAAAGGGGGGGTGGGGGCCAGGAATGGCCATCAAATCAAGGAGGGCAAGGGATTGGAAAACTTCATTCTTATTGTAGCCAGAGGAGAAAATGGCACAACATGAATCCCATTCTCAGGGCAATGATTGTAAATGAGAATGGGAATGGCACCGAGGTAACCCTTTCCAGTCCTAACAAGGTACACTTGTGTGGTCCTGACACCCTTCAGCTTTCTTTTGTGCAGTTTGCTGCTTTCTTAGCTAGAACTGCTGCATGCTTGTAGCCCAGGAGTGGTGCTTTTTGGTTTCAACCTTTGAAAGTCAGCAACTTTTCAGCTTGGGAAAAGCAGAATTTCCCACTTTAATCACATTAAAGCTAATCAGTGAATGCCTTTGAACTGCTCTACACCACAGAATCATAAAAGCATAGAATAATAGAATCATAAAACAATAGAATAGTAGAATAACAGAATCATGGAAACATAAAATAATAGAATAGTAGAATAACAGAATCATGGAATCATAAAACAATAGAATAGTAGAATAACAGAATCATGGAATCATAAAACAATAGAATAGTAGAATAACAGAATCATGGAATCATAGAATCATAAACAAATAGAATAGTAGAATAACAGAATCATGGAAGCATAGATTCATGGAATCATAAAGTAATAGAATCATAAAACAACAGAATAATAACATGCTAGAATCATAAAATCATAAATTCATAGAATAATTAAATAATAGAAGAATAGAATCATGAAACAATTGAATCATAGAGTGACAGAACCATAAAGTCATTGATTCATAGCCTGTGAAGAGGTTGGTGCTGGCATTGCTTTTAATTACCTGCAGGCAAAGGAGTTAACTGCTTCCCTAACTCCACTGCAGTGAATCATCAGCAATGCTGTGGGCCACCAAAAAGGAAAAGCAATGCTGAAGACTTTCTACAGGCTTGCTTTTTCACAGGCTCACAGGATACCAGGGGGTGGAAGGGACCCAAAAAGATCATCCAGTTCAACCCCCCTGCCAGAGCAGGACCACACAATCCAGCTCAGGGCACACAGAACACATCCAGACAGGCCTGGAAAGGCCCCACAGAAGGAGACTCCACAACCTCTCTGTGCAGCCTGTGCCAGGGCTCTGGGACCCTTCCAGTCAAGAAGTTCCCCTTGTGTTGAGCTGGAACCTCCTGTGCTGCAGCTTCCATCCATTGCTCCTTGTGCTACCCCAGGGAGCAGTGAGCAGAGCCTGTCCCCACCCTTCTGACCCCCACCCCCCAGATATTTATAGACATTGATTCAATCCCCTGTCAGTCTTCTCCAGACTAAGCAGCCCCAGGTCCCTCAGCCTCTCCTTACCAGACAGCACTGCAGTTCCCTCATCATCCTCCTAGCCCTCTGCTGGACTCTCTGTACCTCTTTCTATCCTTCCATGGTTTTCTTAGCCCAATGTTAAGCTTCAAGGAAGTCCAAAATCTTTTGCTGCACTCACAATGCAGAGCAAACCCTTAGACCAGGACTGCAGCTTGATTCAAAGCAGTTTCTGCTGCAAACAAATGGAGAGCTATTGCTGCCTTTACACTGCCTTGGCTGCATTCAGTCATTTATTGAACTTGCTCAGTTTCTTACAACAGCAGAAGCTGTTGCTTGTCAGATGCCTCCCACAGCTTGTTTCTAGTGTTTCAAGTGAACCATTTCAGAGGTACTGAGGTAGATTTACACGAGGAGCTGCCAGTGCTGTTGTTAATCCTACTCATCTGTGTACAGGGATTTCCCCTTGGGAACCAAGCCCAACCAAGAAAAAATTCTTATGTGATGACTTCTGTAAAGACCTGATCCTTCTTTCACTTCCACCTTGTGGCTCTTCAGTATCTTAAGAGGGTCTACAAGAAAGCTGGGGAGGGACTTTTTAGGCTGTCTGGTAGTGATAGGACTGGGGGGAATGGAACCAAGCTAGAAATGGGGAGATTCAGCCTGGATGTTAGGAAGAAGTTGTTCAGCAGGAGAGTGGTGAGAGCTTGGGAGGGGTTGCCCAGGGAGGTGGTGGAAGCCTGATCACTGGAGGTGTTTAAGGCCAGGCTGGATGAGGCTCTGAGCAGCCTGATCTAGTGTGAGGTGGCAGGGGATCCCCCCATGGCAGGGGATTTGGAACTGGCTGATCCTTGTGCCCCCTTCCAACCCTGACTGATTCTATGATTCTGTGACTCTATGATTCTATAGTTCTGTGATTCTATGACTCTATGGTTCTATGGCTCTATGATTCTATGACTCTATATGATTCTATAGTTCTGTGATTCTATGATTCTATGGTTCTATGGCTCTATGATTCTATGACTCTATGATTCTATAGTTCTGTGATTCTGTGACTCTATGATTCTATAGTTCTGTGATTCTATGACTCTATGGTTCTATGGCTCTATGATTCTATGGCTCCATGATTCTATGATTCTATGACTCTATGATCCTGTGATTCTATGATTCTATGACTCTATGATCCTGTGATTCTATGATTCTGTGATTCTATGGCTCTATGATTCTATGACTCTATGATTCTATGGCTCCATGATTCTATGATACTATGAGTCTATGGCTCTATGATTCTATGGCTCCATGATTCTATGATACTATGAGTCTATGGCTCTATGATTCTATGGCTCCATGATTCTATGATTCTATGACTCTATGATCCTGTGATTCTATGATTCTGTGATTCTATGGCTCTATGATTCTATGGCTCCATGATTCTATGGCTCTATGATTCTATGGCTCTATGATTCTATGACATTATGATTCTATGGCTCTATGATTCTGTGGCTCCATGATTCTATGATTGTATGACACTATGATTCTATGGCTCTATGATTCTATGACTCTATGGCTCCATGATTCTATGACTCTATGACTCTATGATTCTGTGACTCTATGATTCTATGCTAGGCCAGACTAGCTAAAGGCATTGCAGGCTCATGCTCTAAAGAGAAGCCTTTCAAGCAGCTTAGGACAGGAGGGAAGAGCAGATCGATGCTCTCAGCGTGTTGTGTCCATGGATTCGTCTCTCATCACTACAGCTGTGCACTGCAAAGGCACCCGGGCTTTTAATCAGAGAATTCAATCTGGTTTAAGCACACTTCAGAGGTTAAGTATGTGATTAAGTGCTCTGCTAAATCACTCCCTGAGGACACCTCTCTCTTTCCCTGAATACAGGGGCAGCCAACTCAGCCTGAGTGCCCGAGTGTGGGCGGCTGAAGCTGGCAGCTCTAAGATCCTTCTCTGTGGATACAGATCTAAACTACAGTTGGGCAGTTTCCCAATTCCAGACTCCTTCAGCCAGTGTCTTCTTCTTCAGGACTGAATTGACAGCATAAAAGCCTCATACAAGCTGGCATTAGACTCTTGTGGGCAAGTTCTTGTGCTCTGTAAGTTGTAGTCCTGAAGTCTGCAGCAGTCTTCCTCAGCAGGTACTTTCTGCTTAGAAGTTTGTTTTCCCCCAGGTTTGTTTTCTTGCTATTAAATGCTTGGGAGAAAAACACTCTTGGGTGTGTTCCCTGGTAGTCCAAGGAACTTGGACCTTTGAGATTTAAAGATTTTCCTGGATTTTTCCTGCTTTCCTTGGGCACAGTGGAGGTGCTGTAGCAATAGCTGGTAGGGCTACAGCCTCCCTTCAGGTACTTATAGACAGCAATGAGCTCTGCCCTGAGCCTCCTCTGCTGCAGGCTGCACACCCCCAGCTCCCTCAGCCTCTCCTCACAGGGCTCTGCTCCAGGCCCCTCCCCAGCCTTGCTGCCCTTCTCCAAACACCTTCCAGCACCTCAGCATCTCTCTGCAATTCAGGAGCCCAGAGCTGGACACAGCACTCCAGGGCTGGCCTGAGCAGTGCTGAGCACAGGGGTGGGCACAAGAACCTCCCTTGTCCTGCTGCCCACACTGCTCCTGAGCCAGCCCAGGATGCCATTGGCTCTGCTGCCCACCTGGGCACTGCTGCCTCAGCTTCAGCTCCTCTCTGCCAGCACCCCCAGCTCCCTCTCTGCCTGGCTGCTCTCAGCCACTCTGGCCCCATCCTGTAGAGCTGCTTGAGGTTGTTGTGGCCAAAGTGCAGATCCTGATACTTGAACTTGTTGATGCTCCTGGCACTGGACTGTGCCCATCTGTCCAGCCTGTCCAGGTCCCTCTGCAGAACTCTCCTGCTGTCTAACACATTCATACTTGCTCCCAACTTGGTGTCTACAAACTTACTATTACTGGACTCAATCCCCTTGTCCAGATCATCAGTCAAGGACTGGATGATCTTGGAGGTCTCTTCCAACATGGTTGATTTCCCCGGGAGTTGGTGGAGTCACCATCCCTGGAGGTATTCAAGAACAGACTGGATGAGGCACTTAGTGCCATGGTCTGGTTGACTGGATAGGGCTGGGTGCTAGGTTGGGCTGGATGAGCTTGGAGCTCTCTTCCAACCTGCTTGATTCTATAATCCTAAAAGCCTGGCTGGGGCACTTAGTGCCATGGTCTGGTTGGTTGGGCTGGCTGAGCTTGGAGCTCTCTTCCAACCTGCTTGATTCTATGATTCTCTTAAACAGGACTGGGCCCAGCACTGCTCCCTGGGTTCAATGAGGCTTGTCCTGCTTTGGACCTAAGAAGGCAACAGTGAGGCCTCTTTCTGCTGAGCTGAGGAAGCTTTTGTTAAATGGCTTGGGGAAACATTTTCACTGCTGACACAAAATGCCTGTAATAGGTTCAGTTGGTGCTGCTGTAATTGAAGAGGGTGGGCTGAAGTTTGACAACATAAATTCCTCAACTCCCTTCCCAGGGAAATAAAACTCTTCCCTGCTTTCAGGGGTGCAGGATTTGGCCTATCAAGAAACTACTGTTGATCCCAGAGGGCTTAGCCCTTTCCTAGATTTATGGGGTTAACTCCCTTACAGTTTGATGTAAATTATTGTCCTAATGGGCTATGTGAAGGTTGAAAATGATTCATTATTAGGGTAATAATGCTTCTTGCAGCAAAACAACCAACTGCTATTTCCATTGCTCCAGAGTTCTGAAGAGTTATGGCCTCTTCCTGCTCTGATTTGGAAAGCAGGGCTGATTTGCTCCACCTTAGAAAGCAGCTTTAAAGCATGATGGGAAAGTGTTAGACATCACATCTCCTCCAGCAGAACTGCCACTGCTGCCTTTTTGGTGTTTAGAAAGCATCCTGCAGTCATAATCTGCCTTCTTGCACAGAAACTTCATTCACTGTCTCAAAAGGGAGCAAGGCTGAATGAAGCCAAAGTCTCGGGGAAATGTTGTCCAGCCACATTGGTGTTTGTCTGTCTGTGACCACAGGAAAACTCTTTCCCTTTGAAACCAATGGCAAGTGGAGCATAGAATCACAGAACCAAGCAGGCTGGCAGAGAGCTCCAAGCTCAGCCAGCCCAACCTAGCACCCAGCCCTGCCCAACCAACCACACCATGGCACTAAGTGCCCCAGCCAGGCTTGGCTGCAACACCTCCAGCCACGGCCACTCCACCACCTCCCTGCCATGCCCATTCCAATGCCAATCACTCTCTCTGCCAGGAACTTCCTCCTCACAGCCAGCCTAGACCTGCCCTGGCACAGCTTCAGACTCTGTCCCCTTGTTATGTTGCTGGCTGCCTGGCAGCAGAGCCCAACCCCACCTGGCTACAGCCTCCCTGCAGGCAGCTGCAGGCAGCAATGAGCTCTGCCCTGAGCCTCCTCTGCTGCAGGCTGCACCCCCCCAGCTCCCTCAGCCTCTCCTCACAGGGCTCTGCTCCAGGTCCCTCACCAGCTTCATTGTTGCTATGATTCTATTAGAGGAATATCAAGCTAGCAGGGCCAGGGAGGGGATTCTCCCCCTCTATTCTGCTCTGCTGAGACCCCACCTGGAGTCCTGCATCCAGCTCTGGAGCCCCTGGGACAAGAGGGCTGTGGAGATGCTGGAGAGTGTCCAGAGCAGGGCCAGGAGGATGCTGAGAGGCTGCAGCAGCTCTGCTGTGAGCACAGACTGGAAGAGTTGGGGCTGTGCAGGCTGGAGCAGAGGAGGCTCCCAGGGGACCTTCTTGTGGCCTTCCAGCATCTGAAGGGAACCTACAAAAAAGCTGGGGAGGGACTTTTGAGGCTGTGAGGGAGTGGCAGGAGTGGGGGGAATGGAGCAAAACTGGAGGTAGGGAGATTCAGCCTGGATGTGAAGAGGAAGTTGTTGAGCAGGAGAGTGGTGAGAGGCTGGCAGGGGTTGCCCAGGGAGGTGGTTGAGGCCCCATGGCTGGAGGTGTTTAAGGCCAGGCTGGCTGAGGCTGTGGGCAGCCTGCTCTAGGGTAGGGTGTCCCTGGGCATGGCAGAGGGGTTGGAACTGGCTGCTCCTTGTGGTGCCTTCCCACCCTGACTGATCCTGTGATTATAAAAGGGGGAAATCTGATTTTGGGGTTGCCAATAAGGAAAAACATAAATTTTAGCAGGCAAGTAGTAGGGAGGAAATTAAGAGGAAAGTCACTATAAATTTCACACTGAAAGGGGTTCTTTATCTGTATCTGAAAGAAGGTTTCATGGAAAGGAGCCTGGCTCTCAGTGGGCCAGTAAGGATAAAAGGAAAAAGTTAAAATGAGCACATGGCCAGAGAAGTGAAGTGAATTCTAGAAGGGAAAGCCCCAAATGAGCACATGGCCAGAGAAGTGAAGTGAATTCTAGAAGGGAAAGCCCCAAATGAGCACATGGCCAGAGAAGTGAAGTGAATTCCCTTTCTTTTATATTTACCCTCAGACACATGGGAAGATCCATGCCTTGACCTGGGTCACCTCCTTTGAGGAACACAAGGCCTTAGTGGAGCTGTGGAAGTCAGGAGAAAGCAGAGTTTAGAGAGCAATAGGTTGCCAGTTCCAGCTGTGCTTTACCCTAAGGCTGTCAAAAAGCTGAAGGCTGTGGAGTTGAGCAGCCAGCAATGACACAGTCCCCACAGTGGCTCTTCCAGGAGGCCAAAGGACTGCAAAGGCTACAGCTGCTTTCCAAAAGCATCTCCAAGGCAGCACAGCAAGCAAGAGTCTGCCAATAGAATCTGTTGGGAGGCATCACTGCTAGCCAAGGGGAGGAGGACAAAGAAAACCTCTCTGGGGCTGGAATCAAGACTGCAACTGGTTAACTTTACCGACACCTGACAGGCTCCTCTGAAAGCAGCTCTGCTTGATGGCTGCTTGGTGAAGGCTCCATTCTGCTCACACAACCCCTCAGAAGCGAGGGATGGACTGTTTAGAGGGACATGTAGCACCAGGACAAGGGGCAACAGCCTCAAACAGCACCAGGGCAGGTTTAGGCTGGATGTGAGGAGGAAGTTCCTGGCAGAGAGAGTGATTGGCATTGGAATGGGCTGCCCAGGCAGGTGGTGGAGTGGCCGTGGCTGGAGGTGTTGCAGCCAAGCCTGGCTGGGGCACTTAGTGCCATGGTCTGGTTGGTTGGGCAGGGCTGGGTGCTAGGTTGGGCTGGCTGAGCTTGGAGCTCTCTTCCAACCTGGATGATTCTATGATACTATGACTTGTCACACTGCCATGAGTGAGGCAGCACTCCTGAGTCAGCTGCAAGCTCTATCTGCAGAGTGAGCTGGAGCTCCTGTTATTTATGTCTGCAGAAGGATTAAACCTTGCACCCTTATTTCAACAGCTTGGTGCAAAGTGCTTTTTGAAAGGATGCAGGAGAAGAAGTTGGGAGGGGTGGGATTTCTTCAGGGGCTCTGTAAGCAGCTGCCTCCACTGCTTGCTCTCAGGGGTTTCTCTCTCTTCAGTGCTCACATCTCAGTTTCTGCAAATAATTGCATATAAGGGCTGGTCCTGTGCCAGCCTCCTCTCACTTGTGTTTCCTTGTTGCCTCCTGGTTGCTGAGAGACAGAGCAGGGAGAGCTCCCCAAGGTGGAGGGGAGAATTTCCTTCCGCTCACTCAGGCTCCCGGGGCAAATGCCACCCTTGCTTTGTGAGTTCACCTTCACATCCTTCTCTCTCCTTTTCCTCTCTGCTGCTTCCAGAAACAAAACCATTTTGCCTTGGACCAGACTTGCTGCTTTCCACCGTTGCTGCAAATGCTGCAAGGGAAATGCCTGCTCTTCTGTAGCAACCAGCCAGGCTGTTTTCACAAAGCTTTGAGGATTACAGATCACAGAATCAATTGGGATGAGACTGAACAAGGCCAAGTGCAGGGTTCTGCACTTTGGCTACAACAACCCCAAGCAGCACTACAGGATGGGGACAGAGTGGCTGAGAGCAGCCAGGCAGAGAGGGAGCTGGGGGTGGTGGGAGAGAGGAGCTGAAGAGGAGGCAGCAGTGCCCAGGTGGGCAGCAGAGCCAATGGCATCCTGGGCTGGCTCAGGAGCAGTGTGGGCAGCAGGACAAGGGAGGTTCTTGTGGCCCTGTGCTCAGCACTGCTCAGGCCAGCCCTGGAGTGCTGTGTCCAGTTGTGGGCTCCTGAATTGCAGAGAGCTGTTGAGGTGCTGGCAGGTGTGGAGAGAAGGGCAGCAAGGCTGGGGAGGGGCCTGGAGCAGAGCCCTGTGAGGAGAGGCTGAGGGAGCTGGGGGTGTGCAGCCTGCAGCAGAGGAGGCTCAGGGCAGAGCTCATTGCTGCCTGCAGGGTGGCTGTAGCCAGGTGGGGTTGGGCTCTGCTGCCAGGCAGCCAGCAACAGAAGGGGACAGAGTCTGAAGCTGTGGCAGGGCAGGTCTAGGCTGGATGTTGTTAGGAAGTTCCTGGCAGAGAGAGTGATTGGCATTGGAATGGGCATGGCAGGGAGGTGGTGGAGTGGCCGTGGCTGGAGGTGTTGCAGCCAAGCCTGGCTGGGGCACTTAGTGCCATGGTCTGGTTGGTTGGGCAGGGCTGGGTGCTAGGTTGGGCTGGCTGAGCTTGGAGCTCTCTTCCAACCTGCTTGATTCTGTTTTTCTGTGAGTCTAACAGGTTGGAAAAGACCTCTAGGATCATCCAGTCAAACCAATCGCCTAACCCTTCTAATTAACTAACCCATGACACTAAGTGCCTCATGCAGCCTCCTCTTCAACACCTCCAGGGATGGGGACTCCAGCACCTCCTTGGGTAGCCCATTCCAATGCCAATCACTCTTGCTGTGAAGAACTTCTGTACAATATGCAGTCTGAACCTGCCCTGGCACATCTTGAGACTGTGTCCTCTTGTTCTGTCCCTGAGTGCCTGGCAAAAGCACCTGGACAGGGAATGCAGATTCACCTCTGTGGGTGTCTAACTCACCCTCCAACTTTGGGGATATCCTCTGTGACTCAGGGGGCAGAGACCTGCATTTTGAAGCTGGAGGATGATACTTCTGTCTCTACACTCACAGCTCACTGAGTTTTAGAACTAATTGTGCTGGTTTGAGGGTAATTGGAATGTTTTAATGAGAAAAAACAGATGATAGGCTGTGAAAATGAAACAATGCTGATGTCTGCTGCACTCATAGCTTCACTGAGGTGTATAAAAGCAAGGACACAAACATAGGTAAGACACTGTGAGAGTCTCTGGCTGTCAGAGTTGTGTCTGTGTTTTCCCCCTGAGCTTCTGCTGCTCTGCCTGGATCTGTATAACCCAACTCATCATTCTGCTTCTAACTCCCCTTGCCAATCCTTCCAGCTCACCTTGCACGTAAGGCAGAGTCTGGGATAAGGTAGAGGGGTGGAAAGAAGGTGTGGAGGGTGGCTGGGAGCCCCTCCTGGGGACTTTGGTTTCTGGGAGGGCTGCTATGTTCCTGTATTACCTTTAGCTTCTATATAGCTGTAAATATTTGTGTGTATTGTGTAACTCTCTGCTTGTACATTGTGCTAAGCTGTAAATCTAAAGCTTCATTCCTTAACTTCCAGCTGGCTGAGTCTAGTCTGGGTGATTTCATAAGAGTAGAGGGGGGGCAGGTAACTCCCAAACCATCACACTGATGTATGCCAGCTGCACCCTGAGCCTGTGCCATGTGGCTCCACTACCACACCTCCAAAACCTGTGAGAAAAGTGCCCTGGCTGGCTGCATGGCTTTGAATCATTGCATATGTCCTGCAGAGTGACAAACCAATAGAAAGAGAGGTCTCTGCATCAGCACACATGGAGGCAGGAGGGGATTAAAGGCCTTTCAATAACCCAAAAAAACCCCTGTATAAAGTTAAGGCTTGGTTCAAAGCCTGAATCAGAACACATTGAATTTCCTGGAGTAAGTCCAGTAAGGCTGCAGTAGGCTTTGGATCAGTTCCAGCCTGCAACAAAATAAACAGGTGACATTTAATATCCTGAGATAGATGGCAGCCTGCAGCAGAGGAACTAACAATAGCACTGGGGACTTCGACTCTGTGCATCTTGTGGAGGTCTGGAGGCTTTTTGGAGCCCCTTGCAAACAATGGCAGCATGAATGGTCTGAAGGGAACACAAAGTAGGCGTCTACAGCACGCAGCAGGGCACGATACAGAGATCCCTGGCTGCACGTTGGCCCCTCAGCTGCATGGCACCATGCCCAGCCTAATAAGCCCTGCTGAGCAACTAGAGTTTGCTGGTGTCATAGCAGCTTGGCTTTTACAGCTTCTCATATCCTCTGCTCCTTGCACCCATGCCCATGGGAAACTTTGTCACTTTCTGCCCAATCTGCTCCGTGCTCAGGGGGCTGCTCTCTGATGGGAGCTGGAAATGGGTAGGTCCAGGCTGGAGGTGAGGAGGAAGTTGTTGAGCAGGAGAGTGGTGAGAGGCTGGCAGGGGTTGCCCAGGGAGGTGGTTGAGGCCCCATGACTGGAGGTGTTTAAGGCCAGGCTGGATGGGACTCTGGGCAAGGTGTCCCCCCCATGGCAGGGGGGTTGGAACTGGCTGCTCCTTGTGGTCCTTCCAACCCTGACTGATTCTATGATGGGTGTCTCACAAAATGGGCCAGGTTCACAAAAATCCTCTCTTTAAACCAATTAAGGTAACCTGGTCTGTTTCTGTTGGCTGCATAAAGGCAGCTTGAAAGGAGATGCTCTATAGGCAGGTGCAAGTGGTTAGGGAGTTGGAGGGAAGAAGGTGAGGACAAACAGCTGCACCAGGACATCTTTACTCTCCCTTTGTTCTCATCAGACCTCACCTAGAGTCTTGTGTGCAGTTCTGGAGTTCCCAACACAAGCAAGACATGGAAGTGTTGGAGCCAGTGCAGAGGAGGCCACCAAGATGCTGAGAGGGCTGCAGCAGCTCTGCTGTGAGCACAGGCTGAGAGAGTTGGGGCTGTGCAGCCTGGAGAGGAGAAGGCTTCCAGGAGAGCTTGGAGAGGCCTTGCAGGATCTGAAGGGGGCTGCAGGAAGGCTGGGGAGGGACTATTGACAAGGTCTGTGAATGAGAGGAGGAGGAGGAGGAATGGGTTTGAACTGGCAGAGGGAACATTCAAACTGGATGTTAGGAGGGGGTTGTTTACAGTGAGGGTGGTGAGAGACTGGCACAGTGGATGCAAACAGAACCCCTTGGGCACAGTACAGGCTGAAAACTGCGTATCCCTCTTGCACACAAAGTGTCACAGATGCCAGTTTCTAAGCCACTCTCGATATTTTCCCTCTCTGGAGCAGCTCTGCTCTGAGGACAGGCTGAGAGAGTTGGGGCTCTGCAGCCTGGAGAAGTCTTCCAGGAGACCTTGTAGTAGCCTTCCAGGATCTGAAGGCAGCTATAGGAAGACTGGGGAGGGACTATTAACAAGGTCTTGCAATGGCAGGAGGAGGAGGAGGAATGGGTGTGAACTGGCAGAGGGGAGATTGAAACAGGAGCCTCTCCATAGTGCCCCTCAGGTAGTTGCAGACAGCAATGAGGTCTCCTGTGACTCAAGCCAGAGCTGCAGCAAACCTCTGCTGTGCCTCTGCCACCAGCACAGCTCCAAGCCCCTGTGCTGGTTCCGCCACGAAGGAACAAGCATCGACCTGCCTTTCTCTTGACCCAGTTCTGCTCTGTCCTTGGTCTGGTAAACGTGGATGTGGCTCAGCATGAAGACAGACAGATGGAGGAAGAGTCTCAGGATGTGGCTGTCTGTCGCAACCGCTTGGAAGCCAACCAGCAGGGCTGCATCTTTGCACGGAGGAGTAAACAAGCAGCTGCGCTAAGTCAGCGCCCAGTGTCAGCTCCCAGGCTGGGGACGATCAGCACACAGCAGGGAAGTTTGTCATTGCTCCCTGGCTGTTTGGCACAGGTTTGGTTGTTGGATCTCTTTGCTTTTTGCTCTGCATGCTTTGTGAAAGGGCAATGAGAAAAGGGAGGGAAACGAAGCTGGGAAAGAACTGGAAGTGAGAAGCTGGCAGCGGTCGGAAGGGAGATTTCTGCTTTGCAGTTTGGGACTTCTTTGTTTGGTCCAGAAATAATAGGTCTTGGGAGGGAAAAAAAGCTACAGATAAACATGGATGATAATAGATAGATGTTAGAAGTAAAAATTAATACTAATACTGTTTAGCCTGGAGAAGAGGAGGCTCAGGGGTGATCTTATTACTGTCTACAACTACCTGAAGGGGCATTGTAGCCAGGTGGGGGGTGGCCTCTTCTCCCAGGCAACCAGCAATAGAACAAGGGCACACAGTCTCAAGTTGTGCCAGGGTAGGTCTAGGCTGGATGTTAGGAAGAAGTTCTTCCCAGAGAGAGTGATTGGCATTGGAATGGGCTGCCCAGGGAGGTGGTGGAGGCACCGTCCCTGGGGGGTCTTCAAGAAAAGCCTGGATGAGGCACTTAGTGCCATGGTCTGGTTGATTGGGTAGGGCTGGGTGCTAGGTTGGACTGGATGAGCTTGGAGCTCTCTTCCAACCTGCTTGATTCTATGATTGATTCTATGATTCTATGATTCTACTAATAATATATAATAGTAATATGATAGAAAGAAAAAGCAATAATACACTAATAATAAACTAATAACAAAACAACAACAACAATAATAATGTATATAGATAAATTAATGCTAATATTAATACCAATACTATTATTATATAATAGTAATATGGTATAAATAGAAATAATATGCTAATACTAACCCAATAATAAACTAAGAATAAAACAAAAGTAACATACAGAGAAAAAAATACTGATATTAATGCTAATACTATTATTATATAATTGAAATATGGTATTAGTAAAAAAGTAATAATAAGCTAATAATAGAACAATGCTAAACTAATAATGAAATAACAATAATAATATATAGATAAATTAATACTAATGCTATTATTATATACTTGTAATATGTTATAAATAATAATAAAACCATTAATAAACTAATACTAAACTACTAATAAAACAACAATAATAACATATAGAAAAATTAATACTATTGTTAATACTAATACTATTATTATATACTTGTGATATGTTATAAATAATAATTAAACCATTAATAAACAAATACTAAACTACTAATAGAACAACAATAATAACATATATGAAAAATTAATACTATTACTAATGCTAATGCTAGTATTATACAACTGTAATATGTTATAAATAAAAATAAAACTATTAATAAGCCATTACTATACTAATAAAACAACAACAATAACATATAGAAAAAATTAATACTATTATTAATGCTAATGCTGTTATTATATAATTGTAATGTGTTATAAATAATAATAAAACCATTAATAAACCAATACTGAAGTACTAATAAAACAACAATAATAACATATGGGGAAAATCTTACTATTATTAATGCTAATGTTATTATTATAGAATTGTAATACGTTATAAATAAATAATAATAATAAACCAATAATAAACTAATAATAAAGCAACAATAATAACATACAGAGAAAAATAATACTAATATTAATACTGATACAATTATATAATTGGATTATGTTATAAATAAATATTAATACACCAATAATAAACTAATAGTAAAACAACAATAATAATATTCAGAGAAAAATAATACTAATATTAATGCTAATACTATTATTATATAATTGTAATATGTTATAACTTATAATAATAATAAACCACTAATAAACCAATACTAAACTAATAATAAATCATCAATAATAATATATAGAGGAAAAATAATACCACTATTAATACAATACTATTATTATATAATTATAATATGTTGTAGAGAAAAAATAATATGAAACTAATACTAAACCAATACTAAGCTACTAATAAAACAACTATAATAATAATATATAGAGAAAAAATTATACTAATAGTAATACAAAGACAATTATTATATAATTGTAATATGTTATAAATAAAATAAAAATAAGCTAATAATAAACTAATAATAAAAGATCAACAAGAATAGCAATAATAATAGTAATAATAATATTTGTAGATACAAATTTATACTAATAATTAGATATTATAAATAAAAATTAATGGATATACTAATATGATTACTATTATTACATAATAGGAATAAGTTATAAATAGAAATTAATAGGAAACTCATAATAAGCAAATAATAAAGTAATAAAACAACAATAATAATGATGATGATATAATAATAATAATAGTAAAAAATATAGATACAAATTAATACTAATAAATAGACATCATAAATACAAAATATTACTAAAGTGATTAGTGTTATTAGTAGTAGTATGTTATAAATAGAAATTAATAATAAAACAACAATAACAGTAACAACAATGATGTTATAGACACAAATTAATACTAACAAATAGTTGTTATAAATAATATTAATATGTTTTCTATTGATATATAATATAGTAATGTAATAAATAGAAGTTAATAATAAGCAAACAATAACTAATAATAATACTAATAATACTACTACTGCTACTAATGTTGTAGAGACAAAATGATACTAATAGACATTATAAATAAAATTAATTCTAATATGATTACTATTATTATGTTATAAATAAAATGAATACTAATATGATTACTATTATTATGTTACAAATAGAAATGAATACTAAAGTAATATTAAACCAATAATAATCCAAGAATAAACTAATAATAGGAGGTCAGCAACAATAATAATAGCAATAATAATGATAATAATAAGTTATGGATACAAATTAATACTAAACTAATAATAAAGCAACAGCAACAGCAGCAACAAAAAACAACAATAATAACAATAATGTTATTATTATTATTATTATTATTATTATTATTATTATTATTATTATTATTTACACTTTTCCCGCTAAAAGTTGTGACCTATTTTGGCTGGTTGAAATTTTTCACTAGGCTGCAGGCAGAGGAGTGCAGGCAGCAGGGCAAGAGAGGGGATTCTGCCCCTTGACTCTGCTCTGCTCAGTCCTCACCTCCAGTCCTGCCTCCAGTGCTGCTGTCCCCAGCAGAAGGAGGGCACAGAGCTGCTGGAGTGAGGCCAGAGGCAAACCTGTTCTAGTGTCTCACCATTCTCACGGTGAAGAACTTCTTCCTAACATCTAATCTACATCTCCCCTCCTCTAGCTTCCCCCCAGTCCTATCCATACCAAACAACCTAAAAAGTCCCTCCCCAGCTTTCCTGCAGCCCTCTTCAGATGCTGATGCTCTGAACCTGTGTCCTGCAGGGTCACAAGCTGGAATTACCCTGGCTTCAGCTAGCAAAGGATCTGCTGCCCCCAGCACTCTGCTCATGCCACCACAGGGCTTCTGGGCAGCTCTGTGCACTATGGAATCTCATTGTGTTTCTTCCAGCGGCGCCTCTATATCCCTAGGGGCAGAAACTGATTGTGGAGGACATGCAAGAGCACTGGAAACGCTTGCAGGGAGCCACTGCTTTGCTGAGAGGGGATGAGGAATCTCAGCTTCTGGAGAGTTAAGCAGCAGTCTGGTATTTAGGCTAGAGTGAAAACAAATGTTCCTTGCAAGAGCAGATGAGGATGCTGTGTTTCACTTCCTGGAATTTAGGGCTGGCAGAGACAGGATCCTTTTAATTCATCTCATATCAAGGTCTTCTGAGCATTCCTGCTGGACGGGAGATGCTGGAAGTGGAAATTTGGCTCTGGTTGTTGTGTGTTTCCAAAACAAAGTCCTTTTGGTGGCAGATTGAAGGAGCAAAACAAACAAAAGACCAAACCAACTTTTTGAGGGAGATGTAACAGCCCCCTGTAGCTCCAGCTTGTTCCACAGGATGTTGTCCTCAGAGATTTTCTGCTTTACCACTTCAGAATGAAAAAAAAAAAACCCAGCTTCATCCTCTTGGTCTGCTCTCTGCTGCTTGTAGCTTTAGGGGTTTCAGCAGCTCCCCCTCGTTAGCAGCAATGAAGTCAGTGCATCGGGAGGGTGAGTAGCCTTTCATTCCCATATAACTAGCACTAAACATGAGCTGATCCATTTGATTGACCTGTTCAAACCCACTCTGCTGGACTGTAACTCTGACAGGTAGTTAGAATGATAGAATCAGTCAGGGTTGGAAGGGACCACAAGGATCAGCCAGTTCCAACCCCCCTGCCATGCCCAGGGACACCTCACACTAGATCAGGTTGCCCATAGCCTCGTCCAGACTGGCCTTAAACACCTCCAGGGATGAGGCTTTGACCACCTCCCTGGGCAACCCCTTCCAGGCTCTCACCACTCTCATGCTGAAGAACTTCCTCCTCACGTCCAGTCTGAACCTACCCATCTCCAGCTTTGCTCCATTTTGCTTTTCATGAGTGATAGTCCCAGGTGCAGAGGTTCCCAAGCTGATCTGAGCAGAAATGGTAGGCAGCCTAAAACTGCACCTTTGCAGCCTTGGAAGTGCTTCAGTGAACTGCTAAATGCATAACATTAACTTCAGTCCCAGCAAGAGGACACAACCCTCTGCTTATGTTTCCTCCACAGGCTTAGGAGTTCCTTTCACCCTGAATTTTCCCTGCCCCAGATAAAGTCAGGCTCCTAATGCAGACCTAATTGCCATGTCTGCTCAAATCATCATCAAACCCACTCCTCATTGGAGTGGGGAATTAAAGGAGTGACAGCAATGCATTTAATAAGCCTGGGGACCTGTCACAGCCACCACAAAGACACAGAGGATGCAAGATCTGCCTGCACACAACATCTCTTGTGCTGTGGTCTGTTTCAGGTTCCAGGTTTCAGTGTAATCCCTGGGTTCAGGACACCACAGGCTGTAGCCAAATCTCTCCCAGCAGAGCTCAGCTTTGGAGATGCCTGTCAGGCTGCAGGACACCTCTGGCATCAGGAGCTTTCCAGAAGGTTCTGGGAGTGGGCAAAGCTTGAAGTGGTAATGAACACAGGACGGAGGGAGGGTGGATTTTTACCATCTTATCATTACTTCTCCTGCTTCTGTTAACCACACAGAGGAAACTCAGGCCCTCTTGCTGCAAAAGATGTGGCATGGTGGCACTGCAGCCTGGTATGGAGGGGTCACACATGAGTAGCACCACCCAAATTTAACCCATCTCAGCTCTGCCTCCACTGTTAACCAGAAGAATGAAACAAAGCATAAATAGAAAACAACTTCTTGGCTCCATTAGAGCTTCTGTACAATTCCTCTTCCTTTCTCCCTCCTTCCTGTGGTCCCCAAAGCTGAACCCTCCTGTTGCTCCAGGGTTGTAGTCACAAAGATGCCCTGTTCCAGGCTCCAAAGGCACAAAGACATGATGAGGAAAGAGTGGCCTTACAAGCAGCCTGTGTGGTTGGCAGCTGCATGCCTCCTACCTGCATATTGCCTCAAGGCCTGCCAGGTTCAGTTCATTTTTTGCTCCTGGGTGGGAAGCCAGCAGTTGGTTTGAATCCAAATTTGAATGTGCCTTTCTCAGAGTCTGATTCTTTCCTTGTGATGGCTGAGATACTCACTAACCACAGCAGAGAGGCACTCCTGGAGAATGGAGTGAGGGTGTTTATCAGGGCAGGGCCACATGTTTGAGTGATTCCAGCTGAGAAACTCACCTTTTCTGCTGGTCTGGTGGAGTGCAGGCTTTTACTGACCTTCATAAAGCTGCCACCCACTGCAGTAACACCATCCCCCTCCATGCCACACACAGGCCCCTTCACACTGCTTGCCCCAGTGACCTGGGACTTCACACTTGCTTCTCCTGGGTTGGGGCAGGCAAAGCAGTGCACAGATAAGAATGGGAGTGAGGAGGAAAGAGGAAATCATGGAACCATAGAATTTGTTTGTTGGAAAAGACCTTTCAGATCATCAGATCCAAGCATAGAATCAAGCAGGTTGGAAGAGACCTCCAAGCTCATCCAGTCCATCCTATCACCCAGCCCTATCCAGTCAACTAGACCATGGCAATGAGTGCCTCATCCAGTCTTTATCTAACTCTACCAAGTCTGGTACTAAACTGCATCCCTTGACAGCAGGATCTGCTCTTGGAGAGATCCAAACGTGTTTTTGAAAGCAAATCTGTTACATCCTTAATCCCAAGTGATCCTTGCTGCTGAAATGGGATGTACACATCCTCTGAGGCTGTGATCTCCAGGATCACAGGAGAGAAGCTGTGATCCTGCTTCTCTCCTACCCTTCCAAGCTGAGGAGTGACACTTACCCAAGGTGACTCCCTACCCTAGCTCTTCTTGTCCCTTCTATCTCCATTCAGATGCTAAGGATAGTCCAAACCATGAAGACAGTTTGTGATTCACAGGCCTAAAGCAGAGCTGGGCAGAAGGTCTGCAGACAGTGCTGGAGTGAGCTATTTTTAGCTCTCCTTCTTTGCCTGAGTCAATATTGGTACAGGCAACAAGGCAAAGAGCCGACATACGGAGAAGGAATTTGGAGCTGAGAGAGCTTCAGAAGCTGTCAGAACAAGCAGTTCCACAGGGCAAAGGGCACTGGAGGGGCACAGACAGGTGCTAAGTGGGCTAGGGGACCATTTGTCTCCCAGAACACAAAAGCACTCAGCTTCTCAGATGGTTTCAGTGGCTCCTGTCCACTCCAACTGTCTAACTACCTACATACTTCAACTGCTCTTAAGCAGAACTGTTTGCCTCCGACTTGCCTGTTAGCAGCAGAGGCTGCAGCTATGCTTTCTGCCTGCTGTTTGGGCCAGCCCCCAGCTGTACAGCTGCTGATGTTTCTGGAGCAGAGCATTTCCTCCAACCCTTCATCTTGTCAAGTCGACTAAACCCTACTATGTTCTGGAAGAGGATAATTGGAGCAGGCTTCGTCGATTCATTCAGGCCACCAGAGACTGCTTCCAGCTTTGTTAACAAGGCAGCTTTGTAGAGGCATGGAGTTTAAACCCACCTTTTCCTTACAATGTAATATAAAGCACATTGGGAGGAGAATAACTGAGAGTAGGAAAAAATAAGTTTGGTGAAGGATTGGAATTGCAAGAATTTATTTGGGTTTACTTTGGCTCTAGAGATGTTTTCTCCTATTACAAAGAGAGAGGGCGAGAAAAATCTGTATTCTCTTGACAGTTTCTATTTCCCTCAGACTAGGAAAGCAGAAAAGAGGAATGAAGTGGCCTGCTCTTGCCCTGCTCCTTCTTTGCAATGTCCTTGACTGATGTACAAAGAGATCCAGCAGAGAGGACTGCTCTGATTTGGGCATTTTTTTGTATCCTCAATGCTATTTCCTCAGACTTAGCCTGTTAATGTGAGGCAAAGGAAGCAAAACATGGATGGGAATAGTGGCCAGGAAGGCAAGGGATTCGTTCACAGTTTTCTTTATCTGAAAGAAACCTCCAAAGGGTCAAATCAGAATGGGCTCCACTTCCCCAGCTCCTGCAGTACAGGTCTTTCAGGAGCTGCACTCTGAGCAATCCACATTTGCACACCCCCAGCTCCCTCAGCCTCTCCTCACAGGGCTGTGCTCCAGGCCCCTCCCCAGCCTTGCTGCCCTTCTCTCCACACCTTCCAGCACCTCAACAGCTCTCTGCAATTCAGGAGCCCACAACTGGACACAGCACTTCAGGGGTGGCCTGAGCAGTGCTGAGCATAGGGGCACAAGAACCTCCCTTGTCCTGCTGCCCACACTGCTCCTGAGCCAGCCCAGGATGCCATTGGCTCTGCTGCCCACCTGGGCATTGCTGCCTCCTCTTCAGCTCCTCTCTGCCAGCACCCCCAGCTCCCTCTCTGCCTGCCTGCTCTCAGCCACTCTGTCCCCATCCTGTAGTGCTGCTTGAGGTTGTTGTGGCCAAAGTGTAGAACCCTGCACTTGCCCTTGTTCAATCTCATCCCATATAAATGTGATTGGAAAGAGCTGGGTGCTGGGTTGGACTGGATAAGCTTGGAGATCTCTTCCAACCTGCTTGATTCTGTGGTTCTATGAAACCTGTTCAATAAACAGCATGAAAGAAAGACTCAGGCTCACTGTGGTGTCTTTGTTCACTGCCTCAGCAGAATCCTCTAGCGAAAAGAAGACACTGAGAGCCTTCAGCTAGTTGCAGACAGCAATGAGCTCTGCCTTGAGCCTCCTCTTCTGCAGGCTGCACACCCCCAGCTCCCTCAGCCTCTCCTCATAGGGTTTGTTCCAGGCCTTTCACCAGCTTTGTCATCCTTCTCTGGACACCTTCCAGAACTTGCTCCTTCTCTCTGCATTTAGTTTAGCAGTCAGGTAGCAGGGCTTGCACAGTGAGAACGACTAATGACAATCAAGGTATGAATCTGGGTTCCTTGCTGTGCCCATATTGTGGCTAGAACAAGGAAATTCACTACTTCCCCAAGCAAGAGGAAGCTTCCTACTGCCACAGCAACAATTGCATCATTTAGAGACACAAAACCAATGAAAGGAGTAGAAGATCTGCCTTATGAGGAGAAACTGAGGGAGCTGGGACTCCTTAGCTTGGAGAGGAGGAGCCTGAGGGGTGACCTTATTCATGTCACCCTAGACCCGGGCCAGGAGGATGCTCAGAGGCTGCAGCAGCTCTGCTGTGAGCACAGCCTGAAAGAGTTGGGGCTGTGCAGGCTGGAGCAGAGGAGGCTCCCAGGGGACCTTCTTGTGGCCTTCCAGCATCTGAAGTGGGCTACAAAATAGCTGGGGAGGGACTTTTTAGGGTGCCAGGTAGTGCCAGGCCTGGGGGGAATGGAGCAAAGCTGGAGGTGGAGAGAGTCAGGCTGGGCATGAGGAGGAAGTTGTTGAGCAGGAGAGTGGTGAGAGGCTGGCAGGGGTTGCCCAGGGAGGTGGTTGAGGCCCCATGGCTGGAGGTGTTTGAGGCCAGGCTGGCTGAGGCTGTGTGCAGCCTGCTCTAGGGTAGGGTGTCCCTGGGCATGGCAGGGGGTTGGAACTGGCTGCTCCTTGTGGTCCCTTCTAACCCTGACTGAATCTATGTTTATCAATATGTGCAGGGTGAGTGGCAGGAGGCTGGAGCCAGGCTCTGCTGGGTGGTGCCCAGGGACAGCACAAGGGGCACTGGGTGGCAGCTGAGGCAGAGAAAGTTTCACTTAAACATCAGGTGGAGTTTTTTTTCCCTGAGAGGGTGCCAGAGCCCTGACACAGGCTGCCCAGGGGAGCTGTGGAGTCTCCCTCTCTGGTGATGCTCAAGAGCAGCCTGGCTGTGCTCCTGTGTGATCTGCTCTGGGTGCTGCTGCTGTGGCAGGGGGGTTGGAGTGGATGAGCTTTGGAGGTCCTTTCCAGCCCCTCACATTCTGTGATTTTCATGGAGTGTTGTTCTTTGTTTGTTTGTTGTTTGGAGCATGGCCCTGCAGAAGGAGAGCATCCTGTAAAGAGCCTATTTCAAACACAGCTGCCTGGCAAGGGTTAACTCTGTCAGTGGAAGCAAAGTGAAAGTTGGAAAACCCTGCTGCCATGGAGAGCAAATGCCTTCAAAGTGCCCTATAGCATATGTTATTTAAAACAGCACTGAAACAATCTTCTGGTTTGAATTATTTTTTCTTCACAGCACTTCTCTAACTTCTCTTGCCAAAGAAAAGACTTCCCCAGCCCCCTTTTTTAATCCTAATTATACCAGATTCGATCTGCAGTACTTCCCTTGGAGTCAGAGTTACAACAGATTTACACCACGCAGAATCTGGCCCAGTTTCCAGATTAGACTCTTTCTCAAAAGAACGTTTAGGTTAAAACTCAGAGTATCTGAGTAAGCCAACCTGGAGCCCAACAGTCTGAACCTACCTGAATGCTGCCAGCATCCCCTGTTCTTCTTCCATGCCAGAACTTCCTTCTCTGACCAAAGCCTGAGCTCCACGAAGTGACTTGCATTATTTTCTCATCTCACTTTCTCCCTTCTCCCTCTGTGAACACCTTAATCAACTCAAGTGCCTACAGCTGAGTACTCTAAAGGACTGTTAACCACAGGCAAACAAACTCATAACTGAAGCAGAAAGTGCTCCCTGCAGAATTTGAGGAGGTACAGACTGAAACTCAGTGACCTCAGACTAAAGCAAAAGCCCAAACATTCTTCTGTAGAAGAGGCAGCAAAGAGAAAGAGTTTCCCTTGGATTTTTCCCTTTGTCACTCATAGAATCAACCATGTTAGAAAAGAGCTCCAAGCTCAGCCAGTCCAACCTAGCACCCAGCCCTGCCCAACCAACCACACCATGGCACTAAGTGCCCCAGCCAGGCTTGGCTGCAACACCTCCAGCCACGGCCACTCCACCACCTCCCTGGGCAGCCCATTCCAATGCCAATCACTCTCTCTGCCAGGAGCTTCCTAACAACATTCAGCTTGAACCTCCCCTGACACAGCTTGCGACTATGTCCCCTTGTTATGTTGCTGGCTGCCTGGCAGCAGAGCCCAACCCCACCTGGCTACAGCCTCCCTGCAGGCAGCTGCAGGCAGCAATGAGCTCTGCCCTGAGCCTCCTCTGCTGCAGGCTGCACACCCCCAGCTCCCTCAGCCTCTCCTCACAGGGCTGTGCTCCAGGCCCCTCCCCAGCCTTGCTGCCCTTCTCTCCACACCTTCCAGCACCTCAACAGCTCTCTGCAATTCAGGAGCCCACAACTGGACACAGCACTCCAGGGCTGGCCTGAGCAGTGCTGAGCAGAAGGGCAGAAGAGCTGCCCTGCTCCTGCTGGCCAGACTAGATCCAGCCCAGGATGCCACTGGCTCTCCTGACCACCTGGGCACATTCCATCCTGTCTCCCAACTAAAGCCTGGACTTCAGTCACTGGCACTCTTGGAAAAGCTCTAGGTGCAATTGGCACCTATCTGCTTGATTGCTTCCATGGCAAATTAGGATTATGGAGCTAACCTCAGCCTTGGGTTTGAGTTCTTCTGCAAGCAGAACAACAATGGGAATCACAGCCCTGCCAATACACCTCCCAGCATGACCTTGGTGAAGGAAAGTAAAACAAATGACTGGATTCAGTGACTGCATTTGTTGTCAAGTCTAGAGCTTTCCTGACCTTGTCAACATGGATGTTTATTCCTACAATTCCTAACAGTGGGTTTGAGGTTGACTTGTTTTGGAAAGTATCAGGTGAAACACACAGCATCCGTTGTCTCCACATCAACTCTAACTGTGCAAGCTCTTAGGAGACATTGCTGGGTTTCCCTTCTCTTTATCCATGGGTTGAAGGGAGATCCCCTCTCAGAACCTCTCCATGCCATAGAAATGGAGGGATAGCAATTTGTTTGTGATGGCATTTTGGATCATGAACCTTTCAGGATAGAGAGAGATCCTTCTAGAAACCATAGTTCTGTAGCCATAGCTGCAGTTATTCAACAGCAAAGGAGATCTGTTGTTAATCACCAAGCATCAGAAGCAAACCTCTTGTGGGATGGGCATGGGCAATCCCGGGCAGTCAGTGAAAAGACACCTTAGGTCTTCCCTGAGCTTGGCATTGTGTGATGTTCAGCCTAGCTGGGCTGTGGGAGGGAGGACGTGGTAAGCCCAGGCATGTGCAGGGACAGACAGTGACATAGACCAGAACTGGCCCACGTCCATCTTTATCAAGGGTGACTGTGACCACTATGTTCAGGGTGGCCTCTGCACCAGCCAGGTCCCCCCGAGCAGAATTCAGGCAGGGTCCCTGAGCAAGCAGCCCAAGGGGGCAAAACTGGTGCTAGTAGTAGGTGAAGTAGCAGCAGAGCAGCCTGGTCTGACTGCGTTTGTGTCCTGCTGTAACTCGTTAATTGCTGCAGCTTGGAAGAACAAAGGCAGAGATAAGGGCCTGGGGAGTTCTGAACACAAATCAGAACCGGGATGGAGCAGCAGAGGAGCTCCTTTGGTTTCAGAAGGAAGACTTCTCCTCCATGGCTCGGGGGGGATTGCTTTCTCTCTTTTACTTGCAGCACGCCGCATCCCCCCAACTGCTGGGCCAGGGCTGGACAAGGCGGGGCTGGACCTGCAGGGACGAAGCCCTCAGTCCCTCGAGGGTGGGAGGAGGGCCCCGCTTCACCACCCTCCCAAACCCTGTCGACCCCTTAATTAACACCAGAGACGCCAGAGGCTGGCGGTGCCCCAGCACTGCCGGGCCCGCTGCTCCGCGGGCTCCGGTGCCCTCTAGTGTCTCGGGCTGCGGCGGCACTGCCCGGGCACCCCCGACGGGACGAGGGGCACCTTCGGAGGCCCTCGCAGCACTCGGGGATCCCCGAGGATCCCGGCCTCGATGGCTGGAGGGGGGCGGGCAGGAAGGAGAGGAGCGCTCAGCGAGGCGCCAGTGAAGGGCTAAGCAGAGGAACAAGTCGCTTTCCTCCTGCTCCTGTGCTGTCTCACCTCGCCCCTGAACCGAGTTCAGATCTCTTCTGCACCAGGGCAGCCTCTTCATCCTGCCCCAGTCGAGAAGTCAGGGCGGCAGCAGAAGGAAAAACGACGCCTGTTTTCCAGAGAATGAGGCTTTCGTGGTTGTTTTTGGCATCTTTTAACGGCAAGAGCCAAATGCAACAACGAAAGCAAACCAGCTGAGCGTTGTGTCGGCAGCGGCCGCGGTGGGGAAACGACAGGCATGGGGAGCTACCTTAAGCGGCCATGAGTGGGATCAAAATAAAGGTTAGGGAGGGCAGGCTGTGCAAAGTTAGTTTCTTTTGTCTGGCTCCCTGTTTTCCCGTTGAGGCGGGATCCCTGCCACTCGGAGCCAAATTCTGTTGAACAAACAAAATGAGGGAATCTGGCGTCGTGGAAAGGACGACGACGGGGGGAGGGAGGGGGAAGCCACCTAGCAGGACTGTAAATGCACACAGGGCCGTTCCGCGGGCAGCACACGCCTCCTGGGGGACCGGGAAGCTTGGCGGTTCTCTAACTGGCTAAGGAAGTCCTCAGAGCTGTTTTGTCCTCCCTCCGCGATAGGTCCGAGCACAGATGTGTAGTGCCAAGCGATGAGAGGCCGCTCCGCTTTCTCCCGCTCTCAGGAGCCTGATGGGTCTCTGCTGCAAGCTGCTCTTCACGGCGCAGGGCTTGCTGCTCCGAAAGCGAAGAGGGGAGAGCAGGCTGCAGCTGAGCTTCGCACTGAGCATCGGTGCAGCGTGGGTAGCGATAATCAAACCCAGCCCTGCCTTCCCACCGAGACAAAAGGCTGCGGTCTCACGGCGGAGCTTCCCGCGGGGCCCAGGCTAGGGCACCCCTTCTCGCCCCCCGCAGGAGGCATGCTCGGACCTCCATTAGCCACCTATTAGCCTGCCTCAGCCAGCTGAGCTCTGCCCAGCTCACCCTCGAGAGAGCGCGGCGGGAAAGGGTTCGTTACTTGCAGCAACCCGGGACTCCTCCAGGGGAGAAGGATGCTGAGTGGGGCGTCTCTCAGCCTCCTCGGAAGCGTCCCAGAGAGGAGCGAGCCGCCGCTCCCTCGCTGTCTGCTGCCCGCACGCAGCCAGGCACCGCGGGCCGGGGGAGGGGACACCCCCCCAACTTCCCCGTGGTGGGGTGGGGTGCAGGCTGGGAGCTTAAAAAGAAGCGAGAGCTGCTCTAGCCCGGGCGCTATGGTTCTGTCTCAGACGTGCAGCTTCCATCCGTCGCTGCATAAACACACGCTAGCGCGATGCCTTGAGCTCCAGCCCTTCGGAGGAGGGGAAGGCGGGAGGAGAGAGGGGCCATGGTAGTAAAAGTCTCCCCAACCCCCAGCCTGTCCTCTCGCTAACCCTAAACCCCCAGCGCCTCCCTGGACGGGACCCCCTGCTCTACACTGGGCGGGGGATAGAGAGCTCGGCAGCCCTCCTGGACGGGACCCCCTGCTCCACGCTGGGCGGGGGATAGAGAGCTCAGCAGCGCTCATGGACGGTTTATTTTAACTGCCACCTCCTCTGCGCGGGACCAATCCATAAGCACCGCCGACAATTGGGAGTGGGATCAGCCGAGGGGCTGCCCGGTTCTGGCCGTGCTGGTAGAGCCTGGGGTGGTAGGCTTGGAGCTGGCCGGCCCTCAGCGTGGGCAAGGGGGAATCACGTCGGGGAAAGCGTCACGGCAGTCTTGGAGAGGGTCCGTGACCGACGGGACATCACCGTCCTGGTCCCCTCTCGCAGCGCCAGGCTGGCTTGGCGCTGCCAGCCCCTCGTAATTTGCAGTTTTGTTTTTCGCTGGGTCTTGTGAGATCCCACGTGGAAGCCGTTAACGACCTCTCGATAATGATCGTGACAAAGGCATTATTCAAATGAGGCAGGTAATTGCAAACAGAAGGCGTCTCCTCCCTTTCCCTTCTGCTCGAGTATCTCTGGCGGTACGTGCCGTCCTGACGGTGCTGCTCCGGGAGCTACCTCCACCGCCTTAAACCAGATGCGTTCACGCCGGTAAACCACGGCCCGAGCCCGGCGGGGTCACCTCGGAGCTCACAAGAGGTAGCTGCTGCTGCACAGCTTCGTGGGTCTTACATCCCTGAGAGCCCGCAGGTCCTACCCAAGTCGCGATAGGAGTTTTGCCTCCACCAGTTAAGGGGTTCAGGCTGCTGGGTACGCTCGCTGCCCTCCCAGGTGTAGAGTTGGAGGGTGTGGTGTTTTTTTTCACCTCCTGGGTTGTTGTGGGGGTTGTTTTGCCGTGCTTTTGACTCACTGGAAGCCTGTTGTTTATTCACAAGCATTACGGTATCCTGTTAGCATTCCGACCAGGGGCTGCTCACAGATCTGACTCCGATGATTTCCTGGAGGAACATGTGGAAGCAATAGCGAGGTTGTGCACTCAGCCGAGCCGAGGATGCTCTAGAGGAGGGCGGCGCAAGGGGCCGGGAGCACCGCTGGGGACCCTGTGAGCCCAGCCAGGGGCACCTCAGCCTAGACGTGCGGGGGTTCGTTCCCGTTTCTGCCTCCGTTTCCTTCGAGGCATCTTCGCTTCAGAGGCTTAATTCTCCTTCGCTTAGGGAAGTGGGGGGAAAAAAAGCCGAATCCCCTGCCGCTTGACTCAGAGAACAAACTTTTGTTTAACATCAAAAGGAAAAAAAGAAGTGCAGAGTAGAAGGGCCGGAGTGAGGATAGGAGTAAGGGGGAGAAGCCTCGGGGCGCAGCTCTGGGGCCAGTGTCCTCTTCGGGAGGTGATGAGGGGGTAGGACAGACGGGCAGGGTCCTCCCGCATCGCTCCGTTCCTGGGGCTGCAGTGCCCCCTCTCCCGCGGCCGCCGCATCGCCCCGCCGGCTCCTCTCGCCTCTTTCCGCAGCAGAAGGGTTGCGAGGGCAGCTCATCAGCGGCTCCCTTGGCCACCCCTTATCGCCAGCAGATAGCGGGGGCCAACAAAGCAGAGATACTCGGTGCTGGCTCCCTGGCGGGGATCAAAGCGGGGGTCTGAAGCGTGTTCAAACAGGACGGGCTCGGACGTGCGCTGCTCTCGGCTTTGCAGGCACCTCCGGTCCTCGCTGTGCCCCCCGGGGTGGCTGGTACCGGGGTTTGTTTGCCCTGGGCAAGGCAAAGGCAGAAAGGAAGAGAAGAGCTTTCCCGGTCCCGTCGGAGAAGCGGAGTCTGGAAGGTCTGGCTCCTGGCGAAGGTTACCTTTCGTTGCATCTTTCATTCATAACTGTTAGTAATTCGTCTGTCCCCCTCTCTCTCAGTGCCTCCTGCTCCTGGCTGGCTCACGGCCGTCCATCCTGCTCTCTAGCCCAAGCCCAAGCTCAGTGGTGTACAAAGGACACGAGGAAGCCGCAAATTCGTTTCCAGATCAAACTCCCCAACCATAAACTCGCACTGCGATCGTGGGACACGGAGCCCAGCGCCCGACCCACCGTCTCGGAGGGTCTGAGGAGGGAAAGGCTCATTCATGTAATCGGCAGCATTTGGAATTTTCATGAAAGTTTTTTTTTAAGGGGGGGCTGTGCCTTATTTAATTTTTTTTTTTTTAAAGAACAGACTATTCTCCCCCTGCAGTGCAAAACTCCTCTCTTCCCCCTTTTCCTCCCCCTCGCCCCTGCCATATGGCTAACCTCCCCCCTCCCCTGCAAGGCTGGTGAAATCTGGAGGGAGAGACCGGCCCCTCTGCCTGCGTAAGAGCCTCCCGCCGGCGCGCCCGCCTCCGGCCGCGGGGCTGGGGGCGCCGGGCGAGCCAGTGCTGCTCTTATTCTGAAGGGGCCGGAGGGGGGCTTCATTTCCTGACAGCTATTTACTTAAAGCAAATGATTAGTTTTGGAAGGATGGACTATAACATTGAATCAATTACGGGACGCGGTTTGTGAGACCATTACAGTCGGATCGGGAGGGAGGACGAGCTGGAGGGGAAGAGCGCGGCTGAGTGGGGGAAAGTCACAAAAGACGTGGACATATTTTGGATATTTTACAATCTGCAGGACTGGGGCTGCGGATTATAAAGGGGAAGGTAAGAGATGAGAAGCAGTTTCCCCATCTTTTATTTTTTTTCCCCCGCCGTTTCTCCGTACTTTTTTTTTTCCCCTTTTCCTTTCTTTCTCTCTCTCTCTCTCTCTCCCTCCCATTTATTTGTTGTTGATTTGAGTTTTTTTTTTGGGAGGTTATTTATTTTTTTCCCCTTCCCGATGCTCTGAGCTGGACGGCGGGCTCTTTCCCTCGGGACTCGGCTGGCGGGGCCGGCGGGAGCTGGCAGTCCCCGCGAAAGGGAGCGGGGAGCCGTGAGCCGGCGCTCCGCGGGCCGTCGGGGCGCGGCGGCGAGCAGCGCGGGCAACACTAATGACAAACACATTGGGACGGCGGGGCCACCGCGCCGCATTCCTGCCGCGGGGGCTGGAGCGGCCCGCCGGGGCTCTGCGGGCAGCGACGGTGCCCGCCCGGGGTTAGGAGGGGTACGCTCATCAACGAAGTTATCGGCTCCTACTCTTCTCGCATCCCTTGCCTACTTCACCCCGCTGCTCTCCCGTCCCTTCCCCCATCCTTTGTTTTTCACCACCTTCCCCTCTTCAGATCCCCCTTTCTACCTCACTCCCCTTGACCGAGTAGCCTAAAATGTTCCGAATTTGCGGGCGGGAGCGCGCACAAGACACCCCCCCCACACCCCTCAGGGCAAACGGATCTCCATGCCTTAGCACCCCGTCTTTTACGCGTCTCAGCGGAACGGAAGATGCTGAATTTAGGCAGGACTGGTACCTGGAGCCTTTCCAGCTTACAGCCCCTCTCGCAACGGGAGCGACAGCCCTGCCGCATGTCCCGCCGGACTGCTGGAGTCCAGCTCCTCCTGCCCCGGGGGGAGCCTGAAGTCTTCGCGGCCACCCGTTTGGATTTTGCCAAGCGCAGAAGGTTGCAAACTTGCCAGCCTCTACGAGGCTGGAGTCCCCTGGAGAAGTCCTGCGAGCAAGAAGGAAATGGCTTTCTGGCTGTCCTCGGCATTGCTCAACATTTTTGGACGCAGCACCGCGGCTCAGGAGCCGTTCCAGAGAACAGGACTTGGATAACTTTTTCTGGAGCCAGCAGCGACAGACCGAGCGAGGCGGCGGCGGCAGCAGCGGCAGCCCCGGGGCACGGCCGCCAGCCCTCGGGTCTCGCCCGCATCTCGGCGGGGAGGCGGCTGCGGGGCAGAAGCGGGGGCGATGTCCTGGCCCCCGCCCGCGCCCGAGGCTCCTTTCCAGCGCCTCTCGACGGCGTTTTCGGAGAGTCTCTTGCAAATGTCCCAGCTCTCTGGCGCTCCTCTGGGACCCGAGGCTGCGCGCTCGGGGCGGACAGGGCATCGCCTCGTCCCCTGTGGGAACTGACGGATCCGTCAGACCGTTACCCCGTAGTCCCACGGCTCCAAGGCGGGGCACGACGGCTGTTCCCCGCCGAGACTCCCACCCCGTCTCCGGACCCCACGCCCACGCGATCTGTGCCTGGCCCGACGGAGAGGACTGATGAAGCAGCCCCGGGTCGCAGTGCCAGCAGAATCAGCCAGCCCCGGAGGCAAAGAGGGCTTCGCTCTGCCCCTTTCCGTCCCCCCGCACTGCTTTTCTCCTTCCTAGCTACTTCTTATTTACAAAAATACCCCGAACATCAAAACCAAACAAAAACAATCGCTCTGGCTTGGCAAAGGCTTTCCTATTGTTTCCCGGACAAGCAGCGAAGTGGCTGGGAGCTGCTGTCTCTCCATCTCTGCTCACTTCGCCCAGTGTCCTGGGCTGCCTTTGATCCGAAGCAGCTCCAGCCATCGGGCCCCGCCGTGGAGCGGCGGACAGAGGGGCAGCCGCGGCAGCGCCACTTTCCCGTTCCCTGGGGGCTGCCGCCCAGGCTCCCCGCTGGCAGGCAGCGTCTGGCAATCGCCTGCAGTTTGGTGGAGGCTGGAGAGTGTGAACGTCAAGCCCTCCCCAGCCCTAGCCCAGCCCCGGCTGGCTGTAGGCGGCCCGCTGTTTCCCCGACGGGGCGCACCGGGGAAAGAAGGGCGGCTTGTGTTGCCATCGGCATCATCTAGGGCCGAGACAAAGCCCAGCTGGGGTCCCACCTAGGCTGTCCTAATTCTGTGCCCGCAGATGAGGGGCAAGAGACGGAGATCAAAGCCAGGAGACAAGCATCAAAGATTCCTCTGTCATCGGCTGATCAATATCCGAACTGTGGAGATCTGAGTTTAGAAGCACTGGGGAAAGATCTCCCAGCACAGGGACTTTGGTTTTAGCTTCCAGTTTACAAAGAACGTTGTAGAAAGCCCCTGAGCTAAAGCAGTGGTTTAGCCAACCTCAGAGCTTGAAGAACAAACAGTTTCAAGAAGAAAAACCACGAGACTGCACGAAGTGCTGGGATTTAAGGAGCCCACGAGCAGACCAACTCTCCCACTGCTTTAAAATGAGACCCCTTGCTCTGGCACTTCTCTCCAGGTACCAGATGTGGAAACCTGGTGGGCACAGCCCCCATCTTTGCTGTTGTTTGCTCCTTAATTCTTCATGTGGCTATGAGAGCAATATCGAGGCATTGGATGTGAAGAAAGCAGGAAGAAATAAGTATGCTAATAAAATATCTCTGCAGTACTATGGCATCGAGCTGGGATTCAGCAACAACGTCTGCACGACAGAAAAAAACCCCTTGCTGTACCCCAGACCTTGCTGGTTATTTCCAGACACAGCAATTGCCCTAAAACCCATTTGCTTTGCTTGTTTTAAAGACTAAAAAATGACTTCTGGGTCATTTTGGTTTTGGCTGATAGAGGCAAGAACTCTGATAAGTTTGAAAACAAGCAAGCAAGCAACCAAACAATCCTTTCTCTCCCTCTTTCCTTGCTCTCCTGCTTGACTCATCTCTTTCAAGCCAACAAAGCTTTGTGTGAGCACCCAAGGGAAGAAGTCTGCAATAGTTAGACTTCTTAGCTCTTGTGGTCAACAGAGATTGGTTGGTTTTTTTCCATGCAGGGCTTCTGAGCACTTCAGTTGGGATTTGAAGTATTCTCTGGTTTGATCCTGAGAACCTGAGTGTTCCTTGGAATATCTCTCATTGGAATAGCAACCTTCTTGCTGTGACTGGCTGGGAAATCCTCTTTGAGCAAATAGAGAAGTGGAGGTTGGAACACCAATTTCACATTGGAATAGCAACCTTCTTGCTGTGAGAGGCTGGGAAATCCTCTTTGAGCAAATAGAGGAGTAGAGGTTGGAACACCAATTTCACGTTGGAGTACCAACCTTCTGGCTGTGATAGGATGGGAAATCCTCTTTGAGCAAATAGAGGAGTAGAGGTTGGAACACCAATTTCACACTGTAATACCAACCTTCTGGCTGTGACTGGCTGGGAAATCCTCTTTGAGCAAATAGAGGAGTAGAGGTTGGAACACCAATTTCACGTTGGAGTACCAACCTTCTGGCTGTGATAGGATGGGAAATCCTCTTTGAACACACAGAGAAATAGAGGCTTGGTAAATGCCTCCCCACTTTTAGCTCCTAGACTAGTGAAGTCTGTCCTGGAAAGTTGGGCTGAAGAATTTGGGCCAGTCAGGCTCATCAGTTAGCAGCCATCACCATGTGCCCTGCAGAGCCTGAAGTGCTCTGCAGGAGCCCAGCAACGGGCTAGGCTTGATATAGTCCTGTTATTCCTGCATACAGGCTATGCTGGATGCAAGTACTTGTAAAGGGGACACAGATCAAGATTCTTTTTAGGAGGATATTTATGCAAATCGTTATCACTGGAGAAATTTTCTGTTGTTTGAGCCTTTCCCCAGTGAAACTTTCAGACCCAATAATGCACTGAAGGCTGTGGTGGAGAACTGAGTTTAAAGCTTTGGAAATGATAGCCAAGAGATGTTTTGAAGGGCATCTCTGCTGAGGTGGAGAAATGAGTTTGAAGCTTTGGACTTGATAAGCAAGAGATGCTTTAAAAGGCAGCTCTGCTGTGGTGGAGAACTGAGTTTGAAGCTTTGGAATGGATAACCAAGAGATGTTTTGAAGGGCAGCTCTGCTGTGGTGGAGAACTGAGTTTGAAGCTTTGGAATGGATAACCAAGAGATGTTTTGAAGGGCAGCTCTGCTGAGGTAGAGAAATGAGTTTGAAGCTTTGGACTTGATAACCAAGAGATGCTTTAAAAGGCAGCTCTGCTGAGATGGAGAAATGAGTTTGAAGTTTTGGAGTTGATAACCAAGAGATGCTTTAAAAGGCAGCTCTGCTGAGGTGGAGAACTGAGTTTGAAGCTTTGGAACTGATAACCAAGAGATGCTTTAAAAGGCAGCTCTGCTGAGGTGGAGAACTGAGTTTGAAGCTTTGGAACTGATAACCAAGAGATGCTTTAAAAGGCAGCTCTGCTGAGGTGGAGAACTGAGTTTGAAGCTTTGGAATGGATAACCAAGAGATGTTTTGAAGGGCAGCTCTGCTGAGGTGGAGAACTGAGTTTGAAGCTTTGGAACTGATAACCAAGAGATGTTTTGAAGGGCAGCTCTGCTGAGGTGGAGAACTGAGTTTGAAGCTTTGGAATTGATAACCAAGAGATGTTTCAGGACGTCCTGTTTGATCTTCCCCTACCCCCCCTCTAGCAACATATACTACAAGGAGGAAATGTTCCCCTCTGTTCTTGGGCTGGCCTTAGCTCTTCCTGGAAAAATCCAGTCTTCCCAGAAGGACAGACTGCCACTGACAAAATCACCCCTGAAATTATCCAGCCCTCTCATAACAAGGATAATCACATCATGACGTGCCAAGAGTTGTAATCCAACTACCGTCCTATCACTTGTGTAAATACAGAGAGACAGGGACCCGTTTGGCTTTATTTGTTTGTTTTCAAATCGCTGCATTCGCATGAAATTAAAAGATAAGAAAATGGAATTGCGGCAGGAGAGGCAGCTCAGATTCCAGCTCGTCCAGCGGGGGCTAAGCGCTGCCTTCTCCCCGCGGCGCTCTGTCAGCGTGGATCAACATTGCCCTCCTGTGGCCAAGAGGGTGAACTGCAGCGCCTGGGCAGCTGGCAGGAAACAGGGTCTGGTAGCTTCCAGTCCTTTGGTAGATGGGGAGGTCTGTCTTGAAAGAGGTCTTTGTTTGATTTTGCAGCACTGTCGGCTTTTCTTAGTCGTCTGCCGTGCTTTCTGTCTAGGTCATGTAGAACAATCACCTAGGATTAGCGTGATTTTCAAAAGACATATTTCCTTTGGATGCTTTCTGGACGTTGGTTTTGCTACTTTGTCTTCTGTGGTGCAGTCAGTGAGACCTTTCTCGGTAGGAAGCCAGGGCTTGGCAGTGAGTATTTGGAGGACTGACTTCTCGCTGATAACAGTTCTTCAGATGTTCTTTTCCTGGGTTATTTTTTTTAATCACTAAAGCACACAAGCAAGATAGCAGGATTTTAGCTAGATCCTTTCAAACTCCCAGTGGTTGAAGTAGATGCAGTGACTCTTTTAGCTTGGGCAATCAGCCTCCCCTGCAGAGAGTCTGGCAAATCCCTCACAGCATCATCTACCTTTCACTTATTTTCTGGGTTTGCTAGCAAAGTGTAAGGAAGTAAGGCTGGGTTGGATGTGTTGTTTGTGTGCTGTTAATACTGGGCTTCATTTGGCATTAACCTACTGGCTTCAGCGAGGTGAAGCTGTTTGTAGTTTGAAGGAGCAGTGTTAAGAACTGGAGCTGGTGCATTAATTCAGGGCTGAGGTTTGGGTTGTTTAGGACAAAGAAGGGCTGCTTTTCCACAAGGAAGGCTTTCAAAAGACAAACCACTGCATACAAGGCATTAGGTGATGGTAAATAAGCAAAGCCATGGATAGGTGTTGTGGGAATGAGGAAATTCTCTCTTGCCTGGAAATGTGTTTAACTTTGATTCATAGAATCAGGCAGGGTTAGAAGGGACCACAAGGAGCACTCAGTTCCAAGCCCCCTGCCATGCCCAGGGACACCCTACCCTAGAGCAGGCTGCCCACAGCCTCATCCAGCCTGGCCTCAAACACCTCCAGCCATGGGGCCTCGACCACCTCCCTGGGCAACCCCTGCCAGCCTCTCACCTCTCCAGCACGGACTTGTGGAGATCTGCTGGTGATAGGGCTCCAGCAGCTGCATGATGTAGCTAACCCAGTTCAAATGCATTTTGCATGTGGATGAAGGTGAATCCTTACTGCATTGCTCTGTCTCTGACAGCAAGAGGGATGTGTTGCTCTAGGTCTTGATGAGATTAACGGGACAGTGAGGAAAGATCAAAGCTCTGGGTTGTGAAAGCAGAGCCAGATGGGAAATGCAAATTTAGTTAAGTCCTTGTGTTTTAAAACTGCAGCAGCCGATGGAGGAACTCAGCTCTTACTGATCTCTGAGGCAGCCCGAGCAAGACAGCAAATTCCAAGGGTCCCTTGGGAAATGCCATCACCTGCACCAGTGTAGTTGCAGGGCTCAGCCCTCAGTTACACACACAGCTCTGCAGCGGGGCAAGCCCACACCAGCAGAGCTTCTGCAGATGGGTGTAGGGGAGACGAGCTGGCTTTGTTTTCTCTCCTTCTGTGCTGCATCACTTGCACTGAATGGTCTGGAAAAACAAGGAAAAAGGGGTAGGGATCTGCCTTTGGAGAGAGAAAAGGCAGAAGGAAACTTCACAGACAGGAGGATAACACTGTCTAGTGGAGCTTGGGAGGGAGGTGAGGAGTCAGATCGATAAAGCAAACCACTGTGAAGTCTCTCAAGGTTTAGAGTGAGTTACTTTACCAGGAAAGAAAAAAACGGGATAGAAATGTGATAAAAATGAGCAAAGAGGATGAAACTGAAGGACATAGAATCACAGAATCAAGCAGGCTGGAAGGGACCTCCAACCCAGCACCCAGCCCTGCCCAACCAACCAGACCATGGCACTAAGTGCCCCAGCCAGGCTTGGCTGCAACACCTCCAGACATGGCAACTCCACCACCTCCCTGGGCAGCCCATTCCACTCTGCCAACAACTTCCTCCTAGCATCCATCTCGAACCTGCTTTGGCACAACTTGAGGCTGTGTCCCCTTGTTCTGTTGCCGGTTGCCTTTGGTAGCTGAGCGTCTGTTCTCGACGGGAGGCGAACGCCTAAACAAACGGCGATCATTGCCAACCCAAGAGCTGGGGCAAGCCTCCTCCCTCCTGCCGCAGCGCTCTCAGCCGAGGTCCTGGAGCCGTCTGTGCGGCGCTCTGAAGCCGCAAGCGCTTTAATCCCACTCCTGAGCCCTTTGTGTTGGATTTTGAGTGCCCAGCTCCTTTCTGCTTCGCAAAGGTGAGCTGCCTGCTCCGCAGGCTGCAGGAGGAAAGGGGAATTGGTTTCTGAGTCGTAAGCATTTCACTGCCCTATGGCAGTGGTGTGTTGGTAGGAGCTGGAAGCATCTACATGCTTTCTGTCTCAGCATCAGGAACTGAAGCCCAGAGGGTGAATAGAAACCCTCCAGGACCTTTGAAGAGTAGTCCCTGTCTTGACACATCATCCTTTATTTCATCCCTTGCTCTGTGCTTCAGATTAGAGGTCCTTCCCTGCAGTCTTTTCTTAATCTAGCTTGGCTTTAGGCCAGGTCCAGCTTCTGTGAAAGCCACCAACAAAACACCCATTGATTGCCGTGGGAGCAGGTGTTGCAGGAGCTGCTTCTGTGGGTGTTTTCCAGCAGGCTGCTGGAGGCTTTGGAGCAGAAAAGTCGTTAGATGGCACAGTAATTACACAGGCGCTCCTTGCCTGCAGGAGGGATGTCTTAGGAGGCTGAAATCGCAGCCTGTGATTCTGTGACTGCCCACACCTCTGGGGGGAGCAGAGCTGCTTTGTGAACGGCTGTGCTGGTCTGCAGGCTGCTGTGCATTTGTTCCACTGGAAAACATCAGCTTGTGTTTTATACAGCAGCTCTCTAGCAAGACCAAATAAGCAACAGGCACTGTCCTGCTGCACTGTGCTCGGGAAGCATCTGGGTGCCATGGACAGAGGCACTGAGTGCAGCCTCAGCAAGTTTGCTGCCCACACCAAGCTGTGTGGTGCAGCAGCCAGGCTGGAGGGCAGGATCCATCCAGAGGGACCTGGGCAGGCTGCAGAGGTGGACACAAGCCAAGCTCAGGAGGTTTCACAAGACCAAGGGCCCAGAAAGCCAAGCAGAGCCTGGGCTGCAGCAGCAGCAGTGTGGCCAGCAGGGACAGGGAGGGGATTCTCCCCCTCTGCTCTGCTCTGCTCTGCTCAGACCCCACCTGGAGTCCTGCATCCAGCTCTGGAGCCCCTGGGACAAGAGGGCTGTGGAGATGCTGGAGAGTGTCCAGAGCAGGGCCAGGAGGATGCTGAGAGGTTGCAGCAGCTCTGTTGTGAGCACAGACTGTGCAGGCTGGAGCAGAGGAGGCTCCCAGGGGACCTTCTTGTGGCCTTCCAGGATCTGAAGGGGGCTCCAAAAAAGCTGGGGAGGGACTTTTGAGGCAGTAAGGGAGTGGCAGGAGTGGGGGGAATGGAGCAAAGGTGGAGGTGGGGAGAGTGAGGCTGGAGGTGAGGAGGAAGTTGTTGAGCAGGAGAGTGGTGAGAGGCTGGCAGGGGTTGCCCAGGGAGGTGGTTGAGGCCCCATGGCTGGAGGTGTTTGAGGCCAGGCTGTGTGAGGCTGTGTGCAGCCTGCTCTAGGGTAGGGTGAGAACTGACTGCATGAGGCCATTGGATCCTCCCCAGTGCCTGTGAGGGCACTGCCTCTGCACAGAGATGCTTGTCTGGGCTCAGTCCTGGGGGCTGCTGTGAGCATTGGAGCTGCTTGGTGGCTGCTGGAGGAGGGGAAGCACTGGGACTTGGCTTCTTATGCTGCCAGCAGGGAAAAGAGTGATTGGCATTGGAATGGGCTGCCCAGGGAGGTGGTGGAGTGGCCGTGGCTGGAGGTGTTGCAGCCAAGCCTGGCTGGGGCACTTAGTGCCATGGTCTGGTTGGTTGGGCAGGGCTGGGTGCTAGGTTGGGCTGGCTGAGCTTGGAGCTCTCTTCCAACCTGCTTGGTTCTATGATTCTAAGGGGGCTTGGGGTCTTAGCTGCCTAGGTGAGATGCCTGTGGCACGAGTTTCAAGGGCTGTGGGTGTGAGCAGGGGTCCCTGGGCTGTGTGTCCCGGGAAGCTGTGCTAGAGCAATCCTGCAAGCTGTCACACTGTTGTCACTCCATTAACTGGCTCCCTCTTGCCTCCTTTCTCTTTCAGGTGCTGGTAGCTATGGGTATTTCCCCACGGATGTTCCTGATCCTGGGATGTTTTCTCACAGGTAATGCCCTTCAGTCCTCTCAGCCTCTCCATCTCTATTCCTTCACAAGTCCCTGTTTAAGTTTGCTTTCATTGTGCCAACAATAGCAAATGCCAAATAGCTGCCAGCTGCTTGCAGACTCATTTCTTCCTGCCCTTCAGTGGGCTAAGACGCCAAGAAGGCAGCACTGCTGTAACCTCCTGCCCTTCAGTGGGCTAAGACCCCAAGCAGGCAGCACTGCTGTAACCTCCTGCCCTTCAGTGGGCTAAGACTCCAAGCAGGCAGCACTGCTGTAACCTCCTGCCCTTCAGTGGGCTAAGACTCCAAGAAGGCAGCACTGCTGTAACCTCCTGCCCTTCAGTGGGCTAAGACTCCAAGCAGGCAGCACTGCTGTAACCTCCTGCCCTTCAGTGGGCTAAGACTCCAAGAAGGCAGCACTGCTGTAACCTCCTGCCCTTCAGTGGGCTAAGACTCCAAGAAGACAACACTTCTGCTAGCCTGTGCTGGCTGCTCTGACACCCTTACCACTGCTGTAACCTCCTGCCCTGTTTGTCTGCCCAGGCAGGGAAAGTGAACCTCCTTCCCTCCCACTCTCCCAGCCCTGCCCCACTGAGGTTTCTGCAGCAGGCTGGGCTGCCTGTGTGGGCTCCCCACATCCTCCCACACTGCACCACCTCCCCGTGGCTGCCAGGGCTGCTGCCGAGCCTCCCGACATCTGCCGAGGGAATGGTGCTGGAGGGCAGGGCAGGGCTTGCCACAGGCTGCCAAATATAGAAGGGGTCTGTAGGCAGAGGTAGCACATGCAGGGCCCAGAAACTGCTCTCCAAGAGCAGCCTGCACCCCTGCTCCTGGTTTACTGCTCAGACACCACTTTCACCCTCTGCAGACAGAATCAGGCAGGGTTGGAAGGGACCACAAGGAGCAGCCAGTTCCAACCCCCTGCCATGCCCAGGGACACCCTACCCTAGAGCAGGCTGCACACAGCCTCAGCCAGCCTGGCCTCAAACACCTCCAGCCATGGGGCCTCAACCACCTCCCTGGGCAACCCCTGCCAGCCTCTCACCACTCTCCTGCTCAACAACTTCCTCCTCACCTCCAGCCTCACTCTCCCCACCTCCACCTTTGCTCCATTCCCCCCACTCCTGACACTCCCTCACACCCTCAGAGGTCCCTTCCCAGCCTTTCTGTAGCCCCCTTCAGATCCTGGCAGGCCACAAGAAGGTCCCCTGGGAGCCTCCTCTGCTCCAGCCTGCACAGCCCCAACTCTTTCAGGCTGTGCTCACAGCAGAGCTGCTGCAGCCTCTCAGCATCCTCCTGGCCCTGCTCTGGACACTCTCCAGCATCTCCACAGCCCTCTTGTCCCAGGGGCTCCAGAGCTGGATGCAGGACTCCAGGTGGGCTCTCAGCAGAGCAGAGCAGAGGGGGAGAATCCCCTCCCTGGTCCTGCTGGCCACACTGCTGCTGCTGCAGCCCAGGCTCTGCTTGGCTTTCTGGGCTGCAAGTGCACACTGCTGGCTCCTGCTGAGCTTCTCCTCCACCAGCACCCCCAAGTGCCTCTGCTCAGGGCTGCTCTGCAGCCTGGCACTGCCCAGCCTGGAGTTGTGCTTGTCTTTGCCTCGACCCATCTGCAGGACCTTGCCCTTGGTCTTGTTGAAGCTCCTGGGCTTGCCTTGTGCCCACCCCTGCAGCCTGAAGCATAAGTGCTTGCTTATCAGGGACTTCCCATCTGCTTTTGTACAGGTCACTGAGTAGGCTGAGAGAGCAAATCTCTTTCCCTGGTGATTTCCCTCCTTTCTTTTTTGTCACTGTGTGCATCCTCTAATTATCCCTCTGGGATCTGGCTCTGCACCAGCCCACCTACAAAGTACCTGGGCTTGCAGATCTGAGCCTGCAACTGGAGACTGCAGCTGAACACCAAGTGCCACCTACAACATCTAGTGGCGTGCATTCCAGTTTGATTTGGCTACAAACCTTCTGTACATTTTGGCTAGAGACAGACCTGATGCAGGATTTTTTTTGGTCCAAGCCCTTGCTCTGGCCCTTTGCAGAAATAGAAGCCAGATGTGAAATGCAGCTGTTGGTCTTGGGAAGTGGTTTCTAACTTTTAGTGGTGAGCATACTGGAAGGCTGCCAGAGCTGCTGCTTACCTGAGCAGTGCTGGCAGGAGCTGTGAGATACCCAGGACCCAGCAGCCAGAGTGTGGGGTTCACTGCTCTGCACTCCCCTTTTGGGGCTGGGAAGCTGAGGGGTGGATTGGGAACCATCTCTACCTTTACAATCCAGCAACCAGCATGTGGGGTTTACTGCTCTGCACTCCCCTTTTGGGGCTGGGAAGCTGAGGGGTGGATTGGGAACCATCTCTACCTCTACAACCCAGCAGCCAGCATGTGGGGTTCACTGCTCTGCACCTCCCCATTTGAGGCTGGGAAGTTTAGGGGTGGATTTGGAACCATCTCTCTAACTTCACCTCTACAACCAGGGTGTGGGGTTCACTGCTCTGCACCTCTCATTTGGGGCTGAGAAGCTGAGCTGTAGGTTGGCAACCATCTCTATCTTCATCTCTATGACCCAGCAGCCAGGGTGTGGGTTGCACTGCTTTGCACTCCTCATTTGGGGCTGGGAAGCTGAGCTGTGGATTTGGGACCATCTCTATCTTCATCTCTACAACCCAGCAGCCAGGCTGTGGGGGTCACTTCTCTGCACCTCCCCATTTGAGGCTGGGAAGTTCAGGGGTGATTCTGGAACCATCTCTAACTTCACCTCTACAACCAGGCTGTGGGATTCACTGCTCTGCACCTCTCATTTAGGGTTGAGAAGCTGAGCTGTGGATTTGGGACCATCTCTATCTTCACCTCTATGATCCAGTAGCCAGGGTGTGGGTTTCACTGCTCTGCACCCCTCTTTTGGTGTTGAGAAGCTGGGCTGTGGATTTGGGATCATCTCTATCTTCACCTCTACAGCCCAGCAGCCAGAGTGTGGATTCACTGCTCTGCACCCCTCCTCATTTAGGGCTGGGAAGCTGAGGGGTGGATTGGGAACCATCTCTAACTTCACCTCTGTCTTTCACCTCTTGATTTGACAAACAAAAGTCAGCAAGCAGCCACTTGGCATTTCAAAGGGAAGCTGTTTGCCATCGGCTGGGCACGGCAGAGGCTTTTAACAAGGGCAGATTTCCTGCCACATCGGCGTGTCTGAAGTGGTCAGGAGAGCAGCTACTCCGGATCTATGATGCTTTCTTTCCCATCCCCGTGCTGTGTTCACACTCTCTTTATTCATGTCTTTCTGCAGGACCCTTCCTAGCCCTCTGCCAGCTCCCTCTGCCGACTATTGTTCCCAACAGGAATGAAATGGTGGTGCAGCTCAGCTCCAATTTCACACTCAAGTGCTCTGGAGACAGCGAAGTGAGCTGGCAGTACCCAGTGACCGAGGGAAGCCACAGGATAGACATCAGGCACGAAGAGAACAATAGTGGCTTCTTCCTGACGGTGCTTGAAGTAGAGAATGCCTCTGCAGCTCACACGGGCTGGTATGTTTGCTACTACAACCACACTCAAGTGGAGGATGGGGAAGTGGAAGGGAAGAACATCTACATCTATGTGCCTGGTAAGTGATGGGTGCCATGGCCGTGCCTTGAGGTCTGGATGGGAGAGCTGGACCACAGATGTTAGGCAGAGGTGAATTGCTGGGCACAGGGGCAGAGAATCACAGAACTGTCAGGGCTGGTAGGGACCTCAAGGATCATTCAGTTCCAATCCCTCCTGCCATGGGCAAAGACTTAGTGCCATGGTCTAGTTGACTGGATAGGGCTGGGGGATAGGTTGGACTGGATGATCTTGGAGGTCTCTTCCAACCTGGTTGATTCTATGATTCTATTCTATTGTATGATTCTATGACTCTTCCCACTAGATCAGGTTGCCCAGAGCTACATCCAGCCTGGCCTTAAAAACATCCAGGGATGAGGCTTCCACCACCTCCCTGAGCAAACTGTTCCAGAAATGAGCCCCAGGGCTGTTTAGCATCACAGAACCAGTCAGGGCTGGAAGGGACCACAAGGAGCAGCCAGTTCCAACCCCCTGCCATGCCCAGGGACACCCTACCCTAGAGCAGGCTGCCCACAGTCTCAGCCAGCCTGGCCTCAAACACCTCCAGCCATGGGGCCTCAACCACCTCCCTGGGCAACCCCTGCCAGCCTCTCACCACTCTCCTGCTCAACAACTTCCTCCTCACCTCCAGTCCTAACGTGCAAATCAAGAGCAGCCCCTGTGAGTCTAGGATCTAGAGAGCTCTTCTTTCCTTCTGCTTTTGCTTGTTTGTTGGGGTTTTTTTGGGTTGGTTTGGTTTGTTAGAGTTTTAGTTGCTGAGAAGAGAGCCAGATTTGAACCTTCAGAGCTGAGGTCTCCTGAGCACCAGGGTTGGCTATCAGCCAGGTCAGCTCAGCTATGGCAGCATTCTCAGCCTCCAGGTTTGCCTGCATCCCAGGTGTGAATCACCACCACCAGCAGCAGCCCTTTCAAGAGGTGACTTGGGTGGATGTTTTGGGTTGTGTAGTGACCAAACCACTACCATGTCTGGCACTAAAGCAGCTGCCAGATAAGGGAGGCTACATCTCATTCACAGCCTGGATTGAGAGCTGGGGAGAGCTCACATGTGCCTGGATCCTGGGAAACACAAAGCAAAAGAGATGTCTCAGGGTGGCTGTTGCAAGACAGGGAGAAATGAGAAGGGTTGTTGCTGGCCAGCCTGATGCAAGATTAGACATCTGGTGCTACCATGCAGTCCCCTGTAATTTTCAAAGCAAACACAGCCTGCCCAAGCCCTCCTGTGCCTCCTTTCTCTGTAGTGGTGGGAAGCCTGTTAGGATCCACAAGAGGCTTCCCTTCTTTTTGGAAGCACCTATCCCCAGCTTTGCCCTCCCACCTTTTTAGTCTGGAGAAATGAAGACTGAGAGGGGATTAGATAAATGCTTATAATCTCTGAGGGCTGGGGGTCAGGAGAGGGGGACAGGCTCTGCTCACTGCTCCCTGGCATAGGACAAGCAGCAATGGATGGAAGCTGCAGCACAGCAGGTTCCAGCTCAACACAAGGGCAACTTCTTGCCTGGAAGGGTCCCAGAGCCCTGGCACAGGCTGCCCAGAGAGGCTGTGGAGTCTCCTTCTCTGGAGCCTTTCCAGCCCTGTCTGGATGTGCTCCTCTGTGATCTGTGTTAGATAGGATTGTCCTGCTCTGGCAGAGGGGTTGGACTCGATCTCCTTGGGTCCCTTCCAACCCCTAACATCCTCTGATGCTGTGATCCTGTGACCTCCCTGTTCTTACTGGAAATCTGTTTAAAGGCTTTCCTTTAAGGGTTTCTCCCTTCATGGGAGAAAGATCTTTACTGTCACAGCTGAGATAGGCACCAGAGGGTGAGCCACAATCCACTTTTCTTTGTAAAGCCCTGTCTGGATGTTTCCTCAGCACTGGCTGAGGTTCAGGGCATGTATGGCACAACTGCAGGGCCAGGAAAGCCCAAGCCAGTAGATTTGCAGTAAATAGTTTGAACAGGAAGGGAAAGAGAGGAGGAAAGACTGCAAATCACCCTGCAGAACTGCACTGTGCTGTGTGAAGGAGAGGATGTCTGCAACTGCGAGGAAGACTGTGGAAGGGGATGCAGTCAGGAAGCAATAACTTGTTCCAAAGGCTGTTCTGCAGTGCCAGTCAGCTCTTGCAGTCTGTGAGGTGTGATCTCAACAGAACAAGAGGACAGAGCCTCAAGCTGTGGCAGGGCAGGTCTAGGCTGGATGTGAGGAGGAAGTTGCTGTCAGAGAGAGTGATTGGCATTGGAATGGGCTGCCCAGGGAGGTGGTGGAGTGGCTGTGGCTGGAGGTGTTGCAGCCAAGCCTGGCTGGGGCACTTAGTGCCATGGTCTGGTTGGTTGGGCAGGGCTGGGTGCTAGGCTGGGCTGGCTGAGCTTGGAGCTCTCTGCCAACCTGCTAAATTCCATTATCTGAGGAGAGTGATTCTTCCAAAGCTCTTTCTCTGTTTGCCACCACAAATGCAAAGAGTTTGTGTTGATTCCTGAGGCCAGGTGTTTCAGCAGGGGCTGCAGGCTTTGGCAGGTGTCTCTTCGTGTCCAAACAGCTCTGGCCAGGTGTTGTTGTTGTTAAGCAGACTTGAAACAGTGAAGGAAAACCAAGTCAAGACCAAGGGCAAGGTCGTGCAGCTGGGTGGAGGCAATGCCAAGCACAAATCCAGGCTGGGCAGTGCCAGGCTGGAGAGCAGAGGGACTTGGGGGTGCTGGGGGAGGAGAAGCTCCACAGGAGCCAGCAGTGTGCACTTGCAGCCCAGAAAGCCAAGCAGAGCCTGGGCTGCAGCAGCAGCAGTGTGCCCAGCAGGGCCAGGGAGGGGATTCTGCCCCTCTGCTGTGCTCTGCTGAGACCCCACCTGGAGTGCTGCATCCAGCTCTGGAGCCCCTGGGACAAGAGGGCTGTGGAGATGCTGGAGAGTGTCCAGAGCAGGGCCAGGAGGATGCTGAGAGGCTGCAGCAGCTCTGCTGTGAGCACAGCCTGAAAGAGTTGGGGCTGTGCAGGCTGGAGCAGAGGAGGCTCCCAGGGGACCTTCTTGTGGCCTGCCAGGATCTGAAGGGGGCTACAGAAAGGCTGGGGAGGGACTTTTGAGGGTGTGAGGGAGTGTCAGGAGTGGGGGGAATGGAGCAAAGCTGGAGGTGAGGAAGAAGTTGTTGAGCAGGAGAGTGGTGAGAGGCTGGCAGGGGTTGCCCAGGGAGGGGGTTGAGGCCCCATGGCTGGAGGTGTTTGAGGCCAGGCTGGCTGAGGCTGTGTGCAACCTGCTCTAGGGTAGGGGCATGGCAGGGGGGGTTGGAACTGGCTGCTCCTTGTGGTCCCTTCCAAACCCTGACTGATTCTGTGATGCTCTGATTCTGTGATGCTCTGTTTCTGTGGTTCTATGATGCTCTGTTTCTGTGATGCTCTGATGCTCTGTTTCTGTGATGCTCTGATGCTCTGGTTCTGTGATGCTCTGATTCTGTGGTTCTGTGATGCTGTTTCTCTGATTCTGTGCTTTTCTTCAAGAGGTCTTTTTGGGTTTGTTTTTAAAAGCCTCCCAGATCTGCAGGGCAGCGACACCCTGTCATTGTTTCCACTCTCTAACCATCGAGCTGTCACAAAGGCAGAGTCACAGCCCTGTCTCCAAATTACAGCAGCCTTTCCGTTTCCACTGCAACCTTTTGTCTTCACAATTGGTCTCCCTGCAATGAATTAGGAGGGCAATGGGTGGCAGCAATCTTCTGTAGCCAAGGAGGAACTCGTGGAGACTTCACACAATATCCTATTTTCACTAAGAGCACTCAGCAAAACCCAGACTAGGTGAATCCTGTTGCTGTTTTAAATTAGAGTGGGAAAATGAATCCATGGAGCTGGCAGCCTCTCTGGGATGGAGAGCTGTGTTTGGAATATGGCTGCAAAGAGCCTGCCAGTGCAGCAGAAAGTCTATTGTTGGAGGGATTTGGCTTGCTATTGATTAAATTGAGTCATGAAGCTTTGCACAGAAGCTTCAGGCTGGCAGGGATTGTTTAGTCTGCATGGCCAAAGGGAGATAACTTGAGGGCTCTGCTTTGGAAGTTGGCTTTGTGTGTTTGAAACTCAGGCTTTGGGGGTTGGCTGGCAGGAAAGCTGGCATGCACTGTGCTGTCTTGAACAGAAATGAAACTACCAGAAGTTTGTTTGCCTTTCCCCACCCCCCTCCTTCCTTCCCTGCTTAAATACTGTGTTTTAAAAACCACAGACTGTGACCATAATTAGATGTGCCTCAGAACTGCCATGTTGGACATGGTAGAAATGCAGTAAAGATAAGTACCTTGAGCTATTTTGGATGAAAAGTGGCTTCAGTGATGCTCAACACGACAAAAGAACCCAAACAAACATGTCACTTATTTCATAGCATCACAGAACTGTCAGGGCTGGGAGGGACCACAAGGATCAGCCAGTTCCAGCTCCCCTGCCATGGGCAGGGATGCTACATCAGGTTGCCCAGAGCCACATCCAGCTTGGTCTTGAAAACATTCAGGGATGAAGCTTCCACAGCCTCCATGAGCAACCTGTGCCAGTGTCTCATCACCCTCATGGTGAAGAACTTCTTCCTAACATCTGATCTAAATCTCCCCTCCTTCAGATTGGATCCATTCCTCTCAGCCCTATCACTACCCAACACCCTAGAAAGTCCCTCCCCAGCTTTCTTACAGCCCTTTCCAGACACTGGAAGGCCACAAGAAGGTCTCCTCAAAGCCTTCTCTTCTCCAAAGTGAACAACTCCAACTCTTGCAGCCTGTTCTCAGAGTGGAGCAGCTCCAGCCCTCCGAGCATCCTCACGGCCCTGCTCTGGAGCCCTTCCAGCACTTCCAGATCTCTCTTATAATAGGGACTCCAGCACTGGACACAGTGCTCCCAGATGGGGTCTCACAAGGGTGGTGTTGAGGGGCAGAATCCTTTCTCCTGACTTTCTGCTTTCTGACACGGAAAGTGTTTGGGATTCCCCCACTGGACACAGTGTTCCCAGGTGGGGTCAAAGGAGCCCAAGCTCTTTCCTGTTTTGTGCTTTGACCAAATGTCTTGCTGAGTGCTACTCCAAACATCCAACCCAAGGTGCAGCCTGCAGTTACCATGCCCTGCTTGCAGGCTCTGACAAGGTGGGATAATGAGGCTCAGGGCAGAGCTCATTGCTGCCTGCAGCTGCCTGCAGGGAGGCTGTAGCCAGGTGGGGTTGGGCTCTGCTGCCAGGCAACCAGCACCAGAAGAAGGGGACAGAGCCTCAAGCTGTGCCAGGGCAGGTCTAGGCTGGGTGTGAGGAGGAAGTTCCTGGCAGAGAGAGTGATTGGCACTGGAATGGGCTGCCCAGGGAGGTGGTGGAGTGGCTGTGGCTGGAGGTGTTGCAGCCAAGCCTGGCTGGGGCACTTAGTGCCATGGTCTGGTTGGTTGGGCAGGGCTGGGTGCTAGGTTGGGCTGGCTGAGCTTGGAGCTCTCTGCCAACCTGCTTGGTTCTATGATTCTATGAACTGCAGCAGTTCCAATTGCCACCTGTGAGTGATTGTCATCGACCCCCAGTTCTTCTACATGGCCTTACTACAACCCAAACAGCACCAATTCACCTCTTGGTTTGTTTTTGCAGACCCAGACATGCCTTTTGTTCCTTCCATCCCAGAAGACCAGTTCATCCTAGTAGAAGAAGGTGATTCCACCACTATCCCTTGTCGAACAAGCGACCCAAATGCTCAAGTGACCTTAATGAACACTTTAGGCAAGGCTGTCTCTGCTGCTTATGACAGCAAACAAGGCTTCACTGGGAACTTCCCTGCAGGCTCATACACATGCAAAACAACGGTTCAAGGCGTGGAGTTCAAGTCTGATGAGTTCCTCATCTATATTTTAAGAGGTATTTATCTTTTTTGTTCACTTAGCAGAAATAGAAGTGATAATGTTCAGCCCAGCCTCACACCAAACAGCCTCAAATGCATCCTCAGTGATGAGCAGTTCACTCCACTGGCAGTATGGTCAGTCAGTTGCTGGTTTACTCAATGCCCAACACAGCTATGATGAGTTGAAGTGTCCTTAACCTTATCCCCTCTCCCCCAAAGAGCTGCCAGACAAGTCTTCTGTAATCCATGGGTTTTCAATCCTCTGTGCTGAAATGGAGCTTAAAAGACTGATGTTTCCCAGTGGCTTTTAAGTGTAGGTAGTTTAAAACTCAGCATGATGAAATGAGCTTTGATGGGGCTTTTTTTTGGGGTGGGTGGTGGTGTTCTGGAGGCTCTTTTTTTTAGGGACTCTCGATGACAGCCACTGCTCAGCAACACAAGGAATTGCTTTGATAGAGAATGATAGAGTGATTGGTGCCTTCCCATGGGATAAGACTGGAGATAAAAGCCCCTATGCATGGAGCACTTCTCTGTGGGATTGAGCTCCATGCCTGGGTGCTTCATGCTGTAAATCATTCTAAATCAGTGCCACTTTCACTGAGTTTTCTCAGGTAGTACTTCAGTACTAAAAGTGAAGCAGAACTCTTCCCTTGAAGCTCCAAATTCCTCAGTAGTAGAAGTGAAGCAGAACTCTTCCCTTGAAGCTCCAAATACTTCAGTAGAAGAAGTGAAGCAGAACTCTTCCCTTGAAGCTCCAAATACTTCAGTAGTAGAAGTGAAGCAGAACTCTTCCCTTGAAGCTCCAAATTCCTCAGTAGCAGAAGTGAAGCAGAACTCTTCCCTTGAAGCTCCAAATTCCTCAGTAGCAGAAGTGAAGCAGAACTCTTCCCTTGAAGCTCCAAATACTTCAGTAGAAGAAGTGAAGCAGAACTCTTCCCTTGAAGCTCCAAATTCCTCAGTAGCAGAAGTGAAGCAGAACTCTTCCCTTGAAGCTCCAAATACTTCAGTAGAAGAAGTGAAGCAGAACTCTTCCCTTGAAGCTCCAAATACTTCAGTAGAAGAAGTGAAGCAGAACTCTTCCCTTGAAGCTCCAAATTCCTCAGTAGCAGAAGTGAAGCAGAACTCTTCCCTTGAAGCTCCAAATTCCTCAGTAGTAGAAGTGAAGCAGAACTCTTCCCTTGAAACTCCAAATTCCTCAGTAGCAGAAGTGAAGCAGAACTCTTCCCTTGAAACTCCAAATACTTCAGTAGTAGAAATGAAGCAGACCTCTTCCCTTGAAGCTCCAAATACTTCAGTAGTAGAAGTGAAGCAGAACTCTTCCCTTGAAACTCCAAATACTTCAGTAGTAGAAGTGAAGCAGAACTCTTCCCTTGAAACTCCAAATACTTCAGTAGTAGAAGTGAAGCAGAACTCTTCCCTTGAAACTCCAAGTACTAAACCTGCTCTTCTCTCTCTTCTCTTAGCTACTCCACAGCTGCCAGTTGAAATCGAAGCTATTAAAACTGTCTACAAGACAGGCGAGACCATCGTGGTAACTTGTGTGGTCTTTGACAATGAGGTGGTCAATTTGCAGTGGAATTACCCTGGGAAAGTGGTGAGTGCCTCTCTTTTGTTTGAATGTTTGCAGTTCCTTACTGGGGAAGAAGGTGGGGTTGTGAAATACTCTTCTTTTCTCTGAAGGAGGACAAGTGAGGAGAGAAAACAAAGTGATTTCTTTTGCTGATAGGTTAATGCTAAATAAAGGTCGACCCCTACAAGTTAGAATTTGCTGTTAGCAAGTGTGCAAAGCATGAAAAGAATCACAGAGTCACAGAGAATTAGAGTCACAGTCAGAGAATCACAGTCACAGAAACAGTCAGAGAATCCTAGAGTCAGAGGATCCTAGTCAGAGTCACAGAGTGGCAGTCACAGAATCAGTCACAGAATCATAGTCACAGAGTCACAGAATCATAGTCACAGAGTCACAGAATCAGTCAGAGAATCATAGAGAATCACAGAGTCACAGTCAAGGAATCTTAGAGTCAGAGGATCACAGACTCACAGGCACAGAATCACAGTCAGAGAATCAATCACAGAGTCACAGAATCAGAGAATCAGAGTCAGAGAGTTACAGTCAGAGTCACAGTCAGAGAATCCTATGAGTCAGAGGATCACAGGCTCACAGTCACAGAATCAGTCAGAGTCACAGAATCAGAGTCAGAGAGTCACAGCCACAGTCAGAGAATCCTAGAGTCAGAGGATCACAGGCTCACAGTCACAGAGTCACAGTCAGAGAATCCTAGAGTCAGAGGATCACAGGCTCACAGGCACAGAATCACAGTCAGAGAATCCTAGAGTCAGAGGATCACAGGCTCACAGGCACAGAATCACAGTCAGAGAATCCTAGAGTCAGAGGATCCTAGTCAGAGAGTCACAGAGACGCAGTCACAGAATCAGTCAGAGAATCATAGTCACAGAGTCACAGAATCATAGTCACAGAGTCAGAGAATCATAGTCACAGAGTCACAGAATCAGTCAGAGAATCATAGAGAATCACAGAGTCACAGTCAAGGAATCTTAGAGTCAGAGGATCACAGACTCACAGGCACAGAATCACAGTCAGAGAATCAATCACAGAGTCACAGAATCAGAGAATCAGAGTCAGAGAGTCACAGTCACAGAGTCACAGTCAGAGAATCCTAGAGTCAGAGGATCACAGGCTCACAGTCACAGAGTCACAGTCAGAGAATCCTAGAGTCAGAGTATCACAGGCTCACAGGCACAGAATCACAGTCAGAGAATCCTAGAGTCAGAGAATCACAGAGTCACAGAATGACTCAGGTTGGAAGAGACCTCAGAGCTCATCTCCCCCAGCCTCCTCATCGTGGGCAGGGACACGTCTCAATTAGTCTGCTCAAGGCTCCATCCAGCCTGGCCTTGAACTCCCCCAGGAGAGGTCTAACCAGAGGTCCATCCTCTGAGTGAGGAATGTTGTCTCTCAGGTCTTGTGCTGATTCCAAAAGATAGAAACGTTGTGGAAATAAAAAAGGTCTGGGAATGTGTTTGGCATCTGCATAGAGCTCTGCTGCTGAGGGTCTGAATCTCTGCAATGGCTTTTTGTAAACCCTGGGCTCTCAGCCACAAGGCTCAAGTCCATAATCTTAATCTTAAGTGCACTCTTAAGAGTCAGTGTAATCACTCACTAGTGAGGAGTGTCTAGTAAGGAACCCTTGACACGTTTGGAGAACATGTGAAAACTGCCAACTGGGGTCACATCGTAGAATCAAGCAGGCTGGAAGAGAGCTCCAAGCTCATCCAGCCCAACCTAGCACCCAGCCCTGCCCAACCAACCAGACCATGGCACTAAGTGCCCCAGCCAGGCTTGGCTGCAACACCTCCAGCCACGGCCACTCCACATCCTCCCTGGGCAGCCCATTCCAATGCCAATCACTCTCTCTGCCAACAACTTCCTCCTCACATCCAGCCTAGACCTGCCCTGCCACAGCTTGAGACTGTGTCCCCTTCTTCTGTTGCTGGCTGCCTGGCAGCAGAGCCCAACCCCACCTGGCTACAGCCTCCCTGCAGGCAGCTGCAGGCAGCAATGAGCTCTGCCCTGAGCCTCCTCTGCTGCAGGCTGCACCCCCCCAGCTCCCTCAGCCTCTCCTCACAGGGCTGTTCAAAGGGTTGCTTTTGCTGCAGTGGCATCGTAAGATCACCCAGGTTGGAAGGGGCCTCCAAAGCTCATCCAGTCCAAACCCCTTCTGCACTCAGCAGGGACACCCTCAACTAGATCAGCTTGTCCAGAGCCCTGTTGAGCTTCACTTTGAACACCTCCAGGGATGGGCTTTCAACCACCTCCCTGGGCAACCTCTTCCAGTGCTCCACCATCCTGATTGTAACGATCCTCAGTGGTGTGCTTTCAGCTCAATTGCTTACACCTGTTTTCTTTTTCTCCCCTTCCTTTCTCCAACCTGCAGAAAAAGAAAGGTGTGATAAACCTTGATGATATCAAAGTGCCATCACAGAAGCTGGTTTACACCTTGACTGTTCCTGAGGCATCGGTGAAAGACACAGGGGATTACGAATGCACTGCTCGGCACGCAACCAAGGAGGTCAAGGAAAACAAGAAAGTGGTGATCACAGTTCATGGTATGGTCTCTGACTTTGAGTGGCCACGTTGGACAATGCCACTCTTAAAACCCCCTGCCCCAGGTCCTTTACTCAGGGCTGCTTCTTTTCCAGACAAAGGCTTTGTTCACCTGGAGCCTCGGTTCAGCTCCCTGGAAACCGTCGATCTACACGAAGTCAAAAACTTTGTGGTTGATGTGCAGGCATATCCAGCACCCAAAATGTACTGGCTGAAGGACAACGTGACCCTGATTGAAAATCTGACTGAGATTGTTACCAGTTCCACCAGAGTCCAGGAAACAAGGTAAAAATATTCTTCTGACCCACAAGGACTTGGGAGTTTCCCTCCCCAAAGATCATAGAATCAAGCAGGTTGGAAGAGACCTCCAAGATCATCCAGTCCAGCCTAGCACCATCAGAGAATGGTTTAGGTTGGAAGGGACCTCCAAGATCATCCAGTCCAGCCTAGCATCATCAGAATGGTATAGGTTGGAAGGGACCTCCAAGATCATCCAGTCCAACCTGGCACCATTAGCGAATGGTTTAGGTTGGAAGAGACCTCCAAGATCATCCAGTCCAGCCTAGCATCATCAGAATGGTTTAGGTTGGAAGGGACCTCCCAGATCATCCAGTCCAACCTAGCACCATCAGAGAATGGTTTAGGTTGGAAGAGACCTCCCAGATCATCCAGTCCAACCTAGCACCATCAGAGAATGGTTTAGGTTGGAAGAGACCTCCCAGATCATCCAGTCCAAACTATCACCCAGCCCTATCCAGTCATCTAGACCATGGAACTAAGTGTCTCATCCAGTCTTTTCTTGAATGCCTCCTGCTCTATCCCACCTAACTTTGTTGCTGCTTCTTCAGTGGCAATTAAAATGAATTTCTTTGTTATCATAGAATCGAGCAGGTTGGAAGAGACCTCCAAGATCATCCAATGCAACCTAGCATCATCAGAGAATGGTTTAGGTTGGAAGGGACCTCCAAGATTGTCCAGTGCAACCTAGCATCACCAGAATGGTTTAGGTTGGAAGGGATCTCCAAGATTGTCCAGTCCAACCTATCACCCAGCCCCATCCAGTCAACCAGACCATGGCACTAAGTGCCTCATCCAGTCTTTTCTTGAGCACCTCCAGGGATATTTCTACTCCAAAGGCCAATGCCTTATCTGCCTCTTCTTGTTCCCTTCACAACATTGACTCCTCCAAACTGTTGACATCTTGGTTTCAGAGCACTGAGCCTCTTCAGTCCCTGCAGCCTCTCTTCACACCAGCAATCTCTGTCTATTTCCAGTGATAGCAGAGGCTTTGTCTGATCCCTGCAGAGTGGAGCTAGGCTCACTTGTTCCTCAGTTGCCTGTTGGTAGCTTTTGACCACTTGAGGAATGGCTTCAGCTAAATACATGCTAAAAATGCTGATTTTCACTACACTGTAATCTCTGCAGCCCCAGATTACAGGCTGTGAACATGCAACCAAAGCCTCTCATTTCTGCAGGTTTCAGAGTGTATTGAAGCTGATCCGGGCCAAGGAAGAAGACAGTGGAAACTACACTTTGGTGGCTGAAAATGAAGATGAGAGTCAAAGATACACCTTCTCCTTACTCATACAAGGTAAGGAGCCCCCCAAACCCTACTGGCACACAGCAGAGGCTTGATTCACTGACATCTTGGTTTGCTTGGAGCATGGAAATAAGAAAGGCATGAGCTGTGGTGTCTGGAGGAGTGTGTGCGTGCCGAGTCCTTGCAGCTCTCCTACCCTGCCCCTGGCTTTCACTTCTGCACTGGCCTTGAGCCAAAAAGAAACTTTATCCTCCTGCCTAAGTTGTTCCAGCTGACAACAAGAACCATAGCTCTGGTATGACATGAGGACGTGGCACAGCCACGGTGCTTCCTGTTCATAGAACCATAGACTCAAGCAGGGTGGAGGAGAGCTCCAAGCTCAGCCAGCCCAGCCTAGCACCCAGCCCTGCCCAACCAACCAGACCATGGCACTAAGTGCCCCAGCCAGGCTTGGCTGCAACACCTCCAGCCATGGCCACTCCACCACCTCCCTGGGCAGCCCATTCCAGTGCCAATCACTCTCTCTGCCAGGAACTTCCTCCTCACATCCAGCCTAGACCTGCCCTGCCACAGCTTGAGCCTGTGTCCCCTTCTTCTGCTGCTGGCTGCCTGGCAGCAGAACCCAACCCCACCTGGCTACAGTCTCCCTTCAGGGAGCTGCAGACAGCAATGAGCTCTGCCCTGAGCCTCCTCTAGCTTTTCATAGCTTTAACCTAGGCTCTGCTCTGTCCTACAAGAGATAAGGACCTGTTACTAAGCCAAACACCACCTGCCCTGCTTCATTCAGAATTTCAGGTTGGGTTTGTTTATTATAGACTGGTTGTGGCCCTGCTTCCCACCTTTAAAGTAAATAAGTTAACAGCCCAAGAGAAAAAAATGTATTTGAGCACAGTTTGCTCTGTTTTGCTTCTTACACAGCATAGTCTCTTCTACCTGCTGCTAGCAAAAGCTGCTCCCAGCATGTAGGGCCAGGAGGATGCTCAGAGTCTGCAGCAGCTCTGATGTGAGCACAGACTGAAAGAGTTGGGGCTGTGCAGGCTGGAGCAGAGGAGGCTCCCAGGGGACCTTCTTGTGGCCTGCCAGGATCTGAAGGGGGCTACAGAAAGGCTGGGGAGGGACTTTTGAGGGTGTGAGGGAGTGGCAGGAGTGGGGGGAATGGAGCAAAACTGGAGGTGGGGAGAGTGAGGCTGGAGGTGAGGAGGAAGTTGTTGAGCAGGAGAGTGGTGAGAGGCTGGCAGGGGTTGCCCAGGGAGGTGGTTGAGGCTTCATGGCTGGAGGTGTTTGAGGCCAGGCTGGCTGAGGCTGTGTGCAGCCTGCTCTAGGGTAGGGTGTCCCTGGGCATGGCAGGGGGGTTGGGACTGGCTGCTCCTTGTGGTCCCTTCCAGCCCTGACTGATTCTATGATTCTATGTTTATCGTTCCAGCCTTTCATGATAATGCAGTCTACCATTCTCACCCCCTGCTAGCTCACAGGAGTCTTCTCCTCCAACTCACAGGAGTCCCTTACCCTTGTTTTGAGAGGAGGCAGAACACAGCATCTAGCAGAGAGTTACTTCTTGTCTGACAGAGGGGTTAAAATTCCCCCCTGTTGATGAGAAGTGAAGACAGAAATTGCTGTGGCAGTTGTGTCTGAGGAGGATGAGAATGGTCTGGGTTGGCAGGGACCCCCAAAGGTCATCAAGTCCAACCCCAGCTCATTCAGAATCTCAGATTTGGGGTTTTTTTAATAGACCTTGTTGAATATTTTCACTTCTTCCCAGTGCCAGCTCTGATCTTAGACCTGGTGGACGACCACCACGGCTCGGCGGGCGGGCAGACGGTGAGGTGCTTGGCAGAGGGGATCCCGCTCCCTGACGTGGAATGGCTGGTTTGCAAGGACCTCAAAAAGTAAGAGGAGAGGCTGCTCTCTTGTCTAAAACATGGCTTCTCCTGCCCTTCATTTGCCTAACCTTGTTACTTAACCCTAGCATGTGTTTCTCACCAAAGGTCAGTCAGCTCTAGGTCGTTGTTCTTCTTTCCAGAGGTACCTTGGTCATATTCCGAGAGAGATTGGCAGTGCCAATGCCAAGGGATGCACAGGAAGCTGTCTGTGCATCCTTGCAGAAGACACAATGCATCAGTGCAGGAGTTCCTCTCATCAAAGCTTTGTGTTCAACAAGCAAATGCAGTAGATTTCAGCCTCAGTTTGAGGAAGGATCTCAAGAAGTAGATGTCCATCCCCTTCAGGAGTCCTTATTGTGTCACAGGCAGCTCAGTCAGCAACATCCTTCTACATTCTCCCTATAATGACTTGTCCCCTAATTATCATCACAGAAACATCCAGGTTGGGAAAGTCTCTCATCTGTGACTCTGTGAAGGGAAGGCCCATTCCCATCTCTGCTTCTGCCACATTGTCAAAGCTGTGTTGAAAATGTCACAGAAACATAGAATGGTTTGAGTTGGGAGAGGCCTTAAAGGTCCTCTAGTTCCAGTCCCTTGTGTGGGCAGGAACATCTTCTGCTAGGTCACAGAATCACAGAGATATGCAGGTTGGCAAAGCCCCTCAGGATCATCAAGTCCAAACTAGAAGCCTACTCTACAAGATTCATCCTAAACCACATCCCTAAGCACCACATCCCTAAGCAACACATCCAAGAGACCCTCAAACACATCTAGGGTTGGTGAACTCCACCACTTCCCTGGGCAGATCATTCCAGTGCTTGAAATTTTCAGCTGCAAAGTATTTTAGGCACATGGAGTGGTTACTCCTATTTCTGGTAGCTTTAGATTGGATTGTCCCTGGAAAAAAGGTTGTTGTTTTTTTTTGCCATGGGAAATTATCTACCAGGGAGAGAGACAAGAAGCTTGGAAGAGGGCTAAGAGCCCTGGGTGTATCCCAGCTGTGTTCTGCTCTCACTGTGCTAAAATCTCTCAGTGCTTTGTGTGAGAATTGTGCTGCCCTGCCCCAGAGGGAGTCTTGTACTAAGGATTCAGGGAGAAGGAGAGATCCTTGCAGTGCTGTAAGTCTATGGGGGTACATAGACTTACATACATGGGCATACACAGTCCAGCTATACCAGACTCGATAGGCTGCATTGTCAGGCACCAGTAATGAGGGTCAGAAGGCAAATTACTCTGGAGGAAGAAAGATGCAAACTATGCCTAAAGACAGCCCTTAAGCACTTCTGGTCTTTAAAGGGATTGTTGTCAGGACAAACGTCCAGAGCAAGGTGATTCTTGTTCTCTTCTTTATCCATACCTCCACCCAGCACCCATTTCCCTTATTATCCTTCTTTGCAGATGCAGCAACGACACCTCGTGGACTCTTTTGTCTAACAATATCTCTGATATACACATGGAAGCCCACCTGGATGAGAAGAACACCGTGGAGAGCCAGGTGACCTTCCAGAAGGTAGAGGAAACCCTGACCGTGCGATGCGTGGCAAGGAACGACCTCGGCGCCGTCACTCGGGAACTGAAGCTCATAGCTCCCAGTGAGTTTGGTTTGGTCTTCTCTGAAACTGCAGCCAGCCTGACCTCTCTCTAACACACTCCCAGTTCAGTCTCAATGGATGAAAAGTTGAAGTGCTGAAGATAAAGAAGGGAAAATCATTTTTTTTTTCCCCCCACCCTGGGATGTTCTGGGGATGAGAGGTTCTACAGGTGACCCCATGCCACTTTGTGACCCCTGGTTTTGGGATCACAGCTCACAGGATGTCAGGGGTTGGAAGGGACCCAAAGAGCTCATCCAGTCCAACCTCTCTGCCAGAGCAGGACCACACAATCCAGCTCAGGGCACACAGAACACATCCAGACAGGCCTGGAAAGGCTCCACAGAAGGAGACTCCACAGCCTCTCTGGGCAGCCTGTGCCAGGGCTCTGGGACCCTTCCAGTCAAGAAGTTACCCCTTGTGTTGAGCTGGAACCTCCTGTGCTGCAGCTTCCATCCATTGCTCCTTGTGCTATCCCAGGGGGCAGTGAGCAGAGCCTGTTCCCCTTCTCCTGGCCAGCCCTTAAATATTTATAGACATTGATTAGATGCCCTCTCAGTCTCCTCCAGACTAAAAAGCCCCATGAAGAGCATTTACTTGTCCCAGATGCTTCCCAGCAAGAGTAGAAGGGAGGAGAGGTGCATCACATCTGCTGCAGCTTCCATCCATTGCTTCTTCTAGGCAATCTCTGCTTTTGGCCTGGGAACAGGAAGGCAAAGCAGCTCTGGGCTTGGAAAGGCTTTTTTTAGTCACCAGCCTCAGGGGCTGCTCCTGCCCAGTGTTCATGCCATGGAAAAGGCAGGGGAAGGGAGGTGGATGTCTGAGTGTGTCGTGTTCCTTGTGGCTCAGGAGGAAAACACTCTCTGTCTTTCTCCTCCACAGCCTTGAGATCAGAACTAACAGTGGCTGCTGCAGTCTTAGTGCTGTTAGTGATCGTGATCATCTCTCTGATCGTCCTGGTCATCATATGGAAGCAGGTAAGGTGGAGAAGTGTCTCAGTTTGGGTGCTGGGGCTTGACCTGCAGGCAGGCACAGGGCTAACAGCTGCTTTTGCATTCCATGTGCTCTGCAGAAGCCAAGGTATGAGATAAGGTGGAGAGTCATCGAGTCCATCAGCCCTGATGGCCATGAATACATTTATGTGGACCCAATGCAACTGCCTTATGACTCCAGATGGGAGTTCCCTCGAGATGGGTTAGTGCTTGGTAAGTTTCCCTGAAGGGACAATTAAGAACAGTTCTGAGGTCTCTCTGCTGCTGGGATTTGGGGTATGGCTACTGAGTCCAGAGCCTCTTCATGTCTGTTCTCCTTAGCTCTTCTTCTACACCTTCCTCTTCTGCAGCAGGCTCAGCCTTAAGCTCCTTGTTTTATAACCTCCTGTGTCTCTGTTCCAGCTCTTCTCCACATGCCCCATGTGCAGTGCCCACCTAGACATGGCTTATGGGGCCTCTCCCAGCGTTAAGTGCCTTCTTCAGCACTGACTGCTATTAAGGCACCCACAAGAAGGGCACCAACATATTTCATCTGGGAGATCTATCTATTTTAGGAACAAGTTCTTTACCATGGGGGTAGTGAAACACAGGACCAGGCTGCCCAGGGAGGTGTTTGAGGCCCCATCCCTGGAGATATTCAAGGTGAGGCTCAGCAGGGCTCTAAGCAACCTGATCTAGTTGAGGATGTCCCTGTTGGCTGCAGACCATCCAGTCCAACCCTCTCAACCCAGCACTGAAGGATCAACATTAAACCACGTCCCTGAACAAGGACAGGTGTGCCCCTTATGTGCAGAGAGGCCAAAGGAAGCCTGCAGGCAGTTGTGCAGTTTGATTGCAAATCTCTTCTGAGTTATTAATCCATGCTGTGGATGGCTCAGTGCTGAAGAACTGCAGGGCTTGCTTTTTGTGGCTGCTCTCTTTCTCCCTCTTCTGCTTCCTTACTTTGTTATTCCAGAGGGGCCTGGACAGGCTGCAGAGGTGGGCACAAGCCAAGCTTAGGAGGTTCCACAAGACTAAGGGCAAGGTCCTGCAGCTGGGCCAAGGCAATGCCAAGCACAACTCCAGGCTGGGCAGGGACTGGCTGCAGAGCAGCCCTGAGCAGAGGGACTTGGGGGTGCTGGGGGAGGAGAAGCTCAGCAGGAGCCAGCAGTGTGCACTTGCAGCCCAGAAAGCCAAGCAGAGCCTGGGCTGCAGCAGCAGCAGTGTGGCCAGCAGGGCCAGGGAGGGGATTCTCCCCCTCTGCTCTGCTCTGCTGAGAGCCCACCTGGAGTCCTGCATCCAGCTCTGGAGCCCCTGGGACAAGAGGGCTGTGGAGATGCTGGAGAGTGTCCAGAGCAGGGCCAGGAGGATGCTGAGAGGCTGCAGCAGCTCTGCTGTGAGCACAGCCTGAAAGAGTTGGGGCTGTGCAGGCTGGAGCAGAGAAGGCTCCCAGGGGACCTTCTTGTGGCCTTCCAGGATCTGCAGGGGGCTCCAAAAAGCTGGGGAGGGACTTTTGAGGGTGTGAGGGAGTGGCAGGAGTGGGGAAGGGAGCACAAGGAGCAGCCAGTTCCAACCCCCTGCCATGCCCAGGGACACCCTACCCTAGAGCAGGCTGCACACAGCCTCAGCCAGCCTGGCCTCAAACACCTCCAGCCATGGGGCCTCAACCACCTCCCTGGGCAACCCCTGCCAGCCTCTCACCACTCTCCTGCTCAACAACTTCCTCCTCACCTCCAGCCTCACTCTCCCCACCTCCAGCTTTGCTCCATTCCCCCCACTCCTGACACTCCCTCACACCCTCAAAAGTCCCTCCCCAGCTTTTTTGGAGCCCCCTTCAGATCCTGGAAGTCCACAATAAGGTGACCTTGGAGCCTCCTCTTCTCCAGCCTGCACAGCCCCAACTCCCTCAGTCTGCCCTCATAGGAGAAGTGCTCCAGTGGCCCTTCCAAGTGTATCCAGGCCACTCTGCTTTGAGAGCTGAAGCCACTTGTCATTTTAGCAGCCTGGGCCACTCAAGGGTTCCTCTGGCACTCTTATCATCTCAAATGCTTGCTGACAGGGAACTCTTCTGTTTCTGGGGCTGGTAGTTCTGATTTGTGCAGGTTCTCTCTTATCAAAGAGGGAGATGACAGCGAAGCACTTACACCTTCAGCCCAGGGAGGCTCTGAAGCAGGATCTGAAGCTGTTCTGGCTCAGCCAGATGAGCATTTCCCATCCTAGCTGTGTAAGCCAGCTGGCATTCATTTGTTTTGCTAGCTAGTAGTGCCTGGAGTGCAGCACTGTGTTAGATGCCAGCTCTGAACACTGGCTGGCTGCAGCTTCAGTTGATAAATTGGGGTTACACTGCAAATCTCCCTTTCTGCCACCCCTCCACCACCGCTGTAGCCTGCTGCTGCCCTTCAGAGTGCTCGGCGGCTGGCCAAGCCTGTGTGGCAGAGTGAGGAGTGTGATAACACAGTCAGCTGCTGGAGTGCCACTGCCTTTTTCTGCCTCTGCTGAGAAGTGGCAAGGTCCCAGCAGCACCTGGCCCTCCTCTTTTGGCTGAGGGGGCAGAGGGCAGGGCCATCAGAGGAGCCAGAGTCCAAGTGCTTCTATTTCTCAGGAGCTTGGGGTGGCTGAAGAGAGGTGACAGAATTGCTCCTGTCATAGAATCAAGCAGGTTGGCAGAGAGCTCCAAGCTCAGCCAGCCCAGCCTAGCACCCAGCCCTGCCCAATCAACCAGACCATGGCACTAAGTGCCCCAGCCAGGCTTGGCTGCAACACCTCCAGCCACGGCCACTCCACCACCTCCCTGGGCAGCCCATTCCAATGCCAATCACTCTCTCTGCCAGGAGCTTCCTCCTCACATCCAGCCTAGACCTGCCCTGCCACAGCTTCAGGCTGTGTCCCCTTGTTATGTTGCTGGCTGCCTGGCAGCAGACCCCAACCCCACCTGGCTACAGCCTCCCTGCAGGTAGTTATAGGCAGGAATGGTCTTGGTGGCCTCCATGAAAGGAAATTCTGGTCTGGAGGCAGGATCAGACCCATCCCCATTTTCAGAAGGCAAGGCTCAAGTTACACAGCACTTGGAGATGTGGTACCTGATTCCTCATGAGTCTAGAAACTGGGTGTAGACCATGAAGCTTCTCACTTGCTTGGCTTTTGATGTAGACCAAGAGAGTTATGGTTTAATATGGGGTGGGCTGATCCTCCCATCCCGGTTTTAGCCAAAGAGGAATCCAGCTGTGCCTGCAACAAATGCACAGACCTCACCTTTGCATTTGTGTCCCCTCCAGCAGAAATACAGCACCTCTCTGACATGCTTAGCTCATGGATGAGTACCCAGAATGACACAGCTCTCACCCCCAGGCTCTGTACTTCTGCTAGTCTGAGGAACCTGGAGCTGCTGCTGGATCTGCATGTTCCCTGCATGGCAGAGAAGCAGGGCTGCTCTTCCAGCACCTGTGTTAGTGTGTTCCCTCCATGGCAGAGGAGCAGAGCTGCTCTTCCAGCACCTGTGCCTTCATGTTCACTCCATGGCAGGGAAGCAGAGCTGCTCTTCCAGCACCTGTGTCTGTGTGTTCCTTCCATGACCTGTGTCTGCATGTTCCCTCCATGGCAGAGAAGCAGAGCTGCTCTTCCAGCACCTGTGTCTGCATGTTCCCTCCATGGCAGAGAAGCAGAGCTGCTCTTCCAGCACCTGTGTCTGTGTGTTCCCTCCATGGCAGAGAAGCAGAGCTGCTCTTCCAGCACCTGTGTCTGTGTGTTCCTTCCATGACCTATGCCTGCATGTTCCCTCCATGGCAGGGAAGCAGAGCTGCTCTTCCAGCACCTGTGTCTGTGTGTTCCCTCCATGGCAGAGGAGCAGAGCTGCTCTTCCAGCACCTGTGTCTGTGTGTTCCCTCCATGGCAGAGGAGCAGAGCTGCTCTTCCAGCACCTGTGTCTGTGTGTTCCTTCCATGGCAGAGAAGCAGAGCTGCTCTTCCAGCACCTGTGTCTGTGTGTTCCCTCCATGGCAGAGGAGCAGAGCTGCTCTTCCAGCACCTGTGTCTGTGTGTTCCTTCCATGACCTGTGCCTGCGTGTTCCCTCCATGGCAGGGAAGCAGGGCAGCTCTTTGCAGCCAGCAGATCACAGCATTGCCTTTACACTGACAAAAGCAAATGCCTCCACATCAAGTATGTGACATCATTTCAGGTGCCTCAAGCTTTTGATCAGACAGATCTTACCTGGCTCTGAATTTCAGGTGTAAAACACATGGGGCTTGGGCTGTGTCTGTGGAGAGGAGTGAAACTGGGAAAGAGCAGCAATCACTCCCTGCTGCTCTGGAAGCACTCTCACCACCTCCACATGCACCCTGGCTCAGTGATGGAGAGGGAGATGTGCACCTCGTGCTCAGCCAGCAATGTGGTTTGGGGAGGAATTGGCTTGCAAAGATGAGAAGATCAAGGAACATCAGCAAATGCCATCACATTCTGAAGGGCTGCATCCTGCCATATGGTTCCCAGACCTCTGGTCTGAAAAGTTTCAGAGGGCCAAATTTCAGACTCAGGTTGTTTGAATTAGCTTGAAATTTAGTGGGAAGCTTTCTCACATCCTGATTGGGGAAGAATAACCTCTGGAGCACAGGACTCTTGAAAAGGAATCACAGAGTTTCTGTGCGTGACAAACTCTGCTGTCATAGCCCTGGAGAGGTTCTTTAGTGGTAGCTCAGATAAGCATTCTTCAACGGTTCCTTGTGCTTGTTAATGATGTAGCTATGCTCTGGCTGGAGTTTCCCCTTGGAAAACAACCCATGTGTGCAATAAAAGCAGGAGCTGGAGCTAGAGGACAGCAGAAACATATGGCACTGCACACCGGAAAACAGCTTCAGAGGTGCTAAAGGTGCCAAGTTCAAGCTGCAGACTAATGTCAAGGGGAAGATGCTGTGTACCTGCATAGTGAAGGCCACTGCTTGTTCTAGCTGTGCTGGAAGCTGACAAGGGACATAGAATAAAACAGAGAGCTTGCCAGGGCAGGTCTAGGTTGGATGTGAGGAGGAAGTTGTTGTCAGAGAGAGTGATTGGCATTGGAATGGGCTGCCCAGGGAGGTGGTGGAGTGGCCATGGCTGGAGGTGCTGAAGCCAAGTCTGGCTGGTTGGACTGGATGATCTTGGAGGTCTCTTCCAACCTGGTTGATTCTATGACTTCTATGACTTCTATTCTATGGTCTGGTTGGTTGGGCAGGGCTAGGTGCTAGGTTGGGCTGGCTGAGCTTGGAGCTCTCTTCCAACCTGCTTCATTCTGTGATCCTAAAAGCCTGGCTGGGGCACTTAGTGCCATGGTCTGGTTGGTTGGGCAGGGCTGGGTGCTAGGTTGGGCTGGCTGAGCTTGGAGCTCTCTTCCAACCTGCTTCATTCTGTGATCCTAAAAGCCTGGCTGGGGCACTTAGTGCCATGGTCTGGTTGGTTGGCCAGGGCTGGGTGCTAGGTTGGGCTGACTGAGCTTGGAGCTCTCTTCCAACCTGCTTCATTCTGTGATCCTAAAAGCCTGGATGAGGCACTTAGTGCCATGGTCTGGTTGGTTGGCCAGGGCTGGGTGCTAGGTTGGGCTGACTGAGCTTGGAGGTCTCTTCCAACCTGCTTGATTCTATGAATATGAATATCCTGACATCTGGAGCACATATAGGGGTTTGCTCACGGAGTCAGTGGTGCCTGGATGAAGTTCTTCAGTATGGAAACTATGAAGCAGAGAACTTTGCAGAGTGTTCTCTAGAATCTCACTCTAGCTGTGCACAACTCTTCCATCCATACCAGGAGACAGGATATGATAATCCCCATTTTTGTTTTTGCCTGAAGGGATTTGTGGGATGAGTAAAGTGTATATGAGCATCAGTCATTTTGTTACAGCAACACTGATTCCAGCATATGAAACACACTTGCCCACTAACTTCAGAGAAGCTTCCCCTCATGTGTGATCAATATGGACTGCAGCTTCTTGCAGATGGCTGATGGCCCTGCCTGCCTGTTTGTGCTCTTGGTGTGCTTCAGCTCATCTGACTGATATAAACAGCCAGCACTGATAGAACAGGCAGGCAACCAGCCAGGCAACTGCCAGGCAGCCAGCAACAGAAGAAGGGGACACAGCCTGAAGCTGTGGCAGGGCAGGTCTAGGCTGGATGTTGTTAGGAAGTTGTTGTCAGAGAGAGTGATTGGCATTGGAATGGGCTGCCCAGGGAGGTGGTGGAGTGGCTGTGCCTGGAGGTGTTGCAGCCAAGCCTGGCTGGGGCACTTAGTGCCATGGTCTGGTTGGTTGGGCAGGGCTGGGTGCTAGGTTGGGCTGGCTGAGCTTGGAGCTCTCTTCCAACCTGCTTGATTCTATGATACCCTGTCCCTGGAGGTGTTGAAGCCAAGCCTGGCTGGGGCACTTAGTGCCATGGTCTGGTTGCTTGTCCAGGGCTGGGTGCTAGGTTGGGCTGGCTGAGCTTGGAGCTCTCTCCCAGCCTGCTTGGTTCTGTGCCAGCATTTCACATTTGCCTTTTTCTGCTTGGTACCAACAATGCTAACAGTAACACCAGGGGTCTGGCTAAATGACTGTGCTCTTCCCACACAAGAATCACCACTTGTAGAGCAATGGCAGCCTGAAACGAGGTGAACAGGCTTCCCAGAGAGGTTGTGAAATCTCCTTCTCTGGAGCCTTTCAAGGTCTGTCTGGATGTGTTCCTCTGTGATCTGTGTTGTATGGTCCTGCTCTGGCAGGGGGGGGTTGGACTCGATGATCTCCTTGGGTCCCTTCCAACCCCTAACATCCTTTGAGCCTGTGAATTGCTGTGACATTGTGAAATGAATCCTGCTCTCCCTTGTGTCCAGGTCGAATCCTTGGCTCTGGTGCCTTTGGGAAAGTAGTGGAAGGCACTGCCTATGGATTGAGTCGCTCTCAGCCGGTGATGAAAGTAGCTGTGAAAATGCTGAAACGTAAGTTGCTGCAGCTCCCTTTCCCTAGCTGGGCAGGGGAATCTCCCCACAGCGTTGTTTAAGCATTGCTTGTGTAGCTTCTCCACCTCTGAGGTTGAAATTGAGCTGTGGAACAACTGACATTTAAAACTGTGCTTTAAATTGCCTCGTGGCATTTCAAGACCGAAAGCATTCAGGCTTCTGGAAGCATCCAAAAGGTGAGTTTAGCTCCATGGAGTGTAGCAGCCACACTAAGTCAGCAAGGTCAGAAGAAGGTAAAACAGCCATGAATGTGTGTGGACAAAGGAAAAGGAAGAAATAGGCAGACCTTGAGTGAGAAGCTGAGGTCACTGAAGAGTTCCCACCTCAACAGAGCTGAGAATCTGGTGAAGTGATTCTGCACTTGGGTGGGCAGAGGCCAATGGGATGAGACTGAACAAGGCCAAGTGCAGGGTTCTGTACTTTGGTCACAACAACCCCAAGCAGCACTTGGGGCTGGGGCCAGAGTGGCTGAGAGCAGGCAGGCAGAGAGGGAACTGGGGGTGGTGGGAGAGAGGAGCTGAAGAGGAGGCAGCAGTGCCCAGGTGGGCAGCAGAGCCAATGGTATCCTGGGCTGGCTCAGGAGCAGTGTGGGCAGCAGGAGTGGTCAACTCAGCACTGCTCAGGCCAGCCCTGGAGTGCTGTGTCCAGTTGTGGGCTCCTGAATTCAAGAGAGATGGTGAGGTTCCAGCTCAACACAAGGGAGAACTTCTTGACTGGAAGGGTCCCAGAGCCCTGGCACAGGCTGCCCAGAGAGGCTGTGGAGTCTCCTTCTCTGGAGCCTTTCCAGGCCTGTCTGGATGTGTTCCTGTGTGCCCTGAGCTGGATTGTGTGGTCCTGCTCTGGCAGGGGGGTTGGACTGGATGATCTCTTTGGGTCCCTTCCACCCCCTGATGTCCTGTGAGCCTGTGACATGGTTTGCTAGTATGAAAAAGATGATTGCTCTCCCTGAGTGGCTGATGTGGCTTTTTTTCCCCCCAACAGCTACAGCTAGATCCAGTGAAAAGCAGGCCCTCATGTCTGAACTGAAGATAATGACACACCTTGGCCCCCACCTGAACATCGTGAACCTGCTGGGAGCTTGTACTAAAGCAGGTGGGTTGGGCTGACCCAAGGCAGGTTTGCTCTGGCCTGCTGTGGAGCCACCAGCTGGTGTTTAACAAAGCACACAGCTTTCAAGTCAAGGATCACCTCATTGCTGCCTACAGCTACCTGCTGGGAGGCTGCAGCCAGGTGGGGTTGGGCTCTGCTGCCAGGCAGCCAGCAACAGAAGAAAAGGGCACAACCTGAAGCTGTGCCAGGGCAGGTCTAGGCTGGATGTTGTTAGGAAGTTCCTGGCAGAGAGAGTGATTGGCATTGGAATGGGCTGCCCAGGGAGGTGGTGGAGTGGCTGTGGCTGGAGGTGTTGCAGCCAAGCCTGGCTGGGGCACTTAGTGCCATGGTCTGGTTGGTTGGGCAGGGCTGGGTGCTAGGTTGGTCTGGCTGAGCTTGGAGCTCTCTTCCAACCTGCTTGGTTCTGTGATTTAACAGTGAATATAAATGAGCTAAAGGTTTCAGAACCCTACTTGACATTTGGTAGCAGCTGCAGCCCTATCTTAGTCAATGCAATAATGTCCACACTCAGTGCTTTTATGTACTACTTTGTTTTATGTTATTTTGGGCCCTTCTTTTCTTTCTCTCCTCAGTGCACTGTTCACTATTTTGTTTTTCCCTCTATCAGGTCCTATTTACATCATCACTGAATACTGCTTTTATGGTGATTTGGTGAACTACCTGCATAAGAACAGGGACAATTTCCTGAACCGTCACCCAGAGAAGCTGAAGAAGGATTTGGATATCTTTGGGATGAACCCAGCTGATGAAAGCACCAGAAGGTGGGGAAAAAACTCACTACTATTTGGAGGAAGTATCATTGCTAACTCCTGTTCTATTCCCCTCACTCACTGGTTGAAAGCTCTCCCTAATTCTTCTCATTAGACTTTTACTGGTCAGATTCCAGGGATTTGGGAAGGTTTCAGCACTTTGTGACAGGTATCCTAAATCCATATTTCCCTGTGTCCAGATGCCTGCAGGCCCAACAGTACTGGAGGCTCTCCATAGAATCAGTCAGGGTTGGAAGGGACCACAAGGAGCAGCCAGTGCCAACCCCCTGCCATGCCCAGGGACACCCTACCCTAGAGCAGGCTGCACACAGCCTCAGCCAGCCTGGCCTCAAACACCTCCAGCCATGGGGCCTCAACCACCTCCCTGGGCAACCCCTGCCAGCCTCTCACCACTCTCCTGCTCAACAACTTCCTCCTCACCTCCAGCCTCACTCTCCCCACCTCCACCTTTGCTCCATTCCCCCCGCTCCTGCCACTCCCTCACAGCCTCAAAAGTCCCTCCCCAGCTTTTTTGGAGCCCCCTTCAGATCCTGGCAGGCCACAAGAAGGTCCCCTGGGAGCCTCCTCTGCTCCAGCCTGCACAGCCCCAACTCTTTCAGGCTGTGCTCACAGCAGAGCTGCTGCAGCCTCTCAGCATCCTCCTGGCTCTGCTCTGGACACTCTCCAGCATCTCCTCTTGTCCCAGGGGCTCCAGAGCTGGATGCAGGACTCCAGGTGGGCTCTCAGCAGAGCAGAGCAGAGGGGCAGAATCCCCTCCCTGGCCCTGCTGGCCACACTGCTGCTGCTGCAGCTCAGGCTCTGCTTGGCTTTCTGGGCTGCAAGTGCACACTGCTGGCTCCTGTGGAGCTTCTCCTCCAGCAGCTTCCCCAAGATCCTCTGCTCAGGGCTGCTCTGCAGCCTGGCACTGCCCAGTCTGGAGTTGTGCTTGGCATTGCCTCGACCCAGCTGCAGGACCTTGCCCTTGGTCTTGTTGCACCTCCTGAGCTTGGCTTGTGCCCACCTCTGCAGCCTGTCCAGGTCCCTCTGGATGGATCCCTGCCCTCCAGCCTGGCTGCTGCACCACACAGCTTGGTGTGGGCAGCAAACTTGCTGAGGCTGCACTCAGTGCCTCTGTCCATGGCACCCACAAATCTGTTGAACAAGACTGGCCCCAGGACTGACCCCTGAGGGACTCTGCTTGTCCCTGGCCTGCACTTGGCCATGGAGCCATTGGCAGCCACTCCTTGGGTGCAGCCATCAAGCCAGTTCTGTATCCATCAGTGCTCACCCATCAAACCCATGTGGCACCATCTTGAGGTCTTGAGGACCATTTCTGCTCCTAGAGCAGAGCCCAGTGTTCCTCTTTTCCATTTAAAAATGGTATTTTGTCTCTACCCACACAGGTTTTAAACAGAAAGCACAACTCTCTGGGTTCCTTTTCTTCCCTGCTTGGGGATTTTCCACTGTCTCAAACTCCTTCAAAGAAAGCTGACAATGTTTGCTCTCTAAATTCAAGTGGTGTCCTTGATCTAGCAGTGGCTTAGCCAGTCTCAGGAGTTTCCTTACAGTTAATGTTCATCCCATAGCTCCTTCCAGATGAGGAGGGGAGAAGCTTGTCAGCAATCAAGCTGTGTCCTAAAATTAGCCAGGAGTTAGAAGGTGAACAGAGATCCTTTCAAACAATCACTCAGGCAAATGGCTGAGCTGCCTTGGTGGCTGAGTACAGCCAGGACTACTCAACTGAGCAGGATTTAATGCAGACTGTCTGGCTGCATAAATTACATCTACTGTTTGGAATGCCAGGAGCTAAAAAGCCCTAGGTAGTAATGCTTGTATGCAGAGGGATGTGGGGAGGCCAGGCAGTACAGAATCATCAATGGGCTGGCTTGGAAGAGACCTCCAAAGCTCATCCAGTCCAACCCCTCTGCACTCAGCAGGGGCATCCTCAACTAGATCAGGTTGCTCACAGCCCTGTCCAGCCTCACCTTGAATATCTCCAGGAATGGGACCTTAAGCATCTCCCTGGGCAACCTGTCCCAGTGTTCAACTACCCTCATGGTGCAGAACTTGTTCCTAACATCCAATCTCAATCTGCTCTGCTCTAGTTTGAAGCCATTGCCCTCAGCCTGTCCCTGCAGGCCTTTGCAAACAGTCTCTCTGCAGCCTTCTTGCAGCCCACTTCAGGTACTGGCAGGCTTCTGGAACCTTCTCTTCCCCAGGCTGAACACCCCCAGCTCCTTCAGTCTGTCCTCATAGCAGAGCTGCTCCAATCCCCTGATCATCTTTGTGGCCTCCTCTGGACTTGCTCCATCAGGTCCATGTCCCCTCTATATTGAGGGCTCCAGAGCTGATCTTTACACACCTGACTGGTTACCAAGGGGAAAATTTGAAGCATTTGTGTTTAATTGCAGTGGTACCTGGGAACAACCACCCTTGGGTAACAACACATGGTTATCATCTGTGAGTTTTATGCATTCCTTAGCAAGTTCTGGAGCCCCTGGGAAAAGAGGAATGTGGAGATGCTGGAGAGTGTCCAGAGCAGGGCCAGGAGGATGCTGAGAGGCTGCAGCAGCTCTGCTGTGAGCACAGACTGAGGGAGTTGGGGCTGTGCAGGCTGGAGCAGAGGAGGCTCCCAGGGGACCTTCTTGTGGCCTGCCAGCATCTGAAGGGGGCTACAAAAAAGCTGGGGAGGGACTTTGGAGGCTGTGAGGGAGTGTCAGGAGTGGGGGGAATGGAGCAAAGGTGGAGGTGGGGAGAGTGAGGCTGGAGGTGAGGAGGAAGTTGTTGAGCAGGAGAGTGGTGAGAGGCTGGAATGGGTTGCCCAGGGAGGTGGTTGAGGCCCCATGGCTGGAGGTGCTTGAGGCCAGGCTGGCTGAGGCTGTGGGCAGCCTGCTCTAGGGTAGGGTGTCCCTGGGCATGGCAGGGGGATTGGAACTGGCTGCTCCTTGTGGTCCCTTCCAACCCTGACTGATTCTGTGCTTCTCAGCCAGCTGTTGTGCATGAAGGCCATGAGAGAAATGTCAGGTCTGCAGGATGCTGTGTCAGGGGAGTCACCTGGACCCCCCTAGCTGATTTCTCTGTTGCTTTTTCCCAATTTCAGTTATGTGATATTATCATTTGAGAACACTGGGGAGTACATGGACATGAAACAAGCTGACACCACTCAGTATGTGCCCATGCTGGAGAGGAAGGAGGGATCTAAGTACTCTGACATCCAGAGATCTGTCTACGATCGCCCAGCTTCTTATAAGAAGAAATCCATGTCAGGTAGGCTAGAATTGTCCTTTCTGCATCCATCAATCCAAGGAATTATTGCCTGTGTGAATTATTTGTGCCTTCTGTGTGGATGTAAACTACTCAGTTGTGTTCTGCACACTCATGAGTATAAGCTGAAAGCTTATGCTTGTGTGCTCTGGGAGTAGGAGAGAAGCTCCTGGAGCAGAAGGGGTTCAGTTCTCTGCTTGCTTTTTTGCTGGAGCAGTGAGTTTCTGGGCTCTGCATGGCACTCTTTGGGGTTGTGGTTGTGTCAGTCTGCTAGTATGCAAGATTTTCATAGAGCTGTAGAATTGCTGGCTTGGAAAAGAATCAGAGAATCGTGTTAGGGGTTGGAAGGGACCTTGAAAGATCATCTGGTCCAATCATCCTATCAGAGCAGGATCACCCAGGGCAGGTCACACAGGAATGTGTCCAGGTAGGTTTTGGATGTTTCCAGAGGAGAATTCACAACCTCTCTGGACAGCCTGCTCCAGGGCTCTGCTACCCTCACAGTGAAAAAGTTTTTCCTTGAGCTTATCAGATCCATCCATCACCTTATATCTCCCTGTACACAACTGTTAGACCATGCCCCTGAGCACCTCATCTAAATGGCTTTTAACCTCCTCCAGGGATGGTGACTCCACCAATGCCCTGGGCAGCCTGTTCCAGTGCCTGATGACCCTTTCAGTGAAGAAATTTCTCCTAATATCCAACCTAAACTTCCCCTGGTGCAACTTGAGGCCATTTCCTCTTATCCTACTGGTTGTTACTTGGGGAACAGGCTGGTCCCCACCTACCTACAACCTCCATTAGGGCAGTTGTAGGGAGAAATGTGGTCTCCCCTTGGCCTCCTCCTCTCCAGGCTAAATCCCAGCTCCCTCAGCCTCTCCTTAGAGGTCTTGTGATTAAGATCCCTCAACAGGCTTTTTGCCCTGAATTTTGAGCAATAGCAATGAACAACAAGAATAGCAATGGACAACGACAGCAGGGAACAACAAAAATAGCAATGAACAATAACAATGGCCAACAATGACAATGTACAGCAATAGCAATGAGCAACAATGCCAAGAAACATCAACAATGGCAATGAGCAACAACAATAGCAATGAATAACACTGTCAGTGAAGAACAACAGCAGCAGTGAGCAACAATGGCAGAGAAGAACAACAGCAGCAGTGAGCAACAATGGCAATGAAGAACAACAGCAGCAGTGAGCAACAACGGCAGAGAAGAACAACAGCAGCAGTGAGCAACAACGGCAGAGAAGAACAACAGCAGCAGTGAGCAACAACGGCAATGAAGAACAACAGCAGCAGTGAGCAGCAATGGCAGAGAAGAACAACAGCAGCAGTGAGCAGCAATGGCAGAGAAGAACAACAGCAGCAGTGAGCAGCAATGGCAGAGAAGAACAACAGCAGCAGTGAGCAGCAACGGCAGAGAAGAACAACAGCAGCAGTGAGCAGCAACGGCAGAGAAGAACAACAGCAGCAGTGAGCAACAACGGCAGAGAAGAACAACAGCAGCTGTGAGCAACAACGGCAGAGAAGAACAACAGCAGCAGTGAGCAGCAATGGCAGAGAAGAACAACAGCAGCAGTGAGTAACAACGGCAGAGAAGAACAACAGCAGCAGTGAGCAACAATGGCAGAGAAGAACAACAGCAGCAGTGAGTAACAACGGCAGAGAAGAACAACAGCAGCAGTGAGCAGCAATGGCAGTGAAGAACAACAGCAGCAGTGAGCAACAACGGCAGAGAAGAACAACAGCAGCAGTGAGCAGCAATGGCAGAGAAGAACAACAGCAGCAGTGAGCAGCAACGGCAGAGAAGAACAACAGCAGCAGTGAGCAACAACGGCAGAGAAGAACAACAGCAGCAGTGAGCAACAACGGCAATGAAGAACAACAGCAGCAGTGAGCAGCAATGGCAGAGAAGAACAACAGCAGCAGTGAGCAGCAATGGCAGAGAAGAACAACAGCAGCAGTGAGCAACAACGGCAGAGAAGAACAACAGCAGCAGTGAGCAGCAATGGCAGAGAAGAACAACAGCAGCAGTGAGCAGCAACGGCAGAGAAGAACAACAGCAGCAGTGAGCAACAACGGCAGAGAAGAACAACAGCAGCAGTGAGCAACAACGGCAGAGAAGAACAACAGCAGCAGTGAGCAGCAATGGCAGAGAAGAACAACAGCAGCAGTGAGCAACAACGGCAGAGAAGAACAACAGCAGCAGTGAGCAGCAATGGCAGAGAAGAACAACAGCAGCAGTGAGTAACAACGGCAGAGAAGAACAACAGCAGCAGTGAGCAACAATGGCAGAGAAGAACAACAGCAGCAGTGAGTAACAACGGCAGAGAAGAACAACAGCAGCAGTGAGCAGCAATGGCAGTGAAGAACAACAGCAGCAGTGAGCAACAACGGCAGAGAAGAACAACAGCAGCAGTGAGCAACAACGGCAATGAAGAACAACAGCAGCAGTGAGCAGCAATGGCAGAGAAGAACAACAGCAGCAGTGAGCAACAATGGCAATGAAGAACAACAGTAGCAGTGAGCAACAACGGCAGAGAAGAACAACAGCAGCAGTGAGCAACAATGGCAATGAAGAACAACAGTAGCAGTGAGCAACAACGGCAGAGAAGAACAACAGTGGCAATGAAGAACAGCAGCAGTAATGAGCAGCAGTGGCAACAAGAACGACAGCAGCAATGGCAATGAACAACAATGGTAATGAAGAACAACAGCAGCAAGGAAGAACAACAGCAGCAATGAAGAGCAACAGCAGCACTGAGCAGCAATGGCAATGAAGAGCAACAGCAGCAATGAACAGCAATGGCAATGAAGAGCAACAGCAGCACTGAGCAGCAATGGCAATGAAGAGCAACAGCAGCAATGAGCAGCAATGGCAATGAAGAGCAACAGCAGCAATGAGCAGCAATGGCAATGAAGAGCAACAGCAGCAATGAGCAGCAATGGCAAGGAACAACAGCAGCAATGAGCAACAGTGGCAAGGAACAACAGCAGCAACGAGCAGCAGTGGCAATGAACATCAGCAGCAACGAGCAGCAGTGGCAATGAACATCAGCAGCAACGAGCAGCAATGGCAATGAACATCAGCAGCAACGAGCAGCAATGGCAATGAAGAGCAACAGCAGCAAAGGCAGTGAACAACAATGGCAACAAAGAACATCAGCAATGAGCAGCAATGGCAATGAAGAACAGCATGGGCAATGAACAACAACAGCACTGACCAACAGCAACAGCACTGAAGGACAGGCACAACAACAAGCAGGATCAGCTATAAGCAGCAATAAGAGTAGCTGATACTGCTCTGTTTCCACTTACATTTGCCATCAACTGACACTTCCCAAAGGCAGAAGGCTCCCAAATACTTTCCCTGGTTACGTAACAAAGATAATGACTGCAACCCGTTCCCCAGCCCTCTTCTCAGAAACCAAATGTGCTTGGCTTTAAAAATAGGCACCATCACTTCTGCCTCTAGGCTTTGGAAACTGAAGCATGTCCAAGGCCAGACTAATGTACTCATCCTGTGCTCTAGTTCAGCTTGGGCTAAATGAATCACTGAATTTTGCCTGCATTTTTGCTGACATCTTTCATGAAAGAAAATAGGAACCATGAAATTCCTGACTTTTTTGTTGTTTTGCTGGTATTGGATTAGTCCCAGGGAATACTTGCAGGGATACATAACAGTGTTCAGCCAAAGTAAAGAATGGACACACATGCACAGGAAAAAAAAGGCACCACCATTGGAATGGGCTGCCCAGGGAGGTGGTGGAGGCACCGTCCCTGGGGGTCTTCAAGAAAAGACTGGATGAGGCACTTAGTGCCATGGTCTGGTTGATTGGATAGGGCTGGGTGCTAGGTTGGACTGGATGAGCTTGGAGGTCTCTTCCAACCTGGTTGATTCTATGATTCTATTTGGAGGCTTTTTAGAGGCACCACCTCTAAATAAACAGGGGTTCTTTTCGTACCACACACCGAGCGTTGCAAGAAACTTGAGCAGTGAACCCTTTTTAACTTCACCTTTTCCTGCAGCTGCCTGTGGAAAATAAAAACCCAACCCCCCCAGAAACCCAACAAACCACAGACAAGAGAAAACCCAAGCTCTCTATTTTAAACACTGGGTGTTTTTTGAGAGGCAGCCTGTGGCAGTGGCTGCTGCAGATGTTGAAAGCGGTTAGCTGTTAGGAAAAACCTGGTTTGGCCATGGCTTAAAGTCTGCTAAAATCATCAGCTCACAATCATAATAGGCAGGGGAAATGGATGCTGTTTTCACTCTCCACAGCATAAACACCTTTTTCCCTCCCTCTCCAACAGAGTCAGAAGTCAAAAACCTGCTTTCAGATGACAGTTCAGAGGGCCTCAGCCTACTCGATTTGCTGAGCTTCACCTACCAGGTTGCACGGGGGATGGAATTCTTGGCTTCTAAAAATGTAAGTAAATAAAAAAGCAATGAAAATGGAAGAAAAGCTCAAAGCATTTCCATTAGCAGCTAAGGATTTCAATTCAGGTTCCCAAAACATGAGGCAACATCTTATTCTTTTTTGGGGACTGCAGCCAGCTTTGTCACTCTGCTGGCAACTGAGATCATCATGGGTGGAAACATCAAAGCAGCAGTCATAAAATGGTTTAGGTTGGAAAGGACTTCAAGCATCAGCCAGTTCCAAACCCCCACCCTATGCAGGGACAAATCCCACTAGAACAGGTTGCTCAAGGCTTCATCCAACCTGGTCCTGAACACCTACAGGGAGGTTGTGGAGCACAGAAGCACCCAAGGTGATCTTTGATCACCTTGGGTGCTTCTGTGCTCCACAACCTCCCTGGGCAACCTGTGCCAGTGTCTCACCACTCTCACTGCAAACAACTTCCTAACATCCACTTTCAATCTCCCTTCTTCCAGTTTAAACCCATTCCTCCTCATCCAGTCGTTACAAGACCTTGTAAATATTCCCTACACAGCCTTCCTGTATGGTCTGGGTTGGAAGGCACCTCCAGATGTCATCTAGTCCAACCCCCAACCCCAGTCCTCTTCTCCTGATGCAGCCTACAAAACTCACAGAGTCAGGGTGTCAGAGATGCTTGGCAGGGTCTGGGTGGAGGGTCCATACAGCAACAGATCAGGGTGGTCAGGACCATAGGCATATCATGAGTACACGATGGGTAGAAGGGAAGTGGTGGCATCACCTTTGTCTCCTCCTCACTGCGATGCACCTGCAGGAGCCCTTGCTGGGTCTCAGAGCTGGTGCCAGTGCTTGGAGCCACACAAGTGGCTGCTCAGCAGAAGGTCTTGTAAAAACCACATCTAGAAGGCCAACAGATATTTTTTGCAGGGGTCTTTGTAGTGGGAGCAGCCCACGTGGAATTAGCACATCCTTGACCATCCTGACTTCTCTCCCTGCAGTGCGTGCACCGTGACTTGGCGGCTCGTAATGTCCTCCTGGCTCAAGGCAAGATTGTGAAGATCTGTGACTTTGGGCTGGCTAGAGACATCATGCACGATTCCAACTATGTCTCCAAGGGCAGTGTATGTACTTCTTAATCTCCTGAGCTCTGACTGAACCCAAATGAGAAGTGTCAGCTTGAAATGCTGCTTAATGTTCCTGTCGTTCGCTAATTGACCCTTGGGATGATCGCTCCCGAGAACGATTTTCCTTCACTAATTCCTGTATCTTTCCTGGTTCTGCTTTCAAGCCAAAAGGGGCCTGGACACTCTCAGTCCTTCACTGGCTTGCATTTTAATTGGCAAGAGGCTCACATTTTAATTGGCAAGTGGTTTGCATTTTAATTGGCAAGTTTTGTGGCTGGATGCATCCACAGAATCGCAGGTTGTCATTGGAGGTTGGAAAGGACCTCCAGAGATCATTGTGGAATCATAGAGTCATTGAATCAGCCAGGTTGGAAGAGATCTCCAAGATCATCCAGCCCAACCTATCCATGCCAACCTCCATGCTAGAGCAGGATCACCCAGCGTAAATCGTACAGGGACACATCCAGGTGGGATTTGAATGCCTACAGGGGCAGAGACTGCACAACCTCTCTGGGCAGCCTGCTGCAAGGCTGTTTCACCCTCACTGTAAAGAAGCTTCTCCTCATGTTGAGGTGAAACCTTCTCTGTGCTGGTTTGCATCCATCCATTGTTCCTTATTGCTGTGCACTACTGAAAAGAGATTGACCTCCTCCACTTGACACCCACCCCTCAGGTATTGATAGGCATTGATCAGATCCCATCTCAATCTTCAGTTCTCAAGACTAAACAGCCCCAGGGCTCTCAGTCTCTCTTCACAGGGGAGATGCTCAAGTTCCCTAATCAGTAAGGAGCTGTCACTATAATACAGAGAGCAGTGGCACATCAATCAGTGACACATCTGATCCGGACCAGCAGTGCCAGCTTTTGTATCACACCTTCAATCAGCCTGAGCGTTTGCTAGTGAGAAAATCATTACTCTTAATGGCTGTAATTAGCATTTGTGGGAAGCAAATAGCAGCATTGCTTCTGATCCTGGCACCTCTGTGTTATGTGGGATGAAAAACAATCACTAAACATTTAACACAAGGCTTCTCAGTAGAGAGAGGTTAGTCACAGAATCACAGATTGTTAGGGACTGGAAGGAAGCTCTGAAGATCATCCAGTCCAAACCCCTTGCCATAGCATGGACACTCAGGGTAAAGCACACAGGAACTCATCCAGGGAGATTTCAAAACCTCCAGGGACAGAGAATCACAGAATTAGCCAGATTGAAAAAGATCATCGAGCCCAACCTATCACCTAACACTGCTAATTAACTAAACCATGGCACTGTCTCATCCAGCCTCCTCAGCACCTCCAGGGATGGGGACTCCACCACCTCCCCGGGCAGCCCATTCCAATGCCAATCACTCTTTCTGGGAAGAACTTCTTCCTACCATCCAGCCTAGACCTGCCCTGGCACAGCTTGAGACCATGTCCTCTTGTTCTGTCCTTGGGTGCCTGGCAGCAGAGCCCAGCCCCACCTGGCTACAGCCTCCCTCTAGTTCACAGAATCAAGCAGGTTGGCAGAGAGCTCCAAGCTCAGCCAGCCCAGCCTAGCACCCAGCCCTGCCCAACCAACCAGACCATGGCACTAAGTGCCCCAGCCAGGCTTGGCTGCAACACCTCCAGCCACAGCCACTCCACCACCTCCCTGGGCAGCCCATTCCAATGCCAATCACTCTCTCTGCCAGCAACTTCCTAACAACATCCAGCCTAGACCTGCCCTGCCACAGCTTCAGACTCTGTCCCCTTCTTCTGTCCCTGGCTGCCTGGCAGCAGAGCCCAACCCCACCTGGCTACAGCCTCCCTGCAGGCAGCTGCAGGCAGCAATGAGCTCTGCCCTGAGCCTCTTCTGCTGCAGGCTGCACACCCCCAGCTCCCTCAGCCTCTCCTCACAGGGCTCTGCTCCAGGCCCCTCCCCAGCCTTGCTGCCCTTCTCTCCACACCTTCCAGCACCTCAACAGCTCTCTGCAATTCAGGAGCCCAGAGCTGGACACAGCACTCCAGGGGTGGCCTGAGCAGTGCTGAGCAGAGGGGCAGAAGGGCTGCCCTGCTCCTGCTGGCCAGCCTGTTCAGGACATGTTCTCTCTTTCCTTCTGGCTGCAGACTTTCCTGCCAGTCAAGTGGATGGCACCTGAGAGCATTTTTGACAACCTGTACACGACGCTCAGCGACGTTTGGTCTTATGGCATCCTGCTCTGGGAGATATTCTCTCTTGGTACGTAGCCTGAGTGGTCTCTTTCTTACTGCAGTGACTAAAGCCGGCAGAGCTCAAGCTGCTCTGCAGGAAGACTCTCAGATTCCACTGTGAAAAGACACATCTGAAATCAACAGCTCCTTGGTCTTTTACAGGGGGGTTCACTTTTCTGCTTTGAAAGATACCTTTTTCTTCCTCTTCTTTTTCTCCCTCTTCTTTTTCTCCTCCTTTCTTTTCTTTTTTTTTCTCTTTTTATTTTTTCCTTTTTTTCTTTTTTCCACTTTTCCCCCTTTTTATTATTTTTTTTCTCCTTTTTTTCTCTTTTTTTTTCTTCTTTTTTTTTTCCTTTCTCCCTTTTTTATTTTTTCTTCTTTTTCATTTTTTCTTATTCCCTTTTTTCTTTTTTTTTCTTTTTTTTTCTTATTTTTTCCATTTTCCTTTCCCCCCATTTTCCTTTCCCCCATTTTCCTTTTCCCCCATTTTGCTTTCCCCCATTTTCCTTTCTCCCCATTTTCCTTTTCCCCCCATTTTCCTTTTCCCCCCATTTTCCTTTTCCCCCATTTTCCTTTTCCCCCATTTTCCTTTTCCCCCATTTTCCTTTTCCCCCATTTTCCTTTTCCCCCATTTTCCTTTTCCCCCATTTTCCTTTTCCCCCATTTTCCTTTTCCCCCCATTTTCCTTTTCCCCCATTTTCCTTTTCCCCCATTTTCCTTTCCCCCCATTTTCCTTTCCCCCCATTTTCCTTTCCCCCCATTTTCCTTTTCCCCCATTTTCCTTCCCCCCATTTTCCTTTCCCCCCATTTTCCTTTTCCCCCCATTTTCCTTTTCCCCCCATTTTCCTCCCCCCCCATTTTCCTTCCCCCCCATTTTCCTTCCCCCCCATTTTCCTTCCCCCCCATTTTCCTTCCCCCCCATTTTCCTTCCCCCCCATTTTCCTTCCCCCCCATTTTCCTTCCCCCCCATTTTCCTTCCCCCCATTTTCCTTCCCCCCATTTTCCTTCCCCCCATTTTCCTTTTCCCCCATTTTCCTTCCCCCCATTTTCCTTTTCCCCCATTTTCCTTTCCCCCCATTTTCCTTTTTTCTTATCTTATTCCTTATTTTCCTTATTTCTTTTTATTTCTTCTTACTTTTACTTATTTTATTTCTTCTTACTTTTACTTATTTTATCTTATTCTTACTTTTTTCTGATTTTCTTTATTTTAATTTTTTTTCTTATTTTTATTAATTTTTCTTAATTTTTTTCTTATTTATTTTTATTTCTTCTCACTTTTTCTCACTTTTTCTGATTTTTTTCACTTTTTCTCACTTTTTCTCATTTTTCCCATATTTTTATTTCTTTTTTATTTTTATTTTTTCTCACTTTTTCTCACTTATTTCCATTTCTTCTTATTTCTTCTTACTTTTCCTTATTTTTTCTCACTTTTTCTCCCTTTTTTCTCATTTTTTCTTTTTTTCCTTATTTTTCTTTTTTAATTTTTTATTATTTTTGCTCTAACTTTTTATCAGTTTTTCTTATTTTTTCTTGTTTTTCTTTTTTAAACTATTTTTCCTTAAATTTTCTCTTTTTTTTCCTTATTTCTTCTTTTTCTTCTTTTCCCTTAATTTTTAATTTCTCTTTTTTATTTTTTCCATATTTTCCCTTAAATTTTCCTATTTCTTCTTACTTTTTCTTATTTCTCCTTACTTTTCCTTACTTCTTTTTATTTCTTATTTTTATTTTTTCATATTTTTTCTTAAATTGTCATAAATTTTCCTATTTTTCTTATTTCTCTTTATTTCTTCTTACTTTCACTTATTTTCCCTTATTTTTTCTTATTTCTTATTTTTCTTTTTTCTTTTTTTCTTATTTTGCCTCACTTTGCCTCACTTTGCCTCACTTTGCCTCACTTTGCCTCACTTTGCCTCACTTTGCCTCACTTTGCCTCACTTTGCCTCACTTTGCCTCACTTTGCCTCACTTTGCCTCACTTTGCCTCACTTTGCCTCACTTTGCCTCACTTTGCCTCACTTTGCCTCACTTTGCCTCACTTTGCCTCACTTTGCCTCACTTTGCCTCACTTTGCCTCACTTTGCCTCACTTCTTTTTATTTCTTCTTACTTTTCCTTATTTTTTTCTTCTTACTTTTTCTTACTTTTCCTTTTTTTTTCCATTTTTTCCTTTTTTTTCCTCCTCTCCACCTTTTTTTTTTTTCTTTCCTTCCCCCACCCCCCTTTTTTTAAAATTTTTTTCCCCCTCTCTTTTGCTTTTTGGCTCAGAAGCAGAGATCAGTGAGTGGAAAGCTTCTGCACTGCAGTATTGGTGTGCCACCCCAGCCTGGATTTCCTGGCTGCTCTCTTGCAATGGGGCACCCGAGGCTGCAGCCCAGTGGCTAGTTCAAAACAGACTCTTGGTATGCATTTCAGCAGAGCCTGTCTTAACCTCATTACAGAACAACTCCAAATGTCAGTCCTCTGGGATTCTGCTCCCTCATTTCCAGGGCAGCACTGCTCAAGGGGTTGGTTTATGGCAGTGCAAAGTGGTCATGACAATGCCTAGAGGTTGCAGCTGATGTACAGCTCCCAGCTGGGAGCAGCCTGGCTCTTTGCTCAGCCTCATTAATCCTCCTCCCGGGCTTCACTGGGAGTGCATTGCCCAGATTGAATCTCAGCAGAATTAATCCTGCCTCTGTGGTGTTTACCACTGCCCTGTGGCAATCCCAACTTTAATGCCATTTTCCAAAGCAAGCTGCCACAGAGCTGCTTCCCAGCAAGCAGCAGCTGCACCACTCCTTGTGCTATGGATTGCTCTAACCTCTGGGCATCACAGCACCCTGCATCTATCCTGGGAGGGTCACTGCAGAGCTGGGGAGCTGAGGCAGGGCTGAGCTTCTGCTCACTGCCCTGGCTGTAAGGAAGGTCCTGAAGGGCAGTTTCAGGTGGGAATCCTCCTTTTGAAAGAGCTGAGGTTTCTGGAGTGGTGTTGTAGGTGTGCCTGCTCCACCTGAGGGAGAGAAGTGGTCTCTGTCAGGCAGCAAAGCATATCCTCAGCAGTGTTTGCTAGGAAGGTGACCTCTGACATCCTGCTGCAGCACTGACTTCATCTTGAACCATCTACTGATGTGTTAGTGACAGCTCAGCACAAGTGCAGTGATGTCTGGATGCTGTGGCCTCAGATGATCACTTAACACTGCCAGCTCAGGGGGCAAGTCCAACTTCCCTTACAGCCCACACATCTGGCATGGTAGCTGTTGTCTAAAGCTAATTGCCCTGGTGGGAAGACCTTGGGTACAGAGAGGATAAAGGCTGTGCCTTTAAAGCCAATATTAACTCAAGCCACATCACTCTCAGCTGTTGTGCAGGTGCTAAGGGCGAGTGACTTGCCTAAGGTCACACAAAAACCAGTGGCAGGAGAGAGCTGTAGCATCAAATGTGCCAAGTGCTGGTGGTGCTTCTGCCACCTGAAGAAGCAGGGCTTTGTGTCCTCAATGACAACAGCAAAAAGGGCCAACTGAGGCATTTCAGGTGAACAGTTTGGGATTGTTACTCTTTGAAAAGATAACAAAAGTATCTGAACAAAGCCTACAAAATAAACCCCAAAGCCCCAAGCATTCATTTCCAGGGTTTTCCATGCTGGTTTAAATAGCAAACACCTTACAAAATGATATTGGTTAGCTTTGTTTTGAGGGGACCTACAGAATGGCTGAGGAGGGACTATGGACAAGGTCTTGTAATGACAGGAGGAGGAGGAATGGCTTTAAACTGGCAGAGGGGAGGTTGAAAGTGGATGTTAGGAAGAAGTTGTTTGCAGTGAGGGTGGTGAGACACTGGCACAGGTTGCCCAGGGAGGTTGTGGAGCACAGAATCACCCAATGTGATCTTTGAAAGGGTCCAGAGAAGGAGACTCCACAACCTCTCTGGGCAGCCTGTGCCAGGGCTCTGGGACCCTTCCAGGCAAGAAGTTGCCCTTGTGTTGAGCTGGAACCTCCTGTGCTGCAGCTTCCATCCACTGCTGCTTGTGCTATCCCAGGGAGCAGTGAGCAGAGCCTGTCCCCCCCTCCTGGCCCCCAGCCCTGAGAGATTTATAGAAATTGGTTAGATCCCCTCTCAGTCTTCTCTTCTCCAGACTGAGCAGCCCCAGGTCTCTCAGCCTCTCCTCACCAGGCAGTGCTGCAGTCCCCTCATCATTCTCTTAGCCCTCCCTTGGACTCTCTCCAGCAGATCACTGTCCCTCTTCAACTGGGGAGCCCCAAAACTGAATGCATCAAGTCCAACCTTCCTTGAAGGAACACAGGCTCACAGGGTGTTAGGGGTTGGAAGGGGCCACAGGAGGGCTAGGGAGGGACTATTGACAAGGTCTGGGAATGACAAGGAGGAGGAGGAATGGCTTTAAACTGGCAGAGGGGAGATTGAAACTGGATGTTAGGAGGAAGTTGTTTGCAGTCAGGGTGGTGAGACACTGGCACAGGTTGCCCAGGGAGGTTGTGGAGCACAGAAGCACCCAATGTGATCTTTGCTTCTGTGCTCCACAATCTCCCTGGAGGTGTTCAAGGCCAGGTTGGATGAAGCCTTGAGTGACCTATTCTAGTGGAAGCTGTCCCTGCTTGTGGCAGGGAGTTGGAACTGGCTGATCTTTGAGCTCCCTTCCAACCTGAACCATGCTATACCTCTAAGGCAGTAGCTCTGCAGTGAAACATGAGCCCTGTATTGAAGGCATCTCAAATGATAATGGCAACCCTTTTGGATGTGAACAACAAGAGGGTATTTGGGAACTCTCCATGAATAGCCAAGCACAGAGCAGTACTTTGTCTTCTCTGTCATCCATAGGAGGCACACCATACCCTGGCATGATGGTTGATTCTACTTTCTACAACAAGATCAAGAGTGGATACCGAATGGCCAAACCTGACCACGCTACCAATGAAGTGTATGTCTGTGTTTGACTGTTCCACACCTGCCCACTTGCCAGATGGCTTTGGCTTTAGTTTCTCCCCTCAGCCTTCTCTTCTCCACCCCCAGCTCCCTTAGACACTCCTCATATGATGCCCACCATGCCCCTCACCAGCCTTGTTACTCTTCTCTGGGCATCCTCTGGGCTGTTCAGTTTGGCCCAGGTGACCTTATTGTGGCCTTGCAGTTCCTGAAGGGGGCTACAAGAAAGCTGGGGAGGGACTTTTTAGGCTGTCAGGTAGTAATACGACTGGAGGGAATGGAACCAAGCTAGAAATAGGTAGATTCAGCCTGGATGTTAGGAAGAAGTTGTTCAGCATGAGGGTGGTGAGAGCCTGGAATGGGTTGCCTAGGGAGGTGGTGGAAGCCTCATCCCTGGAGGTGTTTAAGGCCAGGCTGGATGAGACTCTGGATAGCCTGCACTAGGGTAGGGTGTCCCTGCCCATGGCAGGGGGTTTGGAACTGGCTGACCCTTGTGGTCCCTTCCAACCCTGCCTGATTCTATGTGTCTATGATTAACACTTTTTAGCAGCCTACTCCCACCTGGTTTCCTTAGCTCTGCTCCTTAGTTGTCCCTGCCCATGGCAGAGGGGTTGGAACTAGATAATCCTTGTGGCCCTTTCCCACCCCTGACTGATTCCATGATTCTAACTAGATAATCCTTGTGTTCCCTTCCACCCCCTGACTGATTCTGTGATTCTAACTAGATAATCCTTCTGGTCCTTTCCCACCCCTGATTGATTCCATGATTCTAACTAGATAATCTTTGTGGTCCTTTCCCACCCCTGATTGATTCCATGATTCTAACTAGATAATCCTTGTGGTCCCTTCCCACCCCTGCCTGATTCTATGATTAACACTTTTTAAGCTGATTCTATGATCCTCCAGCACCTCACTTTCTATACTGTGTCTATTTCTGTCTTCCCTATATTGTGGTGCCCAGAACTGAAGCCAGTACTCAAGCTGTGCCCTCACTACAGTGGCACCATCACTGCCCTACTCCTGCTGAAGACTGTTTTTGATTTAGGCCAGGATGCTGTTGGCTTTCTTGGCCACCTGGGCACGCTGCTGGCTCATGTTCATCTACAGCACCCCCCCAGATCCTTTCCCATTGGGTAGTTTCCAGCCACTCTGCCACCCCAAGACTGTAGCATTGCTTTTGGGAGTGATGTGACAAAAGTGCAGGACCTGGGACTTGGTCTTGTTAAACCTCATTGCATTACCAGCTGGGTAAACTGATTTCCATCTTTTCTGCAGGTATGAGATCATGGTGAAGTGCTGGAACAGTGAGCCAGAGAAAAGACCTTCTTTTTACCATCTGAGTGAGATTGTGGAGAGCTTGTTGCCTGGAGAGTACAAAAAGGTTTGCTCTTGGGTATTTTCTGTGGGTTTTGGTGGCTTCTGGGGTTGGTTGGTTGGTTTGTTTTTCTCTATGGATTGGTTTAGAGGGAAATTATGTTAATCACAGAATGGTTTGGGTTGGAAGGGACATTAAAGATCATCCAGTTCCAACTCCTTGCTATGGGCAGTGAGACCTCCTCTATCCCAGGTTGCCCAAGGCCTCATCCAACCTGGCTTTGAACACCTCCAGGGAGGTTGTGGAGCACAGAATCACCCAATGTGTTAGGAAGAAGTTCTTTGCAGTGAGGGTGGTGAGACACTGGCACAGGCTGCCCAGGGAGGCTGTGGTTGCTTTCCTCCCTGGAGGTGTTGAAGACCAGGTTGGATGAGGTCTTGAGCAGCTGAGTATGGGTGACAGGTGTCCCTGGGCATGGTGAGGAGGTTGGAGGAGATGAGCTAAGAGGTCCCTTCCAAGGTGAGCTGTGGTTCTTTGAAGACACTGCTCTGTGCTCTGCCACACTCATCTCTACATAGAATTATAGCATCAGCGAGGTTGGAAGAGACCTCCAAGCTTATCCAATCCAACCTATCCCCCAGCTCTGTCCAGTCAGCTAGACCATGGCACTGAGTGCCTCATCCAGGCTTTTCTTGAAGATCATCACCTAAATCAAGCTCTACCTGGCCCATCAATCAGTATTTCATTTTTCCACAGGCCTCCACATCCTTCCCCCTCTCCCTACTACCCTTTCATGCCCATTTGTCTGCCCTGTGCTCTGCCACACTCACCCCTACATCACCTAAAACCTAAGTGTCACTTCAGTGTGAGGGTGGTGAGACTGGCACAGGCTGCCCAGGGAGGCTGTGGCTGCCTCCTGCCTGGGGGTGTTAAAGACCAGGTTGGATGAGGTGTTGAGCAGCTGAGTATGGTTGAGAGGTGTCCCTGGGCATGGTGGGGAGGTTGGAGGAGATGAGCTCTGAGCTCCCTTCAAGCAGAGTCATTCTGTGATTTGAAGATGCTGCTCTGTGCTCTGCCACACTCATCCCTACATCACCTGAACCAAGCTCTGCCTGCCCCATCATTGAGCATTTTATTTTCCCCCAGACCTCCACATCCTTCCCTCTCTCCCTACCACTTTTTCATGCCTGTTTGTCTGCCCTGTGCTCTGCCACACTCACTCCTACCTCACCTAAAATGTGGCTCTTGTCCCTCCACATCATTTGAAGCATCTTGGCCTCTCTATCCAGCATTGCTGGCTCATGGCTTCAGGTTATTTTCTGGGTGACTGCCCCACAGTTACCCACTTGAAGCCTTAGTGATCAGCATCTAATGAGGGCTCTGAAATGACTCATTCCAGAGCTATGAGAAGATTCACCTGGACTTCCTGAAGAGTGACCACCCAGCTGTCACACGCATGAGAGGGGAGTGTGACAACGCCTACATTGGGGTCACCTACAAGAATGAAGACAAGCTCAAGGACAGGGAGAGTGGCTTTGATGAGCAGAGGCTGAGTGCTGACAGTGGCTACATCATCCCCCTGCCTGACATTGACCCTGTTTCTGAGGATGAGCTTGGCAAAAGGAACAGGCACAGGTGGGTTACAGCTATGATTTGGGGTCATGGTTGGCAATGGGCATTAGCTGCTGGAGCACCTCTGCTAGGAGCAGAGACTGAGAGAGTTGGGGCAGTTCACTCTGGAGAGTTGTTTAGCCTGCAGCAGAGGAGGCTCAGGGCAGAGCTCATTGCTGCCTGCAGCTGCCTGCAGGGAGGCTGTAGCCAGGTGGGGTTGGGCTCTGCTGCCAGGCAGCCAGCAACAGATCAAGGGGACACAGCCTGAAGCTGTGGCAGGGCAGGTCTAGGCTGGATGTGAGGAGGAAGTTCCTGGCAGAGAGAGTGATTGGCATTGGAATGGGCTGCCCAGGGAGGTGGTGGAGTGGCCGTGGCTGGAGGTGTTGCAGCCAAGCCTGGCTGGGGCACTTAGTGCCATGGTCTGGTTGTTTGGGCAGGGCTGGGTGCTAGGTTGGACTGGCTGAGCTTGGAGCTCTCTGCCAACCTGCTTGAGTCTATGATTCTAAGTCATTACATGAGCCTATCTCACAGCCCTGGCCAATCAACCAGACCATGGCACTAAGTGCTGTCTATACTGTAACTCTCTGCTTGTATATTGTGCTAGGCTGTGAATATAAAGCTTCATTCTTTAACTTGCAGCTTGGCTGAGTCTAGTCTGGGTGATTTCATAGTGGGGTGGGGGGTGTGTGGGGCAGGTAACACCCAAACCATCACAAGTGGTTATCCAGCCCTCTTTGCCAAGTACTTCACCTTTGGGATGCTTGTCTCTTCCAGCTCCCAGACATCTGAAGAAAGTGCCATTGAAACTGGCTCCAGCAGCTCTACTTTCATCAAGAGAGAGGACGAGACCATTGAGGACATTGACATGATGGATGACATTGGGATTGACTCCTCAGACCTGGTGGAGGACAGCTTCCTGTAAGCTCCCAGCCCCCCCTCCAGCTCTGCCCATGGAGAAGCTTGCCGTGCGGTCCTCAGACTCCTGTCCCCACAGAGCAAAGAAAAACCACTTTATTGTCGTGTCAAGGATGTGAGGAGGAGGTGGATTTGTAGAGAGGAACTCACAGTGCTGGGCAGAGGACTCAGCCCCAGCCTGAATGTGAGAGACAGGTGGAAGATGGATTTTTGTTCCCGTTGCTTCTTGCAGTACTTCAGTAGCATCTCAGCGTCGTTTGCCGTTCCAGCCGGCGGGAGGACGAGGGAAGGGGAAGGCCACCAACAGAGCAGTTTTGTGTTTCAAGGGCATTCTAATGACTTGCATGGATGGAATTCCACTGCAGCAACACTTCACCCTTGTAATTATGTAAATAAGTGTCTACTCAAGGATCTGAGGCTACTCAAGCAGCCGAGGCTACTCAAGGGAGCGCAGCCACGGATCGGAGGAGGGGTCGCTGATGGAGGTGGTTTTTGGGTGCTTCCTCCCTCAATCTCAACGTCAGCTGCTGTTGAACTCTGATGTGAAGTGAAGAACATGCTGATAAATAAAGAAAACCACTCTGGGACCAAAAAAAGAAAGGTCTAAAACCACAAAGGACTGGACTGGTACTACAAAACATGTAACTTTTTAACCATTAATCCAACTAAAGGGGAATAATAATAATAATGATGATAATAATAATGAAGCCCCAGTCTATAATAGGTGTTAGAAGCCTTGTAAGCCTTTATTAACTCTAGAAGGTAGCTGTTTTCAAGGTAATACTACTACTGTTTCCAGTAACACTAAGTGTATATGTTACAATTCATTGTCCTTCAGCAAAAGCAATCTCAAGAAACTGAGGTTTTAAGTACAAGGAGGGGAAAAAAACAAACCCCAAACAAACCCCAAACAGCCAAAACTCAAAACCCTGACCTGAAAATTTTTCTGTCTGGACCAATTCTCTTTTCATTATTTGTTTTTCTGGGGCTCTGCACAGGGTAGTAGCTGCTCTGTTTAGCTGAAACTACTTTAACATGGAGGGGAGAAGGAAAAGCATTAAGATTTTGGGTTCTATCTGGAGCTGAGTAGCTTTGCTAAGCAGATACCTTAGAAGCAATATTTTTTTGCCCTCTTATTAAAGTGGAATCCAAGGGAAAACAAACAACCAAACAAACAATGTTTGGCTAAAGAATTTGATGCCAGACTCCCAAAATGCTGGAGAATGGAAGATGATGCTAAATCCCCAGCAATGTCCCATTCATAGCTGCTCAAAGGAAATCCTACCCCGGGGTTAGCTGTGAAGAATCCATTTGATATTTGAATGGAACAAAGACATCTCTGCCAGCCTGGAGCTCAAGCTTAAAGCAGCAGAAACAGTTCTGCAGCCCAATATTCTTGTCTTAGCTTTCAGGTGTAAACAGGAATGGAAAACTCTGACTATTAGCTGTAACTACAACTGGGAACTGCTTCCAGAAGCCTTCTTGCTTTGTTTTCTTGTGGAAAGAAGGTGCATGCAAATCAGCCTGGTTTTGGATGCCATTTCATGCCAGCAAAGTGTGGTGGTTAACTGCTATCACTGGACAGTGTTTTATTGAGGTATGATGCTTTGGAAGACTTAACATGTGATAAAAAGCTACATCACTGCCAAGGGCTTCATCCCTCCTGGTGCTGAGCTTTCCAACTCAACCCTTCATTCAGTGCCTCACAGGACGTGCTGAGCCTCTGGCACGACCCAGCCAATGCAAATGCAGTGCAGACTGACCCCTCTGTGGCAGCATTTTCCCTAGGAAGCACAAGAAGAATGGGAGCAGCAGTGGGATGCTGCCCTGGCAAACTGTGGTTTAACTCCCAAAGCTACCCAAGGCCCCCTCGGCTCCAGAGGAAAGCAAAGGCAACATTCTCAGTGCCACAGGAAACGATTCTGGCTCTGGCTTCCCAAATGCCACTTAGAAGATGTGAAAACGACCTGAAGCAAGGCCACCTGCATTTCCAACCCTGCTGGAAGCTGACAATCAGCAGGGGCCATGAGCCATGGAGCATCCTCCACTTCTTAAAGCCCACTGATCCAGACCGAATGTCTTCCTGGGAGCTGCGCTCAAGCCGGGCGCACGTCACTGGGCTCTGTACGGTGACAACTGTGAAAGAGAAAGACTCCTGATGCAGCCAGGACCGATGAGACAGCATCAAGTCTCCCTCCAGCTAGGAACTATGAAATGCAAATTCTCCCCTGGATATGCCAGCTGTCTGAATGGCCTCTTGAGCCCACACACGCCTTGATTTGCTGTGTAGCCGCCACAGCTACGCCGGCAAGCTAGGCAAGGAATTTCACCTGCACTTTTGCACATGGCCTAGTGCTCTTCAGGCTTTGAAGATGAGCCCCAGCGAGTTTTGTTATGCCACTTACTGGAATCTAAGGACATTTTCATAGGCTCTCCCCTCCCCCTCACTGGTTTCATTCCGAGCATCTCGAGGTTAGACCCAAAAGGTGGACGTGGCTCTGATGCGTGGTGATTGCAGGATACTAACGGTTGGGATTGACCTCTGGAGAGCTTTGAGTCCAACCCCCCCCTCCCAGAGCAGGACCACAGGGCAGGTTGCACAGCAGCACATCCAGACAGGGCTGCCAGAGCAGGACCACAGGGCAGGTTGCACAGGAACACATCCAGACAGCTCTTGAAAGGCTCCAGAGGAGATGACTCCACAGCCTCTCTGGGCAGCCTATGCCAGTGCACTGTGACCCTTACAGTCAAGAAGTTCTTTCTCACTTCGAGATGGAACTTCCTGGTGCTGTTGTTTACATCCATTGCCCCTTGTCCTATCCCAGGGCACAAGTGGGCAGAGGTTGTTCCTTCCTTCTCAAGTGGTGGAGCATCATTCCATTGCCTCTTGTCCTATGCCAGAGTACAAGTGGGCAGAGGTTGTCCCTTCCTTCTCAATTGGTGAAGGAGTATCATGAGTAGAAGAACTGCAGGGGTCTAGCCAAACTCAGCTTACTGCAGGCTTGGAATCAGCTAAGCTGACCTGGAAACTGGAATGAGAAGCAGAGCAAAGAGATTTCCTAGTGAGAGAGAAGCATGGGAGGGTGATTTTTTCTTTCCCAACTAGATGTTAGGAATGGGTTCTTTAGAGTGAGGGTGGTGAGACACTGGCACAGGTTGCCCAGGGAGGTTGTGGAGCACAGAATCACCCAATGTGATCACACAGGGTAATTCTGTGCTCCACAGCCTCCCTGGAGGTGTTCAAGGCCAAGTTGGATGAGGCCTTGGGCAACCTGTTCTAGTGGCAGGTGTCCTTGCCTATGGCAGGGGGTTGGAACTGGATGATCTTGGAGGTCTCTTCCAACCTAAACCATTCTCTGATGGTGATAGTTTGAACTGGATGATCTTGGATGTCCCTTCCAACTTAAACCATTCTCTGATGGTGATAGTTTGAACTGGATGATCTTGGATGTCCCTTCCAACTTAAACCATTCTCTGATGGTGCTAGGTTGGACTGGACGATCTGGGAGGTCCCTTCCAACTTAAACCATTCTCTGATGGTGCTAGGTTGGACTGGATGAGCTTGAAGGTTCCTTCCAACCTAAACCATTCTCTGATGGTGCTAGGTTGGACTGGATGAGCTTGAAGGTTCCTTCCAACCTAAACCATTCTCTGATGGTGATAGTTTGAACTGGATGATCTTGGAGGTCCCTTCCAACCTAAACCATTCTCTGATGGTGCTAGGTTGGACTGGATGATCTGGGAGGTCTCTTCCAACCTGGTTGATTCTATGATGGTGATAGTTTGGACTGGATGAGCCTGGAGGTCTCATCCAACCTAAGCCATTCTCTGATGGTGCTAGGTTGGACTGGATGAGCTTGGATGTCCCTTCCAACCTAAACCATTCTCTGATGGTGATAGTTTGAACTGGATGATCTTGGAGGTCCCTTCCAACCTAAACCATTCTCTGATGGTGCTAGGTTGGACTGGATGATCTTGGAGGTCCCTTCCAACCTGGTTGATTCTATGATGGTGATAGTTTGGACTGGATGAGCCTGGAGGTCTCATCCAACCTAAGCCATTCTCTGATGGTGCTAGGTTGGACTGGATGATCTTGGAGGTCCCTTCCAAGCTGCTTGATCCTCTGATAACTTTTACAACACAATCAGTATTACAGACCTTGTGTTTTTCTTTTCCTCTTTAAGCTCTTATGGCTCAATTTTGGAGAAGCCACTGGAAGAGCTCTCCCCAACCCTCTCTGGTTTCTTTAGTCCTTCCTCCAGCAACCATAGAACGACAATCAAGTGTTCAGCCTTAGGGAAAACACAGCTTCTGCCTTTGATTTTTAGGTTGGTTTTGCTTTGATTTGGGAATGGCCAAAACCTGAATTCCTTCCAGCTTGGGGGGGGGGGGGGGGGTGGGCTGCAAAGCTGTACAAAGTGGTCCTAATGAGGTGATGAAGGACGTGAGATACGATGATGTTATACATCAATATGTATATAAGTATTTTTATATAGACCTCTAGAATACTGCCAAAACATTTATGACAGCTCTATCACTGCCCTCTTGGCTCTATGCCTTGGTTTGTTGTCCTCGTGCTCCTTTTATTTTTGTTACTGTGATGTATCCCACAGGCACGTTTTAACTGTTGCACTTTGAATGTCCACCTAAAAAAATAAGAAGAAAAGGAACAAAAAAAAAAAAAAAAGGTTATATTTTAGAATAAAAAAAAAACAAACAAACAAAAAACAAAGGAGGGAGGGAAAGGGAAGGAAGGCAAAACAAAAAAAAAAAAAAAAAAGAGAATAAAATAAAAAACAAAGGAAGTGTTTCCAAAGTGGTGGCTTGTTGGGATGAAGGGTCTGAAGAAAGGGTGAAGTGGGGGTCCAGAGTGATGGTTAGGCACAAAAAGGTGGTTCAAAAGGGGCCAGTGTGATGCCCATCCACAAGAAGGGCTGGAGGGAGGAACTGGGAAATTCCAGACCTCTCAGCCTGACCTCAGTGCCAGGCAAGGGCATGGAACAGGTCCTCTTGAGTGCCATCACACAGCAGCTACTGCATGGCCAAGGGCTCAGGCCCAGCCAGCAGGGGTTTAGGAAGGGCAGGTCCTGCCTGACCAACCTGAGCTCCTTCTATGATCAAGTTCCTGCCTGGTGCATGTGGGGCAGGCTGTGGATGGAGTCTGCCTGGAGTGCAGCAAAGCCTTTGGCACTGCCTGCCAGAGGCAGCTCCTGGCACAGCTGGCAGCTCCTAGCTTGGAGAGAATCACTCTGCTATGGGTCAAGAACTGGCTGGAGGGCTGGGCCCTGGGGTGGGCACTGGGCTTCCTCCTTGGCACCCTGTGTGCTGAGGTCTGTTGCTCTGCACTCCCCAAGCAGAGTGGGGATGTGGGATGCAGAGGGACATGGCTGTGCCACTGGCCCACGATGTGCACCCTCTGCCCCTGCCAGCACTGGTGTGCAATAAGAGGTCTTATGAGAAGGTTGCTTTGATCAGGGGACCAAAAGTGACTTGTGTCAGTCTTTAGCCCAAAGCTTTGATGATTACAGAGGCTCAGGAGGTCCCACCTTGGTTTTTCTGTCTCTGGCTGCATATTTGGGTTTTTGTAAGCCTGTTCTGAGTTCACCTTCTTTATGAACCAGATTTTGCCCTCTGGTTCTGTTCTCCTGCTGTGGTTAATTTAACATGGAGGATGTAGTCCAGCAAGAGAACGAGGGGGGACAGTCTGAAGTTGTGCTGAGGGAGGTAGAGGCTTGATGTTAGGAGGAAGTTCTTGACAGAGAGAGTGATTGGCACTGGAATGGGGAGATTCAGCCTGGATGTTAGGAAGAAGTTGCTCAGCATGAGAGTGGTGAGAGCCTGGCAGGGGTTGCCCAGGGAGGTGGTTGAGGCCCCATGGCTGGAGGTGTTTGAGGCCAGGCTGGCTGAGGCTGTGTGCAGCCTGCTCTAGGGTAGGGTGTCCCTGGGCATGGCAGGGGGTTGGAACTGGCTGCTCCTTGTGGTCCCTTCCAACCCTGACAGATTCTATGAGTAACACTTTCTAGCAGCCAACTCCTATATGGTTTGCTTAGCTCTGCTCCTTAGTTGTCCCTGCCCATGGCAGGGGGTTGGAAATGGCTGATCCTCGTGGTCCCTTCCAACCCTGACTGATTCTGTGACTCTGTGGTTGTTAGAGCCTGTGGGGTACAGGAGCTGTGTGCTGGTGAAATCCCTAGGAAAGGAGAGGAAAGACTTTCATACACGCAAAAAGGAGGAGGGGAAAGTCACCTCATGGAGCTGGGCTGCTCCATGCAAGGGGCAGCTGAAGCAGAGTCCATGCACCTTGGAAGCCTCACCAGCAGAGTCTACAGCAAGATGAAGGCTTGGGCTCAGCACCCTACGTGGGCCTGGGCAGCCTGGTCCAGCTAGAGGTGTCCCTGCTCATTGCAGGGGTGGGGCTGGACAAGATGATCTCTGAGGGTCCTTTCTGACCCCATGCAGTCTCTGTCTGTAAACTTGTGCCTTGTCAGCTTGGGCCCATCCCAGCCCTTGCACCCCTCAGCACAGAGAGCTTCTGGGAGCTCCAAAGGCAGTTAGGAGGAAGCTCCTGGCAGAGAGAGTGATTGGCATTGGAATGGGCTGCCCAGGGAGGTGGTGGAGTGGCCGTGGCTGGAGGTGTTGCAGCCAAGCCTGGCTGGGGCACTTAGTGCCATGGTCTGGTTGGTTGGGCAGGGCTGGGTGCTAGGTTGGGCTGCCTGAGCTTGGAGCTCTCTGCCAACCTGCCTGATTCTATGACTCTATGAGTGGAGGAGGCACCACCTGCACTTCCTCAGCTGGCATTGATGTTTGATTCATTCCAGGGGCCAAACTTACCCAACTTCCAAGCCCACTCATCCCTGTCCATAGAGCTGGAGCTAAGCATTCCGGACACCTTTCAAAACTCCGAATTTCCCTGACCTGGCTTCATACTTCCACTGGAATTGTCCTTTTCTGAGTTGGCCACGAGGTGGAAGCATCAGACAAAGATCTGTGCCATGGGCTGCTATTGCCTTTCGCTCCTCCCTTCTCTGGCTCGGCTTCCCCAGCAGCACAGCTGCAGAGGCTTTACAGCTGGAGGAGGGAAGGCAGCACACCATGCCCCCCCTCCCAGCAGCAGCTGGAGCCTTTACAGCTGGAGGAGGGAAAGGAGCACACCACTTCCATCAGCTCCAAATCATGGAATCAAGCAGGCTGGAAGAGATCTCCAAGCTCATCCAGTCCAACCTAGAACCCAGCACTGGCCAGAGATGGAAGAACTTTGGAACCTTCTTTCACTGAAGGTGTTCTGTTAACCATAGTTTCCCTTAGGATGAGGCCAGAGGTTGATACTCCTTTTTAACAATGAAGTTCTCTGCTCAATGGCATCCTGGGCTGGCTCAGGACAAGGGAGGTGCTTCTGCCCCTGTGCTCAGCACTGCTCAGCTGCGTCCAGTTGTGGGCTCCTGAATTGCAGAGAGCTGTTGAGGTGCTGGCAGGTGTGGAGAGAAGGGCAGCAAGGCTGGGGAGGGGCCTGGAGCAGAGCCCTGTGAGGAGAGGCTGAGGGAGCTGGGGGGGTGCAGCCTGCAGCAGAGGAGGCTCAGGGCAGAGCTCATTGCTGCCTGCAGCTGCCTGCAGGGAGGCTGTAGCCAGGTGGGGTTGGGCTCTGCTGCCAGGCAGCCAGGGACAGAAGAAGGGGACAGAGTCTGAAGCTGTGGCAGGGCAGGTCTAGGCTGGATGTTGTTAGGAAGTTGCTGGCAGAGAGAGTGATTGGCATTGGAATGGGCTGCCCAGGGAGGTGGTGGAGTCGCTGTGGCTGGAGGTGTTGAAGCCAAGCCTGGCTGGGGCACTTAGTGCCATGGTCTGGTTGGTTGGGCAGGGCTGGGTGCTAGGTTGGGCTGGCTGAGCTTGGAGCTCTCTGCCAACCTGCCTGGTTCTATGAGGAGAAACTTCTTTCCAGTGAGGGTGCAGAGCCCTGGAGCAGGCTGCCCAGAGAGGTTGTGGAGTTTCTTTCTCTGGAGATATTCCAAATCTGCCTGGATGTGTTCCTGTGTTTCACAGCACCTCACACTAGAGCAGGCTGCCCACAGCCTCAGCCAGCCTGGCCTTAAACACCTCCATGGAGACTTCCAGGACTTTCCTGGGCAACCCCTTCCAGGCTCTCACCAACCTCATGCTGAACAACTTCCTCCTCACATCCAGGCTGAATCTACCTATTTCTATCTTGGTTCCATCCTCCCCAGTCTTATCACTACCTGACAGCCTAAAAAGTCCCTCCTCAGCTTTCTTGTAGCCCCCTTCAGATGCTGAAGGGCCACAAGAAGGTCACCTGGGAGCCTTCTCTCTTGAGCCCTTGAGCACACAGTTCATTGTTAAGGAGAGGTATCAGCCACTGGCGTTGTTCTAAGGAACACTGTGGTTATCAGAACAGCTTCAAAGTCATACAAGCCCAGAATGGCTCAGGTTGGAAAAGACCTCAGAGTTCATCACCTTCAACCTCCCCACCTTGCCCAGGAACACTTCTCAACCAAACTCAGCTGCCTAAAGTCTCATCCAACCTGGTGTTTAACACCCCCAGCAAGGAGGCAGCCACAGCCTCCCTGGACAGTCTGTGCCACACTCTCACCACTCTCACACTCAACAGGCTCCACTCTCAGCCTGCTCTGCCTCAGCTCCAAACCATTCCCCCTTGGCTGTCTCTAGAGCCCCTGATGCAAAGTCCCTCTGCAGCCTTCCTGCAGGCTGCCTTCAGCTCTGGGCAGGCAGCTCTGAGGTGCCCCTGGAGCCTTCTCCCCTGCAGGCTGCACCCCCCCAGCTCCCTGAGGCTGTGCTCACAGCAGAGCTGCTCCAGCCCCTGCTGTGGTCTGATGTATCAGGCACTGCTGTATCCACCTTGCCCTTAGCCCTGCTGCTCTCTGCCAGCTGGAGCATCACCTGCTTTATCATCTCTTGTGGTGCAAGCTTTGTGAGCAGTGGGGGTGTGATTTATTAGAGCAGCTGCCAAAGCTGCCAAACATGAGAAGTAACTCATCTCAGCACTTGAGGTAAGGCTTGGGTGCCTAAAAATCAGGCTGCAATTTCCAGCTCTGCTAATTTGCCTCATCAAAGACATCCTCTGCACGTTAGTGCTGGATGTCTGAGGCAGCAGCCATCCTGTTGCCAGCAGCTGCATATGCCAGCTGATGCCCAAGCCTTAGAAATGCCTATCTCAAGGCAGCTCTGAGCTCTGAAGTCATCTCACTGAAGGTAAAGCCAAGCACGTGGGAGCTGCCAGCAACAGCACTACCAAAAAGTGGCTCCCACCAGGGAGTTTGTTTGGGTGTGCTGGTGAAAATAGATCAAGTCTGTTTTTCATGCTGGTAAGGGTCAAGAAGTGGCTGGAGGACTGGGCCCAGAGAGTGGTGGGGAATGGTGCCACATGCAGCTGGCAGCTGGCACTGGTCCTGTGCCCCAGGGATCAGTGCTGGGCACAGTCCTGTTCAGTATCTTTATTGATGATCTGGAGCAGGGGATTGAGTCCAGCAGCAGTGAGTTTGCAGATGGCACCAAGCTAGGAGCAGCTGTGGAGCTGTTGGAGGGTAGGAGAGCCCTGCAGAGGGACCTGGCCAGGCTGCATGGGTGGGCAGAGGCCAATGGGATGAGAGTGAACAAGGCCAAGTGCAGGGTTCTGCACTTTGGCCACAAGAACCCCAAGCAGCGCTGCAGGCTGAGGCCAGAGTGGCTGAGAGCAGCCAGGCAGAGTGGGAGCTGAGGGTCCTTTTGTTCAAAGCTGCCCCTGACCTGGCTGTTTTTACCCCCCCGACCATTTTCAACCTCCCCCCTGACCCAGAAGCAAGCTGGGAGCTCTGCTGTGCTCCTGACCTGCTGCTCCCAATTGCTCCCAAAGGCCAGGGCTGAAGTGTGGCAGGGTTGAAGAGGTCCAGTGCTGCTCTGAGCTGCTCCAAAGTGCCTGCATAGCTAATGCATTTCCACAGCTCCTCCCTGGCTCCTTGGCTGCTCCCCTGGCTGGCAGTGAGGAGCCCTGAGAGCGAAGCACTGTGAGAAAGCAGCACTGAAAGTGTTCAGGAGGAGCTGCAGTTTGAGAGGAAATGCATCTGAAAATGTCAGCGTTCTGTAAAAGGAGAAGGGGGGGCAAAAACCACCCAGGGTGAGAATATATTTTGCCTTACTGTCAAAAACTGAGCAGCCCAAACCTGTCCTGAGCTGCCAAAAATTAAAAACCTTTCCCCCCCCCCCCTCCTGGTTCCAATAATTTGGTATTCAAATCTTCTCCTGGAAATGCCAGGCTTGCTCTGGAGGATGGAGAAAGCAAGTTCTGGGGGCTTGAAATCCACTCCTGAAACCCACTTTTACCTTCCTGGCTCCTGAAAAGGAACTCCCTGTTCAGCCCACTTCTTATGGGCTTGGATGAGATCATTGGATCATAGAAGGGGTTGAGCTGGAAGGGACCTCCAAAGGTCATCATTCAGTCCCATCCTGGAATGAGCACAGACATCCTCAACTCAGGCTGCCCAAAGCCCTGTCCAGCCTCATCTTGAATATCTCCAGGGATGGGGCCACAACCACCTCCCTGGGCAGCTACTGCAGTGCTTCAGCATCCTCATGGTAAAGAATTTGTTCCTAACGTCCAGTGTAAATCTGCTCTAAATCTAGATCTGGATCTAGACCTAGATTTGACCTAGATTTAAATCTAGATCAAGATATGAGGAGATATAGGCTGGATGTTGTTAGGAAGCTCCTGGCAGAGAGAGTGATTGGCATTGGAATGGGCTGCCCAGGGAGGTGGTGGAGTGGCTGTGCCTGGAGGTGTTGAAGCCAAGCCTGGCTGGGGCACTTAGTGCCATGGTCTGGTTGGTTGGGCAGGGCTGGGTGCTAGGTTGAGCTGGCTGAGCCTGGAGCTCTCTGCCAACCTGCTTGGTTCTGTGATTGGACAGGGCTGGGTGCTAGGTTGTACTGGATGAGGTTCAAGGTCTCTTCCAACCTGCTTGATTCTGTGATTCTATGAAATCTGGGGAGGGACTTTTTAGGTTGTCAGGCAGTGATAGGACTGGGAGGAATGGAACCAAGCTGGAAATGGGGAGATTCAGCCTGGATGTTAGGAAGAAGTTGTTCAGCATGAGGGTGCTGAGAGCCTGGAAGGGGTTGCCCAGGGAGGTGGTGGAAGCCTCATCCCTGGAGATGTTGAGTATGGCTGAGACTCTGGACAGCCTGCTCTAGTGTGAGGTGTCCCTGCAGTGCACTGGAGCCAGCATTGAACAGCAGCAGCACAGGGCTCTAAGAGCTGAAGTGAACATGCACTTTTGCAGGCTGGTTTCCCCAAATCTCCCATCCCTGCTGTGTTGAGGCTGGCAATAGGACCACAGAATTGTCAGGGGTGGCAGGGATCCCAAGGATCTCCCAGCTCCAACAACCTGCCATGCCCAGGGACACCTCACACTAGATCAGGCTGCCCACAGCCTCAGCCAGCCTGGCCTTAAACACCTCCAGCCATGAGGCTTCCACCACCTCCCTGGGCAGCCCCTCCCAGGCTCTCACCACCCTCATGCTGAACAACTTCTTCCTAAGATCCAGGCTGCATCTCCCCATTTCTAGCTTGGTTCCATCCCCGTCAGTCCTATCACTCCCTGACAGACTAAAGAGTCCCTCCCCAGCTTTCTTGTAGCCCCCTTCAGGTCTCCTTGGAGCCTTCTCTCCAGATGGTGAAGCTGAACTTGGCTCTCCTGTGCTTTAGCCAATGTGCACATTCTAGTTGATCAGACAGGGCTGGGTGCTAGGTTGGACTGGCTGAGCTTGGAGGTTTCTTCCATCCTGCTGGATTCCATGATCCTATGACTTAGTGAGCTGTACCAGAGCCACCTTTTTTAGCTCACACTCAAAGGCTGCTCCAAAGAAGAGCAAACACCTCAGGCAGGCTCCCCAGCCAGCCTTGCTGCTGCTCCTGGCCCCGCAGGCAGTGCCAGTGTTTCACAACAGTGGCTCTCTTCAGCTGCCAGCATGAATCCTTCAGACTCCAGGCAGGAAATAAAGCACAGAACTGGAGGCAGGAAATTATTTAATGAGAGAACTGGCAAAGACAGGTGTAATCCTCCTGCTGCTTCTAGCTCATGGCAGGGGGCAAGCAGCTGTCCTTCTGACAGCGTGGCTCGAGCAGGCCAAGGTAGAGCATCCCCTGGTGTAAGGTGTGGGCTGCCTAGAGCCTTCAGCCCTCAGGCTGGAGCCCCTTTGCAAGATCTGGAAGTGCTAGGACATGTCCAGAGCAGGGCCATGAGGATGAGCAGAGGGCTGGAGCTGCTCTGCTGTGAGGACAGGCTGAGGCAGTTGGGGCTGTGCAGTTTGCAGAGGAGAAGGCTCCCAGGTGACCTTCTTGTGGCCTTGCAGGACCTGAAGGGGGCTACAAGAAAGCTGGGGAGGGACTTCTTAGGCTGTCAGGGAGTGATAGGACTGGGAGGAATGGAACCAAGCTAGAAATGGGAAGATTCAGACTGGATGTTAGGAAGAAGTTGTTGAGCATGAGGGTGCTGAGAGCCTGGCAGGGGTTGCCCAGGGAGGTGGTGGAAGCCTCATGCCTGGAAGATTTTAAGGCCAGGCTGGCTGAGGCTCTGGCCAGCCTGATCTAGTGTGAGGTGTCCCTGCTTATGGCAGAGGGGTTGGAAGTGACTGATCCTTGTGGTCCCCTCCAGGCTCAACAATTCAGAGAATCACAGAGCTAACCAGGTTGAAAAAGACCTGTAGGATCAAGCCCAGCCTGTCACCTAACCCTTCTCATTAACTAACCCCTGGCACTAAGTGCCCCAGCCAATCTCCTTTTAGACACCTCCAGCCACGGCCACTCCACCACCTCCCTGGGCAGCCCATTCCAGTGCCAATCACTCTCTCTGCCAGCAACTTCCTCCTCACATCCACCCTAGACCTCCCCTGCCACAGCTTCAGACTCTGTCCCCTTCCTCTGTTGCTGACTGCCTGGCAGCAGAGCCCAACCCCACCTGGCTACAGCCTCCCTGCAGGCAGCTGCAGACAGCAATCAGCTCTGCCCTGAGCCTCCTCTGCTGCAGGCTGCACACCCCCAGCTCCCTCAGCCTCTCCTCACAGGGCTCTGCTCCAGGCCCCTCCCCAGCCTTGCTGCCCTTCTCTCCACACCTGCCAGCACCTCAACAGCTCTCTGCAATTCAGGAGCCCACAACTGGACACAGCTGAGCAGGTGATCAGCTCAGGTGAGAAGCTTTAAAGGATTGTGCAGGTCTAGAGACTGCCACAGCCAACACCACACCTTCTCCTCAAAGCCTCCTGGGCCACGGTGGGTAAGTACAGCTCTGACACCAATATGCTGGGTGATGAAGAGCATCCTTTTCATTGTGCTTCCTTTCCTCCCTCTCCTCTGAGAGTGCCAAGCAGTGCCAGTTTGGAAGTCATTTCTGAAATGTGGGCATCTGTCTTCTAGGATCTGTACTGCAAACACCATCTTTTTTCCCCTGGCTCACCAAACAAGCCCTTCATTAGGAGCTGCTTCCCATCTGCAGTGCCTCCAAGGCTGAGTCACAGTTGTAACTCCTGACCTTTGTGCCACTGTCAGTGGCATTTGCATGGGCACACATCGGAGTGCAGGCCTCTTTCTGGCCAGGCTAATGATCTTCATCTGGTGCTTCACAGCTCTTCATCCAGTCATAGAATTGTACAATGTCAGGGGCTGGAAGGGACCTCCAAAGCTCAGCCAGTCCAACCCCTCTGCCAGAGCAGATCACACAGGAGCACAGCCAGGTGGGGTTTGAATATCTCCAGAGAGGGAGACTCCACAGCCCCCCTGGGCAGCCTGTGCCAGGGCTCTGCCACCCTCACAGGGGAAAAATTCCTCCTCATGTTTCCATGAAGCTTCCTCTGCCTCAGCTGCCACCCAGTGCCCCTTGTGCTGTCCCTGGGCATCACCCAGCAGAGCCTGGCTCCAGCTTCTGCCACTCACCTGCACACATTGAGAACCACTGCTGAGGTCACCTCTCAGCTCCTCCTGTCCCAGCAGCACAGCCCCAGCTGCCTCAGGCTCTGCTCCTGACAGAGCTGTTCCATTCCCTTCCTGATCTTTGTGGTTCTGTGCTGGACTCTCTCCAGCAGTTCTGTGTCCCTCTCGATCTTGGGGGCCCAGATCTGGACACAGCACTGCAGATGTGGCCTCAGCAGGGCAGAGCAGAGGGGCAGGAGAACCTCTCTCCACCTACTCACCACAGCCCTTCTAATGCAGCCCAGAATGGCATTGTCCCTCCTGGCCTCCAGAGCACATTGCTGCCTCATGCCCATCTTCCCATCCACCAGCACCCCCAGATCCTTTTCCCCTTTGCTGCCTTCCAACAGCTCAGTCCCCAACCTATCCTGCTCCCTGGAGTTGTCCTTTCCCAGGTGCCAGACTCTCCCCTTGCCCATGTTGAATTCCATTCCATTTGGCCCAGAGCCCTGCTCAAGCCTGAGGAAGAAAAAAAAGCTTCAGCAAAGCCTCTACCCTGCCCAGGTCCCTCTGGCTGGATCCCTGCCCTCTTGCAAGTTGAGGCTGAGGGAGCTGGAGTTGTTTAGCCTGGAGAAGAGGAGGCTCAGGGCAGAGCTCATTGCTGCCTGCAGCTGCCTGCAGGGAGGCTGTAGCCAGGTGGGGTTGGGCTCTGCTGTCAGGCAGCCAGCACCAGAAGAAGGGGACACAGCCTCAAGCTGTGGCAGGGCAGGTCTAGGCTGGATGTTGTTAGGAAGTTGCTGGCAGAGAGAGTGATTGGCATTGGAATGGGCTGCCCAGGGAGGTGGTGGAGTGGCTGTGGCTGGAGGTGTTGCAGCCAAGCCTGGCTGGGGCACTTAGTGCCATGGTCTGGTTGGTTGGGCAGGGCTGGGTGCTAGGTTGGGCTGGCTGAGCTTGGAGCTCTCTGCCAACCTGCTTGAGTCTATGATTCTATGATTGTGCCACACAGCTTGGTGCCACCTGCACACTTGCTGAGGGGGCACTGATTCCTCTGCCCATATCAGTGACAAAGTCCCATGAAATGGCTCTAAGAAGAACCGATACTTTGTCTGAGATGCTAGTTTGAAGGAGGAGAAGCTTTGGCTGAAGCCCCAGAAGCTGTAGTGACGTGGCTGGGTTTTTCTCTCTTGAGGTCCCTAAGCCACACTTCTCTCCCTGGCAGGGAGAGGATGTGCTGTGCTCTCCCCTCCCAGGTCTTTTAGCACTAGCTGCAAGGTGTTTCACACCAGTCCACATGGAGGACAAAGCTTTCCATCAGTCTGAAGGAAGGTATAAACAACCTCAGGAAGTTTGGGAAGCTGTTATTAAAACTCCCCTCTGGTATCCTCCTCACAGGCTTGTTTTGGCATCACATCCTCTAAGTGTAAGCTGACAGTGGAAGTCAGGTTTTGGCTGGGCTCTCATCTGCCCTAGGGTCTCTGCTCAGCAGATCACATCCCCTCCTCTGCAGGCTAGGACAGACAGACACTGTGCTGCCCTTCGGTTAGCCAGCCTGGGGGCAAGCCACAGGAGCAGAGGAAACGGTTCCAAGCTGCACCAGGCTGGGTGCTTGGAGTTATTTCTTCCCAGAGAGGGTTCTCAGACACTGGAATGGTCTGCCCAGTCACCATCCCTAGGGGTGGACCTGGCTCTTAGGGACATGGTTTAGTGTTGAGCCTTCAGCGCTGGGTGGAGAGTTGGACTGGATGAGCTTGGAGGTCTGGAATCATAGAATCACAGAATCAAGCAGGCTGGAAGAGAGCTCCAAGCTCAGCCAGCCCAACCTAGCACCCAGCCCTGCCCAACCAACCAGACCATGGCACTAAGTGCCCCAGCCAGGCTTGGCTGCAACACCTCCAGCCACAGCCACTCCACCACCTCCCTGGGCAGCCCATTCCAATGCCAATCACTCTCTCTGCCAGGAACTTCCTCCTCACATCCAGCCTAGACCTGCCCTGCCACAACTATTCCAACCAGATCTATTCTGTGATTCATCCCCCTGGCTTCCCTCCCTCTTTCTGTGTTTCTGCCTGCCTGTGTCTCAGGCATTTCTCCTGGTTACAATCACAGAATGGTTTAGGTTGGAAGGGACCTCAAGGATCATTCGGTTCCAATCCCCCTGCCACAGGCAGGGACACCTCCCACTAGAGCAGGTTGCTCAAGGACTCATCCCACCTGGCTTTGAACACCTCCAGGGAGGTTGTGGAGCACAGAATCCCCCAATGTGATCAGCTCCTGGCAGGCTGCAGCCTGACCACACAGCACCCAGATCTCTGCTCTGTGCTCCTGGCAGGCTGCAGCCTGACCACACAGCACCCAGATCTCTGCTCTGTGCTCCTGGCAGGCTGCAGCCTGACCACACAGCACCCAGATCTCTGCTCTGTGCTCCTGGCAGGCTGAAGCCCATCACTGGAAGCTGCTATGGTTGTTCTACAGCAGTAGTTGTGTAGCCACCTCTTGTTTCTCAGTAATTAAACCTGAGGATATGGCTCTGAGCAACCTGAAGTAGTGTGAGGTGTCCCTGCCCATGGTGAGAGGGTTGGAACTGGATGATCCTTGAGGCCCCTTCCAGCCCTGCCAGTTCTATGATTCTTTGTTAATGATGTATTATTTCTTAGTAATTATTATTCCTGAGGTGAAATAGAATTTTTCTGCCCTTTCTCTGGCTCCACATTTTATATCCACTGAGAACAAACTAATGTCTGGACCCACTTACTTGCTTCTCTGAATTGCTTTGCTGCTTTTGCTTCCACTGCAATATATTTCCTTGGAAACCACCCTGCAAAGCCTCTGTAGGAATCCAGACCTTCCTTTTTGGCTGCTGGCACCATCAGTAACAGATTTCTTCAAGGTCAGTCACATCAGAGGTGTTGCTCAAAGCTTTCAAAGCAGCTAAGCCTAGTGCTGAGTCAAATGGATTTTCTTTGACTTGGTTTGTATTAAAGGCCTGAGCTACAAACCTTACTCAGGCAAAACTCCCATTCATTTTAACCAGGCTCTCAGCTCCTATTGTGTCCTGGGTTTGCTTGCTTTGGTGGCAATCAGCTTGCATAATACCCTGACCTGCACAGGCAGTGTGACATCAACCTTCTTGGGCCAGCCTGTCCTTGCTTGACCAAGCACAGGCAGAACTCAGCACAATGGAGATGGAAGCAGCAGTGAGGGAGGGCTTGGGCAAAGCACCTGAAGTCATAGAACAGAGCCATAGTCAGGGTTGGAAGGGACCACGAGGATCAGCCAGGTCCAACCCTCCTGCCATGCCCAGGGACACCCTACCCTAGAGCAGGCTGCACACAGCCTCAGCCAGCCTGGCCTCAAACACCTCCAGGGTTGAGGCTTCCACCACCTCCCTGGGCAACCCCTTCCAGGCTCTCATCACCCTCATGCTCAACAACTTCCTCCTAACATCCAGTCTGAATCTGCCCATTTCTAGCTTGGTTCCATTCCCCCCAGTCCTGTCACTCTCTGATGGCCTCAAAAGTCCCTCCCCAGCTTTCTTGTAGCCCCCTTCAGATACTGGAAGGTCACAATAAGGTGGAAGTGAATGAAGAATCAGGTCTGTAAAGACCTGGGTTTACACAGGGAGTTAGCTCCATGGCCTCTGCCTTCTGCTTGCCAGGAGCACTCACATCTCTGCAGATCTGCCTGCAAAGTGGAGTCTGCAGCAGCAGCTTCAGCAAATGCAATCAGAGCTGTCAGGGCTGGAAGGGACCTCAAGGATCATCCAGTCCTGATCCCTCCTGCCATGGGCAGAGACACCTCAAACTAGATGAGAAACAATAGGAAGGAAAGAAGGAAAGAAGGAAAGAAGGAAAGAAGGAAAGAAGGAAAGAAGGAAAGAAGGAAAGAAGGAAAGAAGGAAAGAAGGAAAGAAGGAAAGAAAGAAAGAAAGAAAGAAAGAAAGAAAGAAAGAAAGAAAGAAAGAAAGAAAGAAAGAAAGAAAGAAGGAAGGGAGGAAGAAAGGGGAGAGGAGAGGAGAGGAGAGGAGAGGAGAGGAGAGGAGAGGAGAGGAGAGGAGAGGAGAGGAGAGGAGAGGAGAGGAGAGGAGAGGAGAGGAGAGGAGAGGAGAGGAGAGGAGAGGAGAGGAGAGGAGAGGAGAGGAGAGGAGAGGAGAGGAGAGGAGAGGAGAGGAGAGGAGAGGAGAGGAGAGGAGAGGAGAGGAGAGGAGAGGAGAGGAGAGGAGAGGAGAGGAGAGGAGAGGAGAGGAGAGGAGAGGAGAGGAGAGGAGAGGAGAGGAGAGGAGAGGAGAGGAAGGGAGGGGGGAAGGAGAGAAGGGAAGAAGGAAGGAAGGAAGGAAGGAAGGAAGGAAGGAAGGAAGGAAGGAAGGAAGGAAGGAAGGAAGGAAGGAAGGAAGGAAGGAAGGAAGGAAGGAGAGTAGGGAGGGAGGGAGGAAGGAAGGGAGAAGGGAAGGAGGGAAGGAGGGAGAGAGGGAGGAAGGAAGGAAGGAAAAGAATTTTTCTCACTAGAGCAGAAGTAGACTTATTAGCTGGAAAGGTTATTTCAGAGAGCAGGAGCTGAGGCAGGCAGCAGGGAGGCAGCAAGTGGAGGCGGCCAGGAGGGGCAGATGCTCGCAGCAGGTCCGGCAGCGCCCGGAGCCGCTCTGGGCGCGGGGCTCAGCCCTGCGGCTGTGCAGGAGGAGCAGAGGATCTGGCTTGGCTCTCGGGTTGGTGTTTACAGGGCAGGCAGAGCAGAAGTGGATGTTTGACTTGAAATGTTATGGAAAGTCGTGAGAAATAAAGCCTGCAGGAGGCAGTTCTCAGAGCTTATTTCTGCTCAGCCAGGGCCAAAAGGGCAGGCAGCTGAACCCCAACTCCTGCTAATCTATTGCCTTTTGCTGCATCACTGCAACGTTCAGAGCTGAGAGAGGAGCCTGAGCCCTTTGACTCAGCTTCCAAGTGGAATTGATGAAGTTTAACTTCTCTTCATGCCCAAACCTATTGCTTTTGGGGTTTTTTTTTGGGATAAACTGGGATTCCCTCCCCCTTCCTCCCCCTCTATTAAACCTGATCCTCAGTTTCTTGGCTGAGAGACTCGATAGGGTGAAACTCTAAATAGACAAAAAGATAGAAACCAGATTGTGTTATCTAAAATATACATCCTCTCCTGTCGTGCTGGCAGCTTGAGCTCACTCAGTGTAAACAGGCAGCTAACAAGCTCTGCTATTGTCATTTGGCCTAGCTGGAGGGGTTCTTTTTTATCCCTATTATTATTATTTAACATAAACTAGCTCCAAGCAGCTCACAGAGCTCAGGGAGATCAGGTAGAGAGATCTTCCACGGCTCTTGGGTCCGCAAGTGGGTGATGGATATAGTGCAGTACTCCTGGGTGGATAAATATTTGGAGTTGGAAAAACCTTCTGGTTGTAATTCTGTTAAAGGAGGTGGGGGGGGAAGAAACCCAAAGCCAAGCAAAAAGAAGACATTTACAGCTAACTTCCCACGGCAGAACAGTTCTTTCACACATACACACACTGCATCCTGGCCTGGATCGGGAACAGTCTGAACCTACCCATTTCTAGCTTGGTTCCATTCCCCCCCAGTCCTATCACTACCTCATAGCTTAAAAACTCCCTCCCCAGCTTTCTTGTAGGCCCCCCCAAGATATTGAGGGGCCACACTAAGGTCCAGTACAACTCTACTCAGCTCTGGTCTAAAAGCAGTGAGCCTTGTCCCGATGCTGGAGGATGGATGCTGTGCAATGCCAAAAAGCTCCTCACAGTCTTCCTCCCATTTTCCACTCATTGTCTTCTCCAGGCTCTCACACAAAATCTCACATCCATCCCTGGAGGTGTTTAAGGCCAGGCTGGCTGAGGCTGTGTGCAGCCTGCTCTAGGGTAGGGTGTCCCTGGGCATGGCAGGGGGGTTGGAACTGGCTGCTCCTTGTGCTCCCTTCCAACCCTGACTGATTCTATGGTTCTGTGATTCCATACTGCCATGATTCTATGGTTCTGTGATTCTATGATTCTATGGTTCTATGATTCCATGATTCTATGGCTCTGTTATTCCATAATTCCATGACTCCATCATTCTATGATTCTATGGTTCTATGATTCCATGATTCTATAGTTCTGTGATTCCATGATTCCATGATTCTATGGTTCTTTTATTCCATGATTCTATCATTCTATGGTTCCATGATTCCATGTTTCTATGGTTCTGTGATTCCATGATTCTATCATTCTATGGTTCTATGATTCCATGATTCTATAGTTCTGTGATTCCATGATTCCATGGCTCTGTGATTCCATAATTCCATGACTCCATCATTCTATGATTCTATGGTTCTATGATTCCATGATTCTATAGTTCTGTGATTCCATGATTCCATGATTCTATGGTTCTATGGTTCTTTTATTCCATGATTCTATCATTCTATGGTTCCATGATTCCATGATTCTATGGTTCTATGGTTCTATGATTCCATGATTCTATAGTTCTGTGATTCCATGATTCTATGGTTCTATGGCTCTGTGATTCCATGATTCCATGATTCTATGGTTCTATGGTTCTTTTATTCCATGATTCTACCATTCTATGGTTCCACAATCCCATGATTCTATGGTTCTATGATTCCATGATTCTATAGTTCTGTGATTCCATGATTCCATGATTCTATGGTTCTATGGTTCTGTGATTCCATGATTCTATCATTCCATGATTCCATGATTCTATGGTTCTATGGCTCTGTGTTTCCATGATTCCATAATTCTATGATTCTATGATTCCATGATTCCATGGCTCATGATTCCATGATTCTATGGGAATGGTTTGGGTTGAAAGGGCCCTGGGCAGGTTGTCACGGGCAGGTTGTCACGGGCAGGTTATCGTGGGCAGGTTATCGTGGGCAGGTTATCATGGGCAGATTGTCATGGGCAGGTTATCATGGGCAGATTGTCATGGGCAGGTTATTATGGGCAGGTTATCGTGGGCAGGTTATCGTGGGCAGGTTGTCATGGGCAGGTTATCATGGGCAAGTTATCATGGGCAGGTTATCGTGGGCAGGTTATCGTGGGCAGGTTATCATGGGCAGGTTATAATGGGCAGGTTATCGTGGGCAGGTTATCATGGGCAGGTTATAATGGGCAGGTTATCGTGGGCAGGTTATCGTGGGCAGGTTATCATGGGCAGGTTGTTGTGGGCAGGTTATCGTGGGCAGGTTATCGTGGGCAGGTTATCGTGGGCAGGTTGTCGTGGGCAGGTTATCGTGGGCAGGTTGTCATGGGCAGGTTGTCATGGTCTGTCTGCTTTCACTTCAGCTTTGCAACCTTCTGTTTACTGCTGTTTCCTTGTGCCAAACGCTGGCCTGGAGCAGGTGGAGCCAGTCTGTGCATCACCTTGTTCCTGCCTACCTGGGGTGGAGATGTCTATTTGAAGAGTGTTTTCCTTTCCAGGAAATGGGAAGCTGTGGAATGCAAAATATCACTTGGGTAAAAATAATCCTGCCTGACAAACCTGGAGTGATTTAGTGCAGGCACATCAGAGAGACTCACTTGGAAGCATTGTTTGGTGAATAACTTCTTTCATTACTCCCCCCCGCCCCCCTCCCCCTGCTTTCTTTCTGCACTGCATTATTTAAAGGTAGGTGGATGCACCCGGGGAGGCTGACTTGAGTGGGTGGTTTGGTACTCAGTGCTTACTACTCAGCCTCTGCTCCAAGCATCCACAAAATACAAACAAATCTCTTCTGCCACAGTGTTCCCAGCTGCTCTTCTGCCTCCCAACAGGAGTGTTCCCAGCAGTGCTCCCAGCAGTTCTTCTGTGTCCCACACAGGCCACCTGAAGTCAGTATCCTATATACTGTAGGATGGACAGCAAAAGGCCAACCCTATGCTGGCTGCAGCAAGAGCAGTGTGGGCAGCAGGGCAGGGGAGGGGATTCTGCCCCTTGGCTCTGCTCTCCTCACACCCCACCTGCAGTCCTGGGAGCAGTTCTGGAGCCCCCAGCACAAGCAGGACATGGAAGTGTTGGAGCCAGTGCAGAGGAGGCCACCAAGATGCTGAGAGGGCTGCAGCAGCTCTGCTGTGAGCACAGGCTGAGAGAGTTGGGGCTGTGCAGGCTGGAGAGGAGAAGGCTTGGAGGAGACCTTGGAGTGGTCTTCCAGTGTCTGAAGGGGGCTGCAGGAAGGCTGGGGAGGGACTATTGACAAGGTCTGGGAATGAGAGGAGGAGGAGGAATGGGTTTGAAGTGGCAGAGGAGAGATTGAAAGTGGATGTTAGGAAGAAGTTGTTTGCAGTGAGGGTGGTGAGACACTGGCACAGGTTGCCCAGGGAGGTTGTGGAGCACAGAATCCCCCATTGTGATCTTTGATCTTTGATCACATTGTGTGATTCTGTGCTCCACAACCTCCCTGGAGGTGTTCCAGGCCAGGTTGGATGAGGCCTTGAGCAACCTGTTCTAGTGGGAGGTGTCCCTGCCTATGTTGGAGGATTGGAAGTGAATGATCCTTGAGGTCCCTTCCAACCTAAACCATTCTATGCTTCTAAGTCCAGGGAGAGCAGGCAGCTTTGGAAAAGGTTAGAGGTGATGAGTGAAAGAATAATCTGAGTGCCTCAGGCACTGGAGAGAAATCTTTCTTCTTAAAATGACAGCCAGCTCCTTCTTTTAGGATTATGCTGAGGGCTGAGCACTTCACAGAGCTGCTGATGCAGGCTGTTTCTAGCTACCTAGAAGGCAGGTTTAGTGCTGGGCTAGGCACTGACCCTGCAGCACAGGGCTGTGATCTACCCATGGCAGCAGAGAGCTTCACAGGGACTAATTTGCTCTCATGGATTTCACCTCCTCAGCCATCTGCCTGCCTTCCCTCCTCTCCCCTGCCTCCCTGCACAAGAACAGAAGCAGCAGCTCAGCTGATCAAATAGAATGAGCCAATTTGTGCACAGTTGCCACGGGCAGAGGTGGAAAGTGCTGCACTGTGAGGGGCAGAGGGCAGCCCTTTCAGTTTGGGCTCGGGTGTGCAGTGTGGTGGTTGTCCCCCAAACCACTTTGTGCTGCCAAGCAAGGAAGGTTCAGGAGGAGGAGAACAGTTTGCCATGGGCAGCTTTCACCACAGCAACTTGCCTTTTTCATCCCACCAGGCCCCAGGAGGAGCAGTCCTGGTGACTTGGCAGAGCTGGTGGGTGGTGGAAGGAGTCTGGCTGAGCTGCCTGCCAGCCCAGCAGCTGTGCCTAACAAATCCTTGCATGCCAGGATGTGCTGGAAGGTGTCCAGAGAAGGACCATGAGGATGATCAGCTACAGCACCTCTCTGATGAGGCAGGGTCATTTAAGCAATGCCCAGCACACAGACAAGCTCAGGTACTGGAAGCTTCCCTCAGGGTACTGCAGTAATGAAAAGCTGGAGAGGAGAAGACCCTGAGGTGACCTTTCTGTGACCTTTCTGTATTTTAAGGGGGCTAGGCAGCTGTGCCAAGCAAATCCTTGCATGCCAGGATGTGCTGGAAGGTGTCCAGAGAAGGGCCACGAGGATGATCAAAGGTCTGGAGCTGCTCTGCTGTGAGAAGAGGCTGAGAGAGTTGTGGCTGTGCAGTCTGGAGAGGAGAAGGCTCCCAGGTGACCTTCGTGTGGCCTTCCAGGATCTGAAGGGGGCTACAAGAAAGCTGGGGAGGGACTTTTGAGGCTGTCAGAGAGTGACAGGATTGGGGAGGATGGAACCAAGCTAGAAATGAGGAGATTCAGCCTGGATGTGAGGAGGAAGTTGTTGAGCATGAGAGTGGTGAGAGCCTGGCAGGGGTTGCTCAGGGAGATGATGGAAGCCTCATCCCTGGAGGTGTTTGAGGCCAGGCTGGCTGAGGCTTTGAGCAATCCAATCTAGGGTGAGTTGTGCAGGGGGTTGGAACTGGCTGAATCTTGTGGTCCCTTCCAACCCTGACTGATTCTGTGATTCCATGATTCCATAATTCTATGGTTTCATGATTCTGTGATTCTATGATTCCATGATTCAGTGGTTCCATGATTCCACTACCTCCCTGGAGGTGTTCAAGGCCAGGCTGGATGTGACCTTGAGCGACCTGTTCTAGTGGGAGGTGTCCCTGCCTGTGCTGGGGGGTTGGAACTGGATGATCCTCGAAGTCCCTTCCAACCTGAACCATTCTCTGCACCTCTGATTCTCTATTTCCAGCTATATACAGGTTAAAAGAAACCTGGAGATACAAAACCCCTCCAGGTGGCAGAGCTGCCCAGGACGGCTTTCAAACCCACTCCCTTCCTTCCTCCTACTTTCCAACCTCCCTCTCTTATCTCAGGACTATTTTTCCTTCACAGCCAGTGGTCTAATCTCCCTCATTAAAATCTTCCAATTAGCCTCACAAGGGAGTAAATCTCATTTCTGTCCTCCAGGCCTGGGTAGCTCATGGCTCTAAACTGGGAGAGAGCCTCTCTTGGGAAATGGGATTCATTTTAGCAGTGTAGGCAAGAGAGAGAATCCCTGCTTTTGTTAACAAGTCCTCTACGGGTGGTTTTCTTCTTCCCTGTGACTGCTTGTAACAAAACTGCAAGAGGAAGGACACTGCTGGAGCAGATCTCCCTTTCTGCTGACCACAGCACAGCTTCCTGAGAGAGCATTTGGCATCATGGCTCTGCTTCTCCTGGACATCATCTTTCTGGTTTGAAAGAGCAAGGGGAAAGAAACATCACACAAGCAGCTCCTGGCACAGCTGGCAGCTGCTGGCCTGGACAGATTCACTCTGGTATGGGTCAAGAACTGGCTGGAGGGCTGGGCCCAGAGAGTGGTGGTGAATGGTGCCACATCCAGCTGGCAGCTGGCACTGGTGCTGTGCCCCAGGGATCAGTGCTGGGCACAGTCCTGTTCAGTATCTTTATTGTTGATCTGAAGCAGGGGATTGAGTCCAGCAGCAGTGAGTTTGCAGATGACACCAAGCTAGGAGCAGCTGTGGAGCTGTTGGAGGGTAGGAGAGCCCTGCAGAGGGACCTGGCCAGGCTGGATGGGTAGGCAGAGGCCAATGGGATGAGAGTGAACAAGGCCAAGTGCAGGGTTCTGCACTTTGGCCACAACAACCCCAAACAGCACTGCAGGCTGGGGCCAGAGTGTCTGAGAGCAGCCAGGCAGAGAGGGAGCTGGGGGTGCTGGCAGAGAGGACCTGCAGAGGAGGCAGCAGTGCCCAGGTGGGCAGCAGAGCCAATGGCATCCTGGGCTGGCTCAGGAGCAGTGTGGGCAGCAGGACAAGGGAGGCTCTTGTGCCCACCCCTGTGCTCAGCACTGCTCAGGCCAGCCCTGGAGTGCTGTGTCCAGTTGTGGGCTCCTGAATTGCAGAGAGCTGCTGAGGTGCTGGCAGGTGTGGAGAGAAGGGCAGCAAGGCTGGGGAGGGGCCTGGAGCAGAGCCCTGTGAGGAGAGGCTGAGGGAGCTGGGGGTGTGCAGCCTGCAGCAGAGGAGGCTCAGGGCAGAGCTCATTGCTGCCTGCAGCTGCCTGCAGGGAGGCTGTAGCCAGGTGGGGTTGGGCTCTGCTGCCAGGTAGCCAGCACCAGAAGAAGGGGATAGAGGCTGAAGCTGTGCCAGGGCAGGTCTAGGCTGGATGTGAGGAGGAAGTTCCTGGCAGAGAGAGTGATTGGCATTGGAATGGGCTGCCCAGGGAGGTGGTGGAGTGGCTGTGGCTGGAGGTGTTGCAGCCAAGCCTGGCTGGGGCACTTAGTGCCATGGTCTGGTTGGTTGGGCAGGGCTGGGTGCTAGGTTGGGCTGGCTGAGCTTGGAGCTCTCTTCCAGCCTGCTTGGTTCTGTGATTTGATTTTGCTGGCTTTCATCTGCCAAAGCAAACACTTCCTTCCTGCCAGTGCTTAGTTCTGCTGCTGTGCTGGAAGAGGATTACTGCTGGGTGGTACTTTCTCTGCTGTTGACAAGGATCCCAACCCAGCACATCTCTGCACCTGTGATTAACACTTGCTGAAACAAAGGGGACACTGCCTGGAAATGGCAGACCCAGACTCTACCTCCCACACAGAATTTGCAGGTACACAAATTGCATGCATTCAACTTCTGCTCACAGTTAAGCTTTGGAGAGCTAATCCCTTTTACCCCCTTCAGTGACTGGCATCTGACTGCCACTAGATTTTATACCCCTCAGACCTGGCCACAGGCACTGGCTGTGAAGCATCACAGAGCCACAGCGTTGGTTTGGGTGGAAGAGACCTTTAAGATCATCCAGTTCAACCATTTTGAGTCTACAAAGTCTGGGGCTAAACCATGGCCCTCTGCACCACAGCTTCCTCTTTGCCTTTCCCCTTCTTTCCCCTTTCCTTCCCCTTCCTTTTCCCCTCTCCTTCCCCTCCCCCTTCTTCTTCCCCTCTGTCTTTCCTTCTCTTTCCTCCTTCCCCTTTTCCTCCCCCTTCCCTATCCTTTCCCTTCCCTCTCCTTCCCCTTCCTTCTCCTTCTCCTTCCCCTTCACTTCCTTCTCCTTCCCTTCCCTCTCTTTTTCCTTCCCCTTCCTCTTACCCTCTCTCTCTCCTCCTTCCCCTTCTCCTTTCTTTTCCCCTTCTTCTTCCTCTTCCCCTCTTCTTTTCCTTTCCCCTCCCTTTCCCTCTGCTTCTCTTTCCCCTTCCTCTTCCCCTTTCCCTCTCCTCTTTCCCATTTTCCTTCACCTTCCTAATTCTCTTTCCTTCCCCTTCCTCCCACTCTCTCCCTCCCTCTCTTCCTTCCCCTTTCCCTTCTCCTTCCTCTTCCCCTCTCCTCCTTTCCCTCTCCTTTTCCTCTCCTTCTCTTTCCCCTTCCTCTTCCCCTCTGTCTCTCCTCTTTCCCCTTTTCCTTCCCCCTCCCCTCTCTTCCACTCTCTCCTTCCCTCTCCCTCTTCCCCTTTCCCTGCCCCACAAGCTGCTCAGGCAGTGATCAGGAATGAGTTCCAGCTGGCAGGCTGGGGTGTAAAATAACCCAAACCACCATGCAAATCAGCACCATCCCACCCTGACCTGATGGTCTTCAGCTGTTGGACTGAAACACCAACCCAGAGGCCCAGTGTGGTGCAAACAGGTGCAAAGGAGGCCATGGCCAGAGCAAATATAAACCCCTCCCACCCCCCCCTCATCTCCTGCTGCCTCAGTCTGAGACTGGTGAAAGTCTTCCTGTGACATTGTCTTGGGTTCAGCAGTCGAGGACCTGTGTTCAGAGGTATGTTGGAGCTGTGCTGTTGGGTAAAGCTGTCTCCAGAGCAGAGACAAGTGAGAATGGTTGGATGGTTTGGGGGTTTTCATAGGATGAGGTTGAACAAGGCCAAGGGCAGGGTTCTGCACTTTGGCCACAACAACCCCAAGCAGCACTAGAGGCTGGGGCCAGAGTGGCTGAGAGCAGGCAGGCAGAGAGGGAGCTGGGGGTGGTGGGAGAGAGGAGCTGCAGAGGAGGCAGCAGTGCCCAGGTGGGCAGCAGAGCCAATGGCATCCTGGGCTGGCTGAGGAGCAGTGTGGGCAGCAGGACAAGGGAGGTTCTTGTGCCCCTGTGCTCAGCACTGCTCAGGCCAGCCCTGGAGTGCTGTGTCCAGCTGTGGGCTCCTGAATTGCAGAGAGCTGTTGAGGTGCTGGCAGGTGTGGAGAGAAGGGCAGGAAGGCTGGGGAGGGGCCTGGAGCACAGCCCTGTGAGGAGAGGCTGAGGGAGCTGGGGGGATGCAGCCTGCAGCAGAGGAGGCTCAGGGCAGAGCTCATTGCTGCCTGCAGCTGCCTGCAGGGAGGCTGTAGCCAGGTGGGGTTGGGCTCTGCTGCCAGGCAGCCAGCAACAGAAGGGGACAGAGTCTGAAGCTGTGGCAGGGCAGGTCTAGGCTGGATGTTGGGAGGAAGTTCCTGGCAGAGAGAGTGATTGGCATTGGAATGGGCTGCCCAGGGAGGTGGTGGAGTGGCCGTGGCTGGAGGTGTTGCAGCCAAGCCTGGCTGGGGCACTTAGTGCCATGGTCTGGTTGGTTGGGCAGGGCTGGGTGCTGGGTTGGGCTGGCTGAGCTTGGAGCTCTCTGCCAACCTGCCTGGTTCTATGGTTTGGGAAGCAAGCAGCTTACCTTAGCCACCATGAGGACCCAGAGCAGCAGTTCCCGGGTGCTAACCCGAAGCTGCTCGGTGCATGCTCTGCCGAAGCTGATTAGAGCTGAGAAGGTAATTTGCATGTCAAGCAAACTGTCTTCATTGCCTTGTTCTTGCTTCCCTCTCCGGCTGTCGCCGCCTGCTCTGTGTTCTAACAAACATGTTTGACAATGAAGCAATCACAGCAAAGGCTCAAGTTAATGACAGTGTTAGCTGTTGGGTTGGCATCCTGCCCCCTGGCAGCTCTGCCTGCACTGATAGGCAGCCACACACGGGCTCGGCACACGTAGGCAGGCTCCGGGGAGCCGAGGGATGCTCTGTGGTCTGATGTTGCTCCTCATGCTCAAATTCACTCCAAATTTAGAGTGGCTTCTCTCTATTAGCAGTTCTGATGGGGACTCCCTGCCTGCCTACCTGCACTCCTGGTCTGGAATGCACACAAAGCTCAGCCATCACAGGCTCACAGCATGCCAGGGGTTGGAAGGGAACCAAAGAGGTCATCATAGAATCAAACAGGTTGGAAGAGATCTCCAAGATCGTCCAGTCCAAGCCCCCTGCCAGAGCAGGACCACACAATCTAGCACACAGGAACACATCCAGACAGGCCTGGAAAGGCTCCAGAGAAGGACACTCCACAGCCTCTCTGAGCAGCCTGTGCCAGGGCTCTGGGACCCTTCCAGGCAAGAAGTTGCCCCTTGTGTTGAGCTGGAACCTCCTGTGCTGCAGCTTCCATCCATTGCTGCTTGTGCTACCCCAGGAGCAGTGAGCAGCAGAGCCTGTTCTCCATCCCTGATAGCTCTGATTTACATCAGCATTGTTCTTTGCAGCAGTGGATGTAGCTGTCTGGAAATTGAAATGCATTGTGCTGGTGAGACCTCACCTGGACTGCTGCTTTCAGCCCTCAGCACAGGAAGGGCATGGACTTGATAGAGTGGGTCTAGAGGAGGGACATGAAAATGATCAGGGGGTTGGAGCAGCTCTGCTATGGGGTCACACTGAGGGAGCTGGGGGTGCTCAGCCTAGAGAAGGCTCCAGGGAGACCTAATAGTGACCTTTCAGTACTTGAAGAGGGCTACAGGAAGGCTGCAGAGGGACTGTTTTCAAAGGCCTGCAGGGATGAGGGACAAGGTTTTAAATGAGAGCAGAGAAGAATTAGATTGGATGTTAGAAACAAGGTGTGGAGAGAAGGGCAGCAAGGCTGGGGAGGGGCCTGGAGCAGAGCCCTGTGAGGAGAGGCTGAGGGAGCTGGGGGGGTGCAGCCTGCAGCAGAGGAGGCTCAGGGCAGAGCTCATTGCTGCCTGCAGCTGCCTGCAGGGAGGCTGTAGCCAGGTGGGGTTGGGCTCTGCTGCCAGGCAGCCAGCACCAGAAGAAGGGGACAGAGGCTGAAGCTGTGCCACGGCAGGTCTAGGCTGGATGTGAGGAGGAAGCTCCTGGCAGAGAGAGTGTTTGGCATTGGAATGGGCTGCCCAGGGAGGTGGTGGAGTGGCCGTGGCTGGAGGTGTTGCAGCCAAGCCTGGCTGGGGCACTTAGTGCCATGGTCTGGTTGGTTGGGCAGGGCTGGGTGCTAGGTTGGGCTGGCTGAGCTTGGAGCTCTCTGCAAACCTGCTTGAGTCTATGAGGGTAGTGGCACACTGGGACAGTTTGCTCAGGGAGGTGGTTGAGGTCTCATCCCTGGAGACATTCAGGGTTCTGGGCAGCCTGATTTAGTGGAGGGTGTCCCTGCTGAGTGCAGAGGGACTTGGACTGGATGAGATTTGCAGGTCCCTTCCAACCCAAACGGTTCCATGATGCTAAATCCACTGAGTTTTCCAGCTGGTTAAAAGCACAAATGAGGAAGCAGAAGCTCCTTTTCTCTTCCCCCTTCCCCAGAGGCCAAAGAATTCTTGCCCTGGGAGACAAACAGGTGCTTCAGGAGCCCCAGATGGTGATGTCAATGACTCTGGCACTTCTGTCCTAAAGCATCCTACCTCAGCAAGCATCAATCCATGAATGCTGACCAAGTTAGGATGAAAAACATCACAGTGAGAAGGAAATGCCTTTATCAGTGACAGGTTTAACTACAGGCACAAGGGAATTGCCTAAATGCCACGAGGATGAGCAGAGGGTTGAAGCAGCTCTGCTATGAGGAGAGACTGAGGGAGTTGGGGCTGTTCAGTCTGGAAAGAAGGCTCCTAGGTGATCTTTTTGTGGCCTTCCATTATCTAAAGGAGGCTACAAGAAAGCTGGGGAGGGACTGTTTAGGCTGTCAGGGAGTAATAGGAGTGGGGGGAATGGAACCAAGCTAGAAATGGGGAGATTCAGCCTGGATGTTGGGAAGAAGTCCTTCCTTATGAGGGTGGAGAGAGCCTGGAAGGGGTTGCTCAGGGAGGTGGTAGATGTCTTACCCCTGGAGGTGTTTGAGGCCAGGCTGGCTGAGGCTGTGTGCAGCCTGCTCTAGGGTAGGGTGTCCCTGGGCATGGCAGGGGCTTGGAACTGGCTGCTCCTTGTGGTCCCTTCCAACCCTGACTGATTCTATGGTTCTAAACGAGGAAACTCTGGGTGGGCAAAAAGGGAAGAAAAGGGAATTCCAGAGGAGAGGGAAAGAGTTGTAGGGGAAATCTGTGTCACTGTCTCAGCCAGTGAGTGTAAGCCTGGTAATATCTTCTCATTTCAAGCTCCACTGGAGTTAATCCTCCCCACTGCTGTGCTCATTCCTGGATCTTCATGGCCAAGCAGCAAGTATCTAACCACACTCCTTTGATGTGAAGCACTACTAAAGACACATTCTGTGCAGCAGTATTAACACCACCTCCTACTCAGGGCTCCAAAGCCTGCACCATGTTTTCATGCAACAGCCTTTGCCTGCCCTGGCTGAAGTGCTGCAGGCTCCCAGCACAGAGCTGCTTGGCTGCACTGGGAGATGCTCCTCACAGATCAGCTTCTGGGTTAGTTAGACCAGATAAAACACTTGTAAACTTTGAGTATTTACCCTGATAAGTGTTGGGCCTCTGATATGCTTCTGTGTCACTTGACCAGGTGGCAGTACACCCTTGGGACCATCTCCACCCTCATATGCTTCCAGCCTTAAACTTCCTGCATTGTGGAAGCCTGCTGCTTATGGAGCATGATCCCTCTCTCAGCAAGGATTGGGTTTTTTTACCCCCTTACCCAAATGCTGTATGTGAGTGGTAGAGCTTAGTCCTCTTCAGACTCTCTCACTTAAACTGCACTAAAATAATCAAGGTCCATCTTGGTCACACAGAAGGGTTTGGGTTGGAAGGGACCTCCAATGGTCATTCAGTCCAATCCCTCTGCAGTCAGCAGGGACATGTTCCACTAGGACCTTTAAAGTCATAGCACCAAGCAGGTTGGCAGAGAGCTCCAAGCTCAGCCAGCCCAACCTAGCACCCAGCCCTGCCCAACCAACCAGACCATGGCACTAAGTGCCCCAGCCAGGCTTGGCTTCAACACCTCCTGGCACAGCTTCAGACTGTGTCCCTTTGTTCTGTTCAGGTTTCCATGAAGCTTCCTCTGCCTCAGCTGCCACCCAGTGCCCCTTGTGCTGTCCCTGGGCATCACCCAGCAGAGCCTGGCTCCAGCCTCCTGCCACTCACCTGCACACATTGAGAACCACTGCTGAGGTCACCTCTCAGCTCCTCCTGTCCCAGCAGCACAGCCCCAGCTGCCTCAGGCTCTGCTCCTAACAGAGCTGTTCCATTCCTTTCCTCATCTTTGTGGCTCTGTGCTGGGGCCTCTCAAGCAGTTCTGTGTCCCTCTTGAACTGGGGGGCCCAGAACCGGACACAGCACTGCAGATGTGGCCTCAGCAGCACAGAGTAGAAGGGCAGGAGAACCTCTCTCTATCTACTCATAGTCAGAATCAACCAAGTTGGAAGAGACCTCCAAGATCATCCAATCCAACCTAGCACCCAGCCCTATCCAGTCAGTCCTTCTAATGCACCCCAGAGTGGCATCTGTCACTGTTTGCTGTTGCTATTTGGTTGGTTTCTGTGTGATCTGCTCTTGGTATCCTGCTCTGGGAGGGGGTTTGGACTGGATGAGCTTTGGAGGTCCTTTCCAGCTGCTAACATTGTGTGGTTTCTGTGCTGCATGTCCCTGTGAGCAGGGAAGGACCTGCTGAAGGCTGCTCAGTCCAAAGCATTTCCATGTCTGGTCTCAGATGTGGCAGTGCAGACATGTTCAGCACTCAGCAGAGTCTGCCCATCCTTTAACAGGATTGCACCTGGCATTTGCTCTCTGGTTCCCTAAACTGCTGCCTTCATTCTTGGGTAAAGCAGAAGCCAGCCAGGGTAGAGGAGGTGAAGCTCAGCGTGGAGCAAGACACCTTGCAGCTGCAGTTGGTGAAACAGGGGTGTGGGGTTTATTTTAGCACCCTGGCATGCTGCCTCTGCTTGCTTGGTGCCCGAGGCAGTTTCACACCTTTCCTAGCAATCCATCTGTGAAAGGCAGAAATGCAGCAACAATGCTCAATGCACAAGGATCAGGGAAGGCAGAGGAAGAGCCTTTTGCTCTCAATGGCTCTGCCCAGAGATTCATTCAGCTGGCTTGACACAGGCTGCAGAGGGAAAGGATGCTTTGCAGCACGCTGTAAGCCACACAGCCAGCAGGGACTGTACCCACTGAGGTACCTCTGCACCAGCCTAGATGTGTGCAGAATCCCTGCTGCAAGGGCAAGCTGAGGGAGCTGGGGGTGTGCAGCCTGGAGAAGAGAAGGCTCCAGGCAGACCTAATAGTGGCCTTCCAGTACCTGAAGGGGCTACAAGGAGGCTGCAGAGAGACTGTTTGCAAAGGGCTGCAGGGACAGGATGAGAGCAATGGCTTCAAACTAGAGCAGAGCAGGGAAAAGCATGGAAAATAAATGCTCAATCCTGTTTCATATTAGAAGGGCAAGCAAAGGGAGCCAATGGAACTGGAATCAGTAATCAGCAAGCTAATTAAATCCCCTATGCTTTACCTTTACACAATGTGTAATTAACCTGTGTCACAGATGTTCTAGAGCCAAGAGAGATTAGAAGGTTTGTAGGCATCATGTGAACATCTGCAGCCATGTGGCACAGGCTGGGAGCCCTCATGTTCATAGAACCAAGCAGGTTGGCAGAGAGCTCCAAGCTCAGCCAGCCCAACCTAGCACCCAGCCCTGCCCAACCAACCAGACCATGGCACTAAGTGCCCCAGCCAGGCTTGGCTGCAACACCTCCAGTCACGGCCACTCCACCACCTCCCTGGGCAGCCCATTCCAATGCCAATCACTCTCTCTGACAACAACTTCCTCCTCACAGCCAGCCTAGACCTGCCCTGCCACAGCTTCAGCCTCTGTCCCCTTGTTCTGTTGCTGGCTGCCTGGCAGCAGAGCCCAACCCCACCTGGCTACAGCCTCCCTGCAGGTAGTTACAGCCACTTCACCTGGGTACTTGCTGCTGGAGCTTTGGATCCAGCTCCAACTCTTACTGACAGGGCAGTTTTTACCTCCTCTGCCCTGGGGGTTGTTGTCACCTTTAAAGCAGCTGGCACCCAGCTGGTACAGCAAGGTGCTGGTGGGCTAAACTCTTTGGTCCTTTCTGACCTTCCATGCCACTTGGGTAGAGAGACAAATGTTTAGTGGTAGACTTAGGGGCATATATTTCTTTATATAGGTAGAGACAACCTTTTATCATAGAATCAACCAGGTTGGAAGAGAGCTCTGAGGTCATCCAGTCCAACCTAGCACCCAAATATTGATCTATTAGAGAAAAATACTTATCTATGTAGAGACAAACATTTATTGATCCATTTAGGGGCAAACATTTATATGTCTAGAGAAAAAAAATTGATATATATATAGAGAGAGGCAAATACTCCTTTATATGTGTAGAGACAAACATTTATTGATATAGTTAGAGGTAAGGCCTTTGGCACTGTCCCACACCACAGCCTGGTCCCCAGGCTGGTGCCACATGGGTGTGAGGGGTGAGCACTGGATGAATACAGAACTGGCTTGGTGGCTGCACCCAAGGAGTGGCTGCCAAAGGCTCCATGGCCAAGTGGAGGCAGTGACAAGCAGAGTCCCTCAGGGGTCAGTCCTGACACCAGTCTTGTTCAACAGCTTTGTGGGTGCCATGGACAGAGGCACTGAGTGCAGCCTCAGCAAGTTTGCTGCCCACACCAAGCTGTGTGGTGCAGCAGCCAGGCTGGAGGGCAGGATCCATCCAGAGGCACCTGGGCAGGCTGCAGAGGTGGGCACAAGCCAAGCTCAGGAGCTTCAACAAGACCAAGGGCAAGGTCCTGCAGCTGGGTGGAGGCAATGCCAAGCACAACTCCAGGCTGGGCAGGGACTGGCTGCAGAGCAGCCCTGAGCAGAGGCACTTGGGGGTGCTGCTGGAGGAGAAGCTCCACAGGAGCCAGCAGTGTGCACTTGCAGCCCAGAAAGCCAAGCAGAGCCTGGGCTGCAGCAGCAGCAGTGTGGCCAGCAGGGCCAGGGAGGGGATTCTCCCCCTCTGCTCTGCTCTGCTGAGAGCCCACCTGGAGTCCTGCATCCAGCTCTGGAGCCCCTGGGACAAGAGGGGGTTTGGATCTGGATGATCCTCGTGGTCCCTTCCAACCCTGACTGATTCTGTGATTTAGAAGCAAATATTCCTTTATATATGTAGAATCATAGAACCAACCAGGTTGGAAGAGACCTCCAAGATCATCCAGTCCAACCTACAAACCAACAAGCAGTTATTTACATATCTGGGGGCAAATATTTCTCTATGTAGAGAACAGGTAATGTATGTAGAGGCAAATATTTGTTTGTATATGTAGATTCAAGCATTTATTTATGCATTTGGCATCCTGGGCTGGCTCAGGAGCAGTGTGGGCAGCAGGACAAGGGAGGTTCTTGTGCCCCTGTGCTCAGCACTGCTCAGGCCAGCCCTGGAGTGCTGTGTCCAGTTGTGGGCTCCTGAATTGCAGAGAGCTGTTGAGGTGCTGGCAGGTGTGGAGAGAAAGGCAGCAAGGCTGGGGAGGGGCCTGGAGCAGAGCCCTGTGAGGAGAGGCTGAGGGAGCTGGGGGGGTGCAGCCTGCAGCAGAGGAGGCTCAGGGCAGAGCTCATTGCTGCCTGCAGCTGCCTGCAGGGAGGCTGTAGCCAGGTGGGGTTGGGCTCTGCTGCCAGGCAGCCAGCAGCAGAAGAAGGGGACAGAGTCTGAAGCTGTGCCAGGGCAGGTCCAGGCTGGATGTTGTCAGGAAGTTGCTGGCAGAGAGAGTGATTGGCATTGGAATGGGCTGCCCAGGGAGGTGGTGGAGTGGCCGTGGCTGGAGGTGTTGCAGCCAAGCCTGGCTGGGGCACTTAGTGCCATGGTCTGGTTGGTTGGGCAGGGCTGGGTGCTAGGCTGGGCTGGCTGAGCCTGGAGCTCTCTCCCAACCTGCTTCATTCTATGATTTAGGAACAAACATTTTTATATGAAGAGGAAAAAAATATTGATCTATTTAGAGGCAAATATTGCTTTATATGTGTAGGGGCAAGCATTGATTGATCTATTTAGAGGCAAATACTCCTTTATATCAATAAATATTTGTCTCTTCCTATATAAAGGAATATTTGCCTCTAATTATTTAGGCAGAAACAAGAATTGATTGATATATTTAGAGGCAAATATTCCTTCATGTGTGTAGGGGCAGGCATTGATTGATCTGTTTAGAGGTGAATATTCCTTTCTATGTGTAGAGACAGGCAGTGATTGATATATTTAGAGGCAAATATTCCTTTCTATGTGTAGGGGCAAGCACTGATTGATATATTTAGAGGTGAATATTCCTTTATATGTGTAAGGGCAAGCATTGACTGATCTATTTAGAGGCAAATATTCCTTTCTATATGTAGAGACAAACATTGATTGATCTATTTAGAGGCAAATATTCCTTTCTATATGTAGAGACAAGCAGTGATTGATATATTTAGAGGCAAATATTCCTTTCTATATGTAGAGACAAGCAGTGATTGATATATTTAGAGGCAAATATCCCTTTATATATGTAGAGACAAGCAGTGATTGATATATTTAGAGGCAAATATCCCTTTATATATGTAGAGGCAAGCATTGACTGATCTGTTTAGAGGCAAATATTCCTTTCTATATGTGCAGACAAACATTGATTAATATATTTAGAGGCAAATATTCCTTTCTATATGTAAAGACAAGCATTGATTGATGTATTTAGAGGCAAATATTCCTTTCTATACCTAGAGACAAGCATTTCCTAACCCATTTAGAGGCAAATGCTCTTTTATCTCTCAAGCAGCCACCACCAAAATCTCTCATCTGGAGCAAAAAGCTCAACAGGACTTATTTCTTTGCCTGCCTTCAAGCAAAGATTGCATCTTAAGGGCTTTGATTCAACCCCAAACCCCCCCCCTCCCAAAATAACCCCCCCCCATGAATTCTGCATTTATTATACAGCATGACTCGTACAGATCTCTCCCCTCCCAAGGCTTGGCTGCCTTCAAGCAGCTTTTTGCCCCCTCTTTGAAGGCTCTGAGCTCGGGATGTGACAAAGTCATTAGGCTGCCGTTTAATAGAATTACAATGAATGCTAAAGAGACAACTTCCCTCTCCCCCCCCCCAACTTTTTAGTGATAAAGAGCCTTTTTCAGCCTGGATAATCCTGTTTACTGCTCTTAATTGGAGAGCTGTGTTTGTCCAAAAGTCTGCAGTTGTTTGGGAGTGAGCCCTGGCTCCCCAGGGAAGAAAAGAGCTGTTTGTGTTAGCCGTCGAGCCTCAAAGCAAAGGGCACAATAGAGCTGTCTATCCAAATGCTGCCCTAGTTCAGGGCCATGGCAGGATGAGGCTTAGAGTTGCCGTGGGAGGCTATTATTGCTGCTAGTCAAACAAGCAAACCCTATCACAGAGCCCTGGCACCAGCTTCTAAGAGGTGGCAGCCTGAGTGATTGCCAGTCCCCAGCACCTCCCTCAGCTTCCCCTGCAGGGAGGCAGGGAATGAGCCTCAGTTGCCCAGCTCCATCTAGTGCCTGGGAAGCAAACCATAGACTCACTGGTTGGAAGGGACCACAAGGATCAGCCAGTTCCAACCCCCCTGCATCTGTCAGGGTTAGAAGGGACCACAAGCATCAGAAAATTTCAAGCCCCTTGCATCAGTCAGGGTTGGAAAGGACCACAAGGATCAGCCAGTTCCAGCCCCCTGCCATGGGCAGATACTTAGGATCATAGAATCAGTCAGGGTTGGAAAGGACCACAAGGATCAGCCAGTTCCAACCCCCTGCATCAGTCAGGGTTGGAAGGGAACACAAGGATCAGCCAGTTCCAACCCCCCTGCATCAGTCAGGGTTGGAAGGGAACACAAGAATCAGGCAGTTCCAACCCCCCCTGCATCAGTCAGGGTTGGAAGGGACCACAAGGATCAGCCAGTTCCAACCCCCTGCATCAGTCAGGGTTGGAAGGGACCACAAGGATCAGCCAGTTCCAACCCCCTGCATCAGTCAGGGTTGGAAGGGACCACAAGGATCAGCCAGTTCCAACCCCCTGCATCAGTCAGGGTTGGAAGGGACCACAAGGATCAGCCAGTTCCAACCCCCTGCATCAGTCAGGGTTGGAAGGGACCACAAGGATCAGCCAGTTCCAACCCCCCCCTGCATCAGTCAGGGTTGGAAGGGACCACAAGAATCAGGCAGTTCCAACCCCCCTGCATCAGTCAGGGTTGGAAGGGAACACAAGAATCAGGCAGTTCCAAACCCCTGCATCAGTCAGGGTTGGAAGGGACCACAAGAATCAGGCAGTTCCAACCCCCTGCATCAGTCAGGGTTGGAAGGGACCACAAGAATCAGCCAGTTCCAACCCTCCTGCAAACAACATTGAAGGAATTGCAGCTACATGGCAGCTGGACTTGCATTTACCTTACAATCACAGAACCAAGCAGGTTGGGAGAGAGCTCCAAGCTCAGCCAGCCCAACCTAGCACCCAGCCCTGCCCAACCAACCAGACCATGGCACTAAGTGCCCCAGCCAGGCTTGGCTGCAACACCTCCAGCCACGGCCACTCCACCACCTCCCTGGGCAGCCCATTCCAGTGCCAATCACTCTCTCTGCCAGGAACTTCCTAACAACATCCAGCCTAGACCTGCCCTGCCACAGCTCCAGGCTGTGTCCCCTTCTTCTGGTGGTGGCTGGGACAGTCAGCATTTACTTAGCTTTCCCAACTGTCTTCCTGCAGAGACAAGCATCAGTGTAGTCCTTTATCTAGCAAGCTGCTGGAGGTATCATGAGACCTATTGACTCATGATCATTAGCAAAGTCATGAACCCACAGCCACATTTATCTGCAGCTCAATATTTTGCCAGCAATGCTATCAAAACGTAACAGAAGTAATAAAAAACAAAGAAGATATGTAAAGAAAATGATTTTTATTTGCCCCCTCCTGCCTTCTTTTTTCTTACTCTGAATCTCAAATGCTTTGCTGTAATTGCAGCTCAGTGCAAAGCAGATTGGGAAGCAGCTCACAGACATCCTCAGGCTGCTGGGAGCTAAGTTGCTTTACACAGGAGGTGGCAGAGCAGCATAGAATCAGTCAGGGTTGGAAGGGATCACAAGGAGCAGCCAGTGCCAACCCCCTGCCATGCCCAGGGACACCCTACCCTAGAGCAGGCTGCACACAGCCTCAGCCAGCCTGGCCTCAAACACCTCCAGCCATGGGGCCTCAACCACCTCCCTGGGCAACCCCTGCCAGCCTCTCACCACTCTCCTGCTCAACAACTTCCTCCTCACCTCCAGCCTCACTCACCCCACCTCCACCTTTGCTCCATTCCCCCCACTCCTGCCACTCCCTCACAGCCTCAAAAGTCCCTCCCCAGCTTTTTTGGAGCCCACTTCAGATGCTGGAGGGCCACAAGAATGTCCCCTGGGAGCCTCCTCTGCTCCAGCCTGCACAGCCCCAACTCTTTCAGGCTGTGCTCACAGCAGAGCTGCTGCAGCCTCTGAGCATCCTCCTGGCCCTGCTCTGGACACTCTCCAGCATCTCCACAGCCCTCTTGTCCCAGAGGCTCCAGAGCTGGAGGCAGAACTCCAGGTGGGGTCTCAGCAGAGCAGAGCAGAGGGGGAGAATCCCCTCCCTGGCCCTGCTGGCCACACTGCTGCTGCTGCAGCCCAGGCTCTGCTTGGCTTTCTGGGCTGCAAGTGCACACTGCTGGCTCCTGTGGAGCTTCTCCTCCAGCAGCACCTCCAAGTGCCTCTGCTCAGGGCTGCTCTGCAGCCAGTCCCTGCCCAGCCTGGAGTTGTGCTTGGCATTGCCTCCACCCAGCTGCAGGACCTTGCCCTTGTTCATGTTGCACCTCCTGAGCTTGGCTTGTGCCCACCTCTGCAGCCTGTGCAGGTGCCTCTGGATGAATCCTGCCCTCCAGCCTGGCTGCTGCACCACACAGCTTAGTGTGGGCAGCAAACTTGCTGAGGCTGCTCTCAGTGCCTCTGTCCATGGCACCCACAAAGATGTTGAACTTTCAGTTCTGAAGGTGGAGCAGGAGCACTCTTTGGGGAATGAGTTTTCTTGAGGACAGATTTGTAACTGATAGTGAAAAGCAGAAGGAAAGGACAGGTCTGAACCTTCAGTGAGGGACTGAGAGCTTTGAGGCTGTTTGGTCTTGAGAGGAGAAGGCTGAGAGGGGATCTGATCCATGTCTCTAAGTATGTAAGGGGTGGTCATCAAGTGGATGTGGCCAATGCCTTTTAGGTGGTGCACAGCAATAAGCCACACAGCAATGTATGCAAACTGGAACAGAGAACTGTCACCTCACCATGGGTAGACACTTCCTTGAGTGCTGTGTCCAGCTGTGGGCTCCTGAATTGCAGAGAGCTGTTGAGGTGCTGGAAGGTGTGGAGAGAAGGGCAGCAAGGCTGGGGAGGGGCCTGGAGCAGAGCCCTGTGAGGAGAGGCTGAGGGAGCTGGGGGTGTGCAGCCTGCAGCAGAGGAGGCTCAGGGCAGAGCTCATTGCTGCCTGCAGCTGCCTGCAGGAAGGCTGTGGCCAGGTGGGGTTGGGCTCTGCTGCCAGGCAGCCAGCACCAGAAGGGGACACAGCCTGAAGTTGTGCCAGGGCAGGTCTAGGCTGGCTGCTGTTAGGAAGCTCCTGGCAGAGAGAGTGATTGGCATTGGAATGGGCTGCCCAGGGAGGTGGTGGAGTGGCTGTGCCTGGAGGTGTTGCAGCCAAGCCTGGCTGGGGCACTTAGTGCCATGGTCTGGTTGGTTGGGCAGGGCTGGGTGCTAGGTTGGGGTGGCTGAGCTTGGAGCTCTCTTCCAGCCTGCTTGGTTCTATGGTTCTTTCCAGTGAGGGTGCCAGAACTCTGGAGCAGGCTGCTCAGAGGGGCTGTGGTGTCTCCTTCTCTAGAGACTTTCCAGCTCTCCTCTGGATATGTTCCTGTGTGACCTGCCCTGGGTGATCCTGCTCTGCCAGCGAAGGTTGGACTGGATGCTCTCTGGAGGTCCTTTCCAACCTGTAAGGTTCTGTGCTGTTATACCCTCAATGTCTCCAGCATTCAGTGATTCTGTGCTCCTCAGAAGCAATTCTCATTTCACTGTCTCCAATCTGCAGTGTTCTCATTTCTTTGTTTCCCAGTTCCATCTGGCAGCAGCAAAGGCATCCAGAGAGGAAAGAGAAGTGGCTTTGCTGGTGTTGTGCTGCTCAGGACAGATCAGGAAGCATCAGAAACCTAGATTAAAAGAAAAAAAATTAACAGAGGTTTCCAGACAGATTGCTCCAGCTCAGTGCTTCAGCTCACTGTGGTGAATCCTGCAGATAACATTGCAGCTTGTCTGATAGCATCAGAGAATCACAGAACCCAGCAGGCTGGAAGAGAGCTCCAAGCTCAGCCAGCCCAACCTAGCACCCAGCCCTGCCCAACCAACCAGAGCATGGCACTAAGTGCCCCAGCCAGGCTTGGCTGCAACACCTCCAGGCCCCTCCCCAGCCTTGCTGCCCTTCTCTCCACACCTGCCAGCACCTCAGCAGCTCTCTGCAATTCAGGAGCCCACAACTGGACACAGCACTCCAGGGCTGGCCTGAGCAGTGCTGAGCACAGGGGTGGGCACAAGAACCTCCCTTGTCCTGCTGCCCACACTGCTCCTGAGCCAGCCCAGGATGCCATTGGCTCTGCTGCCCACCTGGGCACTGCTGCCTCCTCTTCAGCTCCTCTCTCCCACCACCCCCAGCTCCCTCTCTGCCTGGCTGCTCTCAGCCACTCTGGCCCCAGCCTCTAGTGCTGCTTGGGGTTGTTGTGGCCAAAGTGCAGAACCCTGCCCTTGGTCTTGTTCACTCTCATCCCCTTGGCCTCTGCCCACCCATGCAGCCTGGCCAGGTCCCTCTGCAGGGCTCTCCTACCCTCCAACAGCTCCACACCTGCTCCTAGCTTGGTGTCACTGCAAACTCATTGCTGCTGGACTCAGTCCCCTTCTCCAGATCATCAATGAAGACATTGAACAGGACTGTGCCCAGCACTGATCCCTGGGGCACAGCACCAGTGCCAGCTGCCAGCTGGATGTGGCACCATTCCCCACCACCCTCCAGCCAGTTCTTGACCCATACCAGAGTGAATCTGTCCAAGCCACAAGTGTGAGTGGGGCTGGGCTCTCTTCTGGGGGCTAACCACTGGAGCCTCCCCCTCTATGTTGCATGGGTGGGCAGCAGGAGTATGTTTGTTGCCGCCTTTCTAAGGCTTGCTGAGAGCCCTGCTTTGCCTAAGGGAGTGCTGAGATAATCACCAAGTGACATTTGGAAAGGGAACAGAATATTCTGCTCTTAATGAGAGAAGTGAGATGTTATGGAGTCAGCACAACCAGACAGTGTGGTTGGGGGGGTGGGGGTGGGGGGGGTGTGTCTGGGGATGCTCCTGGCTTTCCCTGCCAGCCCCAAGCCAGAGGCACTGTGTGGCTCTGGAAGCAGTGGCAGCCAGCCCAGCCCAGGGCTACCTGTGCAGCCCGGGCACAGATTTCAGCTCCTGCAACGTTTACTGCAGCTCTGATGTGTTTGTAGACACCCCCGGGGGGCTTAGTCACTGTTTCCAGGACCCTCCAGGCAAATCCCTCATATCCTGGCATAGGGCTCTGTTTCCCAGGATGTTTGCCTGAGCAGAAAGGAGGGGAGAATTCTGCTCTCCCTCTGGCTTTGGCAGGGAGCTTGTGGATGGAGAGGAGGAAAAGCATCTCTGGAGCATGGGAAGCAGCATCCCAGTGCCGTCTGAATCACAGAGCCACAGAATGAACCAGGTTGGGAAAGACCTCTGAGATCATCGAGTCCAACCTATCACCTAAACCTTCTAATTAACTAAGTGCCTCATTCAGCCTCCTCTTCAACACCTCCAGGGATGGGGGCTCCACTGGGCAGCCCATTCCTATGTAAATCACTCTTGTTCTGAGGAACTTCTTCCTAACATCCAGCCTAGACCTGCCCTGCCACAGCTTCAGACTCTGTCCCCTTCTTCTGTCCATGGCTGCCTGGCAGCAGAGCCCAACCCCACCTGGCTACAGCCTCCCTGCAGGCAGCTGCAGGCAGCAATGAGCTCTGCCCTGAGCCTCCTCTGCTGCAGGCTGCACCCCCCCAGCTCCCTCAGCCTCTCCTCACAGGGCTCTGCTCCAGGCCCCTCCCCAGCCTTAAATATCAGCTAGTTCCAACCCTCTTGCTGTGGGCAAGGACACCTCCACCTGACCAGGTGGGCATTAAGAGGCTGTTTGTCTCTTAGCAGTGTTCCCAACCTTTGCAGGGTTCCTGCAGTTTCTCCTCTGCCACAGCAAAGATTCAAAGCCAACACGCAGCAGATGCTCTCCACTGTGGTACCATAGCACAGCAGCACAGAATCAGTCAGGGCTGGAAGGGACCCCAAGGATCAGCCAGTTCCAACCCCCTGCCACGGGCAGTGACACCTCACACTAGATCAGGCTGTCCAGAGCCTCATCCAGCCTGGCCTTAAAAACACCCAGGGATGAAGCTTCCACTGCCTCTCAGTGCAACCTGCTCCAGTCTCTCACCACCCTCATGGGCAAGAACTTCTTCCTATTGCCTGATCTCACTTTCTCCTCCTCTAGCTTGGATCCATTCCCCCCAGTCCTATCACCACCCAACACCCTCTAAAGTCCCTCCCATGCATTCTTGTAGCCCCTTTCAGACACTGGAAGGCCACTCCAGGGTCTCCTCAGAGCCTTCTCCTCTGCAAACTGAGCAACCCAAACTCTCTCAGCCTGTCTCCATAGGAGAGCTGCTCCAGCCCATCAGAGCATCTTCTTTGTCATGGTGCTAGGTTATTGGCTGGAGTTGCTGATCTCAGAGGTCTTTTCCAGCCTCAGTGATGATTCTGTGCTCCATGGAACACTTGGACTGGATGATCTTCGAGGTCTCTTCCAACCTGGTTGATTCTGTGGTTCTGTGGGGGTTGGGAATGGCAGCAGGATGTGACTTTGGGAGGCTCCAGGGAAAGGGGAGGTGTCTGCTGGGTGACTAAGGTGCTGGTGACACTATCTGCCTGCTGGATTTTGCATAGCACACGGGAAAGGACTGCAGCAGAGGAAGTGGCTAGAGCTGGGGTCAGTTGGTATGCAAACGGCAGGGCCATCTGTTGCTGCTGAACTCCACACAGATTTGGACCAGGCAAGGGCAGCCTGATGCTGAGCTGGGTTTGCTGCTGTCTGCTTTCAGATCCCTGCTGGAAAACTGGGGATAGAGAAGAGAAATGAATGTTTTAAATGTGGGAAAAACAAACGTAAAACCACAAGAAAAAAAGAAGGGGGGGGGGGGGGGGAAGAGAGAGAGGGGAAAAAAGAGAAAGAGGGGGAAAGGAGAGAAAGAGGGAAAAAAGAGAGAGGGGGAAAAGGAGAGGAAGAGGAAAAAAAGAGAGAGGGGAAAAGGAGAGAAAGAGGAAAAAAGAGAGAGGGGGAAAGGAGAGAAAGAGGAAAAAAAGAGAGAGGGGAAAAGGAGAGAAAGAGGAAAAAAGAGAGAGGGGGAAAAGGAGAGGAAGAGGGAAAAAAGAGAGAGGGGAAAAGGAGAGAAAGAGGAAAAAAGAGAGAGGGGGAAAGGAGAGGAAGAGGGAAAAAAGAGAGAGGGGAAAAGGAGAGAAAGAGGAAAAAAGAGAGAGGGGGAAAAGGAGAGGAAGAGGGAAAAAAGAGAGAGGGGAAAAGGAGAGAAAGAGGAAAAAAGAGAGAGGGGGAAAGGAGAGAAAGAGGAAAAAAAGAGAGAGGGGGAAAAGGAGAGGAAGAGAAAAAAAGAGAGAGGGGAAAAGGAGAGAAAGAGGAAAAAAGAGAGAGGGGAAAAGGAGAGAAAGAGGGGAAAAAGAGAGAGGGGAAAAGGAGAGAAAGAGAAAAAAAGAGAGAGGGGAAAAGGAGAGAAAGAGGAAAAAAGAGAGAGGGGAAAAGGAGAGAAAGAGGAAAAAAGAGAGGGGAAAAGGAGAGAAAGAGGGAAAAAAGAGAGAGGGGGAAAAAAGAGAGAGGGGAAAAAAGAGAGAGGGGAAAAAAGAGAAGGGGGGGAAAAGAGAGAGGGGGGAAAAAGAGAGAGGGAAAAAAGAAATCAGAGAGAGTGGAATAAAGGAAAAAAGATTAAAAAGAAAAAAGAAGAGAGAGAAAAAAGAGAAAAATATTTAAAAAAGAAAAAGATAAAAAAGAGAGGGAAAAAAGAGAGAAAAGAGAAAAAACAGTGAAAAAAGAGAGACAAAAAAGAGAGATTAAAAAAGAGAAAAAAGAGATTTAAAAGAGAAAGGAGAAAAAATTATAATAAAGATGTAAAAAGAGAAAAAAGAGAAAACAAGAAAGAAAAAGAGAACTAAAAGAGAGAGGAAAAGAGAAGAAAAAAGAAAAAGAGAGAAAAAAGTTAAAAGTGTGGGGGAAGAAAAAATAGAGGAAAAAAAGAGAGAAAGAGAGGAATAAAGAGAGGAAAAGAGATTTAAAAAAAAAAGAAGAAAAAAGGGGGTAAAGAGAAAAAAAAGGAAAAAAGACATAAAAAGTGAGAGAGAAAAAAAGAAAAAATAAAAAGAGAAAAAAGAGTGAAAAAAAGAGATATAAAACAGGGAGGGGAGAAAAGGAAGAAAAAAAGAGGAAACAAGAGATAAAAGAGAGAGAAAGGAAAAAGGAGAGAAAAAAAGAGATCTAAAAAAGAGAGGAAAAAATAGATTAAAGAGAGAGAAAAAAAGATGAAGAAAGAGATAAAAAGAGAGAGAGAGAAGAGTGAGAAAAATAAAGAGATAAAACAGGGAGAAAAAATACATTAAAAAGGAAAAAAAAGGAGAAAAATGAGAGGTAAAAAGAGATAGAGAGATAAGGGAGAGAAAAAGAGATTTACAGAAAGGAATAAAAGGGGGGAAGAGATAAAGGAAAAAAGAGATAAAGAGAAAGAAAAAAATGATAGAAAAGAGAGTGAGGAAAAATAGATGAAACAGGTAAAAAAGGAAGAAAAAAAGAGGAACCAAGAGATAAAAAAGAGAAAGAAGGAGGAAAAACAGGGAGAGAAAAAGGGAGAGGAAAAAAAGATTTAAAAAGTGATTAAAAAAAAAGAGAGGGTAAAAAAGATAAAAAAAGATTGAAAAGAGAAAAAAGAGAGAGGGGAAAAGATACAAAAGAGATAAAAATAGACTTAATAAGTGAGGGGGGAAATACATGAGAGGGGAAAAAAGAGATAAATAAAGAGATTTAAAAAGTGATTAAAAAAAGAGAGGGGGAAAAAGATTTAAAAATATTAGAGAAAGAAGAGAGAAAGAGAGAGAAAAAAGATAAAAAAAAGAAATAGAAGTAGACATAAAAAGTGAGAGCAAAAAGATATGAGAGGGAAAAAAAGAGAGAAAAATGAGATTTAAAAACTGATTAAAAAAGAAGGAAAAAAGATTAAAAAAGATAAAAAGAGAGAAAAAAGAGTGAAGAAAAAGGAGAAAAAAGGGAGATTAAAATAGATGTTAAAAGTGAGAGGAAAAAGATGTGAGAGGGGAAAAAAGAGAGAAAAAAATAGATTTAAAAATGATTAAAAAAGAGAGGGAAAAAAGATAAAAAATATTAAAAAGAGAAAAAAGAAAAAGAGAAAAAAGAAAAAGAGAAAAAAGAGATAAAAATAGACTTAAAAAGCGAGAGGAAAAAAGATATGAGAGGGAAAAATGAGTGAGAAAAAAAAAAGAGATCAAAGAAGTGATTTAAGGAAGAGGGAAAGCATCTTTGTGGCTCTGTGCTGGCCTCTCTCCAGCAGTTCTGTGTCCCTCTTGAACTGGGGGGGCCCAGAGCTGGACACAGCACTGCAGATGTGGCCTCAGCAGGGCAGAGCAGAGGGGCAGGAGAACCTCCCTGCCACAGCAGCAGCACCCAGAGCAGATCACACAGCAGCACAGCCAGGTGGGGTTTGAATATCTCCAGAGAGGGAGACTCCACACCCCCCTGGGCAGCCTGTGCCAGGGCTCTGCCACCCTCACAGGGACAAAATTCCTCCTCCTGTTTCCATGGAACTTCCTCTGCCTCTTCCAAGCTTTCAGGTTGATGAGATCTGGAGGGCCTGATTCCTGAGGTGAATTCTGAGCTGTAATTAGTGTCCAGTACATAAAGAGAGGTAGGGATGGAGAGAGTCTCATGAAGAGCTATGAGGAGGACTAGGGGGGACTTGAACATCTCTGCTATGAAGAAAGGCTGAGAGCCCTGGGGCTGGTTAGTGTGCAGAGGACAAGCTGTGGGGGGACTTGGCTATAAATACCTGAGGGCTGGGTGTGGGGATCATAGAAATAGAATCAAGCAGGGTGGCAGAGAGCTCCAGGCTCAGCCAGCCCAACCTAGCACCCAGCCCTGCCCAACCAACCAGACCATGGCACTCAGTGCCCCAGCCAGGCTTGGCTGCAACACCTCCAGCCACGGCCACTCCACCACCTCCCTGGGCAGCCCATTCCAATGCCAATCACTCTCTCTGCCAGCAACTTCCTCCTCACAGCCAGCCTAGACCTGCCCTGGCACAGCTTCAGACTCTGTCCCCTTCTTCTGCTGCTGGCTGCCTGGCAGCAGAGCCCAACCCCACCTGGCTACAGCCTCCCTGCAGGCAGCTGCAGGCAGCAATGAGCTCTGCCCTGAGCCTCCTCTGCTGCAGGCTGCACACCCCCAGCTCCCTCAGCCTCTCCTCACAGGGCTCTGCTCCAGGCCCCTCCCCAGCCTTGCTGCCCTTCTCTCCACACCTGCCAGCACCTCAGCATCTCTCTGCAATTCAGGAGCCCACAACTGGACACATAGAATGGTTTAGGTTGGAAGAGACCTCAAAGCTCAGGCAGCTCCAACCCCATGCCATAGGCAGGGACACCTCCCACTAGAACAGGTTGCTCAAGGACTCATCCAACCTTGGACACCCCCAGGGAGGTTGTGGCCAGGGCTGGGTGCTAGGTTGGGCTGGATGAGCTTGGAGGTCTCTTCCAACCTGCTTGATTCTCAGATTTTTATTGATCACAGGAAGACAAAAGGTTGCTCTGCTCAAACCAGGTGCAAAGCTTTCTGCCCTGCTTCCAGGGAGACTCAACCAAACCCAGGCTCTTCTGGTGGAGCAGAAGCCACTGAGTCTAGAGTTATTTAAAGACTTGTGCCCTGAAGGCAGCAGGCAGATGAAAACAAACAGATTTTTTAGCTCCTTAGCTTCTCACCTCCTTTTGAACCTCTCTGTTAAATTATGAGGCTCTACATTTTCCTTCCTCTAAAGTCTCTTTTCAGTTCCTTGTTTTTTTGCTGGTGGTGTTAGGTGAAAAACCCACACAGAGCAAAGGGGAGGGGGAAACAGCAGATAAAAGCTCTCCAAATTAGATTATCTGATGCACAGAGAGGGAAGAAAAAGAGAAATCTCTTTTCTGTCACTTCTCAGAAGAACCTCAGCTTCACCAAGCAGAGAAAGGCTTCTTAGAAGCCACAGAAAGGTCTGTGAGGGCAGGCAGAGGAACAGAGCTGCTCAGTGCCATTCAACAAGGGCAAGGGGAGAGTCTGGCACCTGGGAAAGAACAGCCCCAGGAGGCAGGATAGGTTGGGGACTGAGCTGTTGGAAGGCAGCAAAGGGAAAAGGATCTGGGGGTCCTGGTGGATGGGAAGATGGGCATGAGGCAGCAATGTGCTCTGGTGGCCAGGAGGGACAATGCCATTCTGGGCTGGATTAGAAGGGCTGTGGTGAGTAGGTGGAGAGAGGTTCTCCTGCCCCTCTGCTCTGCCCTGCTGAGGCCACATCTGCAGTGCTGAGTCCAGATCTGGGCCCCCCAGATCAAGAGGGACACAGAACTGCTGGAGAGAGTCCAGCACAGAGCCACAAAGGTGCTGAAGGGAATGGAACAGCTCTGTTAGGAGCAGAGCCTGAGGCAGCTGGGGCTGTGCTGCTGGGACAGGAGGGGACTGAGAGGTGACCTCAGCAGTGGTTCTCAATGTGTGCAGGTGAGTGGCAGGAGCTGGAGCCAGGCTCTGCTGGGTGATGCCCAGGGACAGCACAAGGGGCACTGGGTGGCAGCTGAGGCAGAGGAAGCTTCATGGAAACAGGAGGAGGAATTTTTCCCCTGTGAGGGTGGCAGAGCCCTGGCACAGGCTGCCCAGGGGGGCTGTGGAGTCTCCCTCTCTGGAGATATTCAAGAGCTGCCTGGCTGTGGATGCATCCAGTTCTGGAGCCCCTGGGACAAGAGGGATGTGCAGATGCTGGAGAGTGTCCAGAGCAGGGCCAGGAGGATGCTGAGAGGCTGCAGCAGCTCTGCTGTGAGCACAGCCTGAAAGAGTTGGGGCTGTGCAGGCTGGAGCAGAGGAGGCTCCCAGGTGACCTTCTTGTGGCCTTCCAGCATCTGAAGGGGGCTCCAAAAAAGCTGGGGAGGGACTTTTGAGGCTGTGAGGGAGTGGCAGGAGTGGGGGGAATGGAGCAAAGCTGGAGGTGGGGAGAGTGAGGCTGGAGGTGAGGAGGAAGTTGTTGAGCAGGAGAGTGGTGAGAGGCTGGCAGGGGTTGCCCAGGGAGGTGGTTGAGGCCCCATGGCTGGAGGTGTTTGAGGCCAGGCTGGCTGAGGCTGTGTGCAGCCTGCTCTAGGGTAGGGTGTCCCTGGGCATGGCAGGGGGTTGGCACTGGCTGCTCCTTCCAACCCTGACTGATTCTGTGTGTTCCTGTGTGATCTGCTCTGGGTGCTGCTGCTCTGGCAGGGGGTTTGGACTGGATGAGCTCTGGAGGTCCCTTCCAGCCCCTGACCTTCTGTGGTTCTCCTGCCATCCTCTCAGCAGGGTAGCAAGGAGGCTGATGTGGCTCCCAAATCCTTCCCCTAGTTTCTGTGCTCCAGCAGCTGCCCTGCAGTGACAGACAAAGCAAGGAGGGAGGAATGTGGCTGGGTACTCCTCGTGCTGGGCTGGTAAAGCTGCAGTAGAAGCATATGGCAGAAGAAAGGATCTCAGCCTCTTTGGGAACCATCATCTGTGACCTTGGGCTGCTGCCTTTTCCCCCATCCCCAGCAGAACTTTCCAGGCTCTTGCTTACCTTGTTAAAGGCATAATTACCATGGCAACCACAATGTTTGGCATTGGAATGGGCTGCCCAGGGAGGTGGTGGAGTGGCCGTGGCTGGAGGTGCTGAAGCCAAGCCTGGCTGGGGCACTTAGTGCCATGGTCTGGTTGGTTGGGCAGGGCTGGGTGCTAGGTTGGGCTGGCTGAGCTTGGAGCTCTCTTCCAGCCTGCTTGGTTCTGTGATTCTATGAAATACAAAAGTAATGGAACTAGGGGGAACTAAGGAGGTGTTTCTTTGGGGGGGGGGTGTCTTTTTTTTTCACCCCCTCCTCTCTTTCAGCTTTGGTGCCTGCCTGCTCTGGGGTTTGCAGTGTGCTTTTGAGACAGGGAAGGGGAGAGCACACTTCCTACACAGAATGATTGCCTCTTGTGTTTACACTGCCAGCCTTGGCTGCTGCTGCAGGCTACCTACTCTGAGGTTTAACAGCAACAGCTCGACTTAAGTTCTGGACCACTCAATTCAGGAGAGATGTTGAGGTGCTGGAAGGTGTGGAGAGAAGGGCAGCAAGGCTGGGAAGGGCCCTGGAGCACAGCCCTGTGAGGAGAGGCTGAGGGAGCTGGGGGGGTGCAGCCTGCAGGGGAGAAGGCTCCAGGGGCACCTCAGAGCTGCCTGCCCAGAGCTGAAGGCAGCCTGCAGGAAGGCTGCAGAGGGACTTTGCATCAGGGGCTCTAGAGACAGCCCAAGGGGCAATGGTTTGGAGCTGAGGCAGAGCAGGCTGAGAGTGGAGCTGAGGAAGAAGCTGTTGAGTGTGAGATTGGAGAGAGTCTGGCCCAGGCTGCCCAAGCAGCTGCATCTACCTCCTTGCTGGGGGTGCTGCAGGCCAGGTGGGATGAGACCTTGAGCAGCTGAGCCTAGTTGAGAGGTGTCCCCGGGCATGATGGGGAGGGTGGAGGAGAAGAGCTCTGAGCTCCCTTCCATTCAGTTTGGAAGATTTGCAGAACTTGGAACATCACATCCCAGAGAACTGACTGGTAAGGAGATTTGTTTGTCTGAACTCTCTTTCAACCTCAGCTGCTCTACAGCATGGAAGGTACATTCATAACCTTGGCACAGTCCTTTTGTCCTCTCTTCCTGTTTCCATTCCTGTCCTAAGGCTGCAGAAGCATTTTTCCTTCTCTATCACCTGGAGTGCTGTGTCCAGTTGTGGGCTCCTGAATTGAAGGGAGATGCTGAGGTGCTGGAAGGTGTGGAGAGAAGGGCAGCAAGGCTGGGGAGGGGCCTGGAGCAGAGCCCTGTGAGGAGAGGCTGAGGGAGCTGGGGGGGTGCAGCCTGCAGCAGAGGAGGCTCAGGGCAGAGCTCATTGCTGCCTGCAGCTGCCTGCAGGGAGGCTGTAGCCAGGTGGGGTTGGGCTCTGCTGCCAGGCAGCCAGCAACAGAAGAAGGGGACAGAGCCTGGAGCTGTGGCAGGGCAGGTCTAGGCTGGATGTTGTTAGGAAGTTGTTGGCAGAGAGAGTGATTGGCACTGGAATGGGCTGCCCAGGGAGGTGGTGGAGTGGCCGTGGCTGGAGGTGTTGCAGCCAAGGCTGGCTGGGGCACTTAGTGCCATGGTCTGGTTGGTTGGGCAGGGCTGGGTGCTAGGTTGGGCTGGCTGAGCTTGGAGCTCTCTTCCAGCCTGCTTGGTTCTATGGCTCTATGATGCCTGGAAGTGATGCCTCCCTCAGGGATGGCTTGGTGGCAGAAGCCCAGTCCCCAAGCCAGCAGGCAGGCTGAGGAGAGGCAGTGCTCCCATCCTTATGACTTCAACCTCAGCCCCAGCAGGATCAGCAGGCAGGGTGGAGATGTTGGGTTTGCTGCTCTCTGAACCCAGACAAGCGTTTCCTCAGCCCAGGCTGCTGCAGCTGCTGCTCATTTGTCAGCCATTTCACCAAAGCCACCCCGGAGAGGCAATCAGCTCAATGCAGAGAGGAGTGACTGAAAGGGAGAAAAGAGCCCAAACGTGCAGCGTGGCTGGGAAATGCTGGCTGGAGCTCTATCTGAGTTTATCTGCTGACTCTCTGTTTTCCCTGTTCAGCTGTAATTGAATTGGGGAGGTGGGGGGGAGAGGAGGGATTCAGGTAGCCAGACAGAAAATGTCTCTGGAGATGCTGGCAGTCGCTGGAGTCATCGAAACGTGTTGGCAGCTTTGACATGGGATTTATGGCAGGATTTGTGCCCTGCTGGAGCAGCAGCTGCAAGCCAGACAGGCTTCTCAGAGCCGTCTGAAATGACATTAGGCAGCTCCTCTTATATTTAAGGCACCTGAAATGTTCCTTCCTGGGAGAGAAGGTGGTTTAGGAGCCCATTCAACCCCACTTCTAAGTTGCAGGCATGGTTGGGTTGTGTAATCAGATGCAGAGCAGGAGACGACTGAAAGGAGGTGCCTCAGGCAGTCTTAACATGTCTGATGCAAGGAGGAATCTTGACACAGTCCTTAGGATATTCTTAGGATCATTTCTCCCCCCCACACCCCCTGCACAGCCCACGTCACAGTCAGGCTTCAGAAGGTAGGCACTTATGCAAGCCCTTCCATCTTTTAATCACTATGTACCTTTCAGACTCTGCAGTGAGGATGGAATCATTAATTTCCTCGTGGAAAAGTATTAATGAATACTAATGAGCACAACTCTGCACTGCTGCTACCTGGGAAAAACAAACCAAACCAAAAAAAGAACCAAAAATAAGTAGAATAAGCCCAGCTCAGTTCTTAGCTCGCTGTAGGAGCTGTGAGGTCAAAGTCTTGGAAGGGAAAGCAGGGGCAAGTGGTGTGGATGGGGTGATTGGATGCTGCAGGTGTGTTGTGTCTATATGGAGAGATGGACATAGAGTCATAGAGCCACAGAATCATAGCATCATACTGTCATGGAGTCACAGAATCACAGAGTCATAGCCACAGAATGAGAGTCATAGAGTCATAGAATCATACTGTCATAGTCATAGCATCATAGAGTCACAGAATGAGAGTCATAGTCACAGAGTGAGAGTCATAGAGTCATAGAATCATACTGTCATAGTCATAGCATCATAGAGTCACAGAATCAGAGTCATAGCCACAGAACGAGAGTCATAGTCATAGAATCATACTGTCATAGTCATAGCATCATAGAGTCACAGAATCAGAGTCATAGTCACAGAATGAGAGTCATAGTCATAGAATTATACTGTCATAGAGTCATAGAATCACAGAATCATAGCATCATAGAGCCAGAGAATCATAGAGTCATAGAATCACAGAATCACAGTCACAGAATGAGACTCATAGAGTCATAGAATCATACTGTCATAGAGTCATAGCATCACAGAGTCAGAGTCATAGTCACAGAATGAGAGTCATAGAATCATACTGTCATAGTCATAGCATCACAGAGTCACAGGATCATAAATCATAGCATCACAGAGTCAGAGAATCACAGAGTCATAGTCACAGAATGAGAGTCATAGAATCATACTGTCATAGTCATAGCATCATAGAGTCACAGAATCAGTCATAGTCACAGAATGAGAGTCATAGTCATAGAATTATACTGTCATAGAGTCATAGCATCATAGAATCAGAGCATCATAGAGTCAGAGAATCAGTCACAGAATGAGACTCACAGAGTCATAGAATCATACTGTCATAGAGTCACAGCATCACAGAGTCAGAGTCATAGTCACAGAATGAGAGTCATAGAGTCGTAGAATCATACTGTCATAGTCATTGCATCACAGAGTCAGAGAATCATAGAGTCAGAGAATCACAGAGTCATAGTCACAGAATGAGAGCCATAGAGTCACAGAATCATACTGTCACAGAGTCATAGCATCATAGAGCCACAGAGTCACAGAATCATAAAGTCATAGTCAAAGAGTCACTGAATCATAGCCATAGAGGCATAGAATCATAGAGTCATAGAACCATAGAAACATAGAGTCATAGTCATACAAGCATAGAACCATAGAGTCATAGTGGCAGAGAGCCACAGAATCATAGAGTCATAGAATCATAGAGTCATAGAATCATAGTCATAGAATCATAGAGTCATAGAATCATAGAGTCATAGAACCATAGAGGCACAGAACCATAGAGTCATAGAAAGTCATAGACCCACAGAGGCATAGAATTGTAGATTCATAGAGGCATAGGATCATAAAGTCATAGAATCACAGAGTCAGGCAGGGCTGGAAGGCACCACAAGGAGCAGCCAGTTCCAGCCCCCTGCCATGCCCAGGGACACCCTACCCTAGAGCAGGCTGCACACAGCCTCAGCCAGCCTGGCCTCAAACACCTCCAGCCATGGGGCCTCAACCACCTCCCTGGGCAACCCCTGCCAGCCTCTCACCACTCTCCTGCTCAACAACTTCCTCCTAACACCCAGTCTGAATCTACCCATTTCTAGGTTGTGCAGTGGATATGTTCTAGAGTTGTATGTTCCATATCACAGAACCAAGCAGGTTGGCAGAGAGCTCCAAGCTCAGCCAGCCCAACCTAGCACCCAGCCCTGCCCAGCCAACCAGACCATGGCACTAAGTGCCCCAGCCAGGCTTTTTTTGGTAACACCTCCAGCAATGACAATGTTATGAACATTTCAAAAGGTGAGTTAAGTCTCCTTAGCCTGGAGAGAGGTGCAAATAAAAAGGGATGATATAGCTCAGGTCATTACATTTCCATTTGCAGTGTAAGCAAATCAAGAGCTGGGAGGCAAAATTGGGCAGTTTGAGGGCTAGAATGGAGGTAAATGATTCAGGTGGGAGATGGTGGGCAGGGAAAGGGGTGGAGAGGAGATGGATGGCTGTGGGGATGCTCATTTCCCATCTCTTCAGCCTGGCCACATTGGGAGGACTTTGTGTGATCCACACTGAAATGACAGAGTGAGAGCTGTGTGAAGCACCCACAGCTCCCACCCAGGGAGGGGGTTGAGGCCCCATGGCTGGAGGTGTTTGAGGCCAGGCTGGCTGAGGCTGTGTGCAGCCTGCTCTAGGGTAGGGTGTCCCTGGGCATGGCAGGGGGTTGGCACTGGCTGCTCCTTGTGGTCCCTTCACACCCTGACTGATACTCTGATTCACAGAGCAGTGTTGAGTTTTACCTTGGGTTTAATCCTGGCATATTTGTTTCTAATATTAAACTGATTCATCTTAAAAGCCTGGCCTTAGGTCCAAGATGTGCCTTGAACCTAATATTAGAGTGATTACTCTTAAAAGCCTGGCCTTATAACTTAGCCTGGCCTTAAAAAACCCTAAAAGGCAGCATGGGCCTCAGGGACACTGAAGGTGGAGAGGTGCAGCAGGGAATCAGCAAGGAGGAGGCATCCCAAGTGCTTGCTCTTGGCAAAGCAGGACATCCTGCCCCTGCCTAGGGAGGATGCCCACCAGTGGCCCCCACTGAGAGGTTCTGCAGGGCTCTGGGTGAACGCTGAGATGCCTCAAGCAGCAGGTCCAGAGAGGGAGGCAAGGTTAATACACAAAAGGCTTGAATCCTTTGTGGACAAGCAGGACGTGGAAGTGTTGGAGCCAGTGCAGAGGAGGCCACCAAGATGCTGAGAGGGCTGCAGCAGCTCTGCTGTGAGCACAGGCTGAGAGAGTTGGGGCTGTGCAGCCTGGAGAGGAGAAGGCTTGGAGGAGACCTTGGAGTGGCCTTGCAGGATCTGAAGGGGGCTGCAGGAGGGCTGGGGAGGGACTACTGACAAGGTCTGGAAATGAGAGGATGAGGAGGAATGGGTTTGAACTGGCAGAGGGGAGATTGAAAGTGGATGTTAGGAAGTTGTTTGCAGTGAGGGTGGTGAGAGCCTGGCACAGGTTGCCCAGGGAGGTTGTGAATCACAGAAGGACTTCCTCCTCACATCCAGCCTAGACCTGCCCTGGCACAGCTTCAGGCTCTGTCCCCTTCTTCTGTCCCTGGCTGCCTGGCAGCAGAGCCCAACCTCACCTGGCTACAGCCTCCCTGCAGGCAGCTGCAGGCAGCAATAAGCTCTGCCCTGAACCTCCTCTGCTGCAGGCTGCACACCCCCAGCTCCCTCAGCCTCTCCCTGTGAGGGTGCCAGAGCCCTGGCACAGGCTGCCCAGGGGGGCTGTGGAGTCTCCCTCTCTGAAGATAGTCAAGGGCTGCCTGGCTGTGCCCCTGTGTGATCTGCTCTGGGTGTTAATGCTGTGGCAGGGGGAGCCAGGACCAGAAGAGCTTTCAAGATCCCTTCCAGCCCCTGACATTCCATGATTCGATGATCTCCCTGGAGGCCCTTTCCTCCCTTCCTTGCCCCGTTACAGGAGCTCTGTGCTTCCCTGTGTTTCAGTCCCAGGGGTGTCCTGTAGTTCACAATTTGCTGTTCCCAGAAAATCTTGGCCATGAAGTTTGTTATTAGGGAAGCTTCTTGCCAGAGAGAGTGATTGGCACTGGAATGGGCTGCCCAGGGAGGTGGTGGAGTGGCTGTGGCTGGAGGTGTTGCAGCCAAGCCTGGCTGGGGCACTTAGTGCCATGGTCTGGTTGGTTGGGCAGGGCTGGGTGCTAGGTTGGGCTGGCTGAGCTTGGAGCTCTCTGCCAACCTGCTTGGTTCTATGGTTCTATGACTGCACAGCTTCAGAAGCAGAATCACAGAATCAGTCAGGGTTGGAAGGGACCACAAGGATCAGCCTGCTCCAACCCCTCTGCCATGGGCAGGGACACCTCACACTAGATCAGGCTGCCCACAGCCTCAACCTGCTTGATTCTGTGATGGCAGATCTGCTCTCCCTCCCTCTGGCTGTAAGTTGTGAGCCTTTGGGGTCTATCCTCTGTGCACAGACCCCCCAGATCTCCTTGGAAGCCCTGGGCCAGTTGCAACCCAGACTTGCATCCTGACCTGAGCCTGCTGATCTTGGGGCACTGCACTGCAGGAACCACCTCATTCCATACAAATCTCTGCCCCATGTGTATCCCTCTCTAGGGTGTTCCTAGGCCCTTCCTTGTGGCCCTTCCCACCTGAGGCAGGGCTGGGGAGCTCTGGGGGGTAGTGCTGCAGCTGGAAGACAAAGCCAAGGGGAGCTCAATGCTTTCATTTATCTTATTTCCTGCTGCCTCTCCTAAGTCCCTACTGGAGGTTGTGATTCTGAGGATGATGCCTCCTCATTAGCAAATTAGAATGCTGTAATCTGCTTCTCAATCAATCTTCTTAGGGGGCATTACTCAGGGTCAGATTAAAATTAAGTGAGGGGGGAAACACTGATTAAAGTGTAAGGTGAGCTTCCGTTCCCTGCTCCTGGCAGAGGCAAGGCAGAGCTCCTGAAAGGGCAGAGGTATTTTTAAACCACTCTTTCTCTTTCGTGGCCTCCTCCCAGAATCAGCTCTGAATGTTCTGATGCCTCAAAGACACCCTGGTGGTGTCCTGGGGTGGTGCTTTCCCTCCCCTGACTTCCAGTCCACTTATCTGTTGACCAAGTGATAGAATCAGTTAGGTAGAGCCCAACCCCACCTGGCTACAGCCTCCCTGCAGGCAGCTGCAGGCAGCAATGAGCTCTGCCCTGAGCCTCCTCTGCTGCAGGCTGCACACCCCCAGCTCCCTCAGCCTCTCCTCACAGGGCTCTGCTCCAGGCCCCTCCCCAGCCTTGCTGCCCTTCTCTCCACACCTGCCAGCACCTCAACAGCTCTCTGCAATTCAGGAGCCCACAACTGGACACAGCACTCCAGGGCTGGCCTGAGCAGTGCTGAGCACAGGGGTGGGCACAAGAACCTCCCTTGTCCTGCTGCCCACACTGCTCCTGAGCCAGCCCAGGATGCCATTGGCTCTGCTGCCCACCTGGGCACTGCTGCCTCCTCTGCAGCTCCTCTCTCCCAGCACCCCCAGCTCCCTCTCTGCCTGGCTGCTCTCAGCCACTCTGGCCCCAGCCTGCAGTGCTGCTTGGGGTTGTTGTGGCCAAAGTGCAGAACCCTGCCCTTGGCCTTGTTCACTCTCATCCCATTGGCCTCTGCCCACCCATCCAGCCTGGCCAGGTCCCTCTGCAGGGCTCTGCTGCCCTCCAGCAGCTCCACAGCTGCTCCTAGCTTGGTGTCACTGCAAACTCACTGCTGCTGGACTCAATCTCCTGCTCCAGATCATCAATGAAGACACTGAACAGGACTGTGCCCAGCACTGATCCCTGGGGCACAGCACCAGTGCCAGCTGCATGTGGCACCATTCACCACCACACTCTGGGCCCAGCCCTCCAGCCAGTTCTTGACCCATAGTTAAGACCCAAGTCATAGAATCATAGAATGGTTGAGTTTGGGAGGGACCTTGAAGGTCATCCAGTTCCAATCTCCCCTTGTAGGCAGGGAAGTCTGCTCAAGATCGTGCCTAGAGAGGAAAATATCTTCCCTTCAGTGCTGCTGTAGACACTGAGGCTGCAATCATCAGCAAATGACACAGAATCATAGAATGTTAGGGGGTGGAAGGAACCTCAAAATTCTTCCAGGCCAACCCCCCTTGCCAGAGCAGGACAGCCTGCTCCTTGCTGTGCTTCTTTGACCACCCTAGTAGCATCATTTGGGTTGGACTCGATCTGGGCTCCTGAATTGCAGAGAGCTGTTGAGGTGCTGGCAGGTGTGGAGAGAAGGGCAGCAAGGCTGGGGAGGGGCCTGGAGCAGAGCCCTGTGAGGAGAGGCTGAGGGAGCTGGGGGTGTGCAGCCTGCAGCAGAGGAGGCTCAGGGCAGAGCTCATTGCTGCCTGCAGCTGCCTGCAGGGAGGCTGTAGCCAGGTGGGGTTGGGCTCTGCTGCCAGGCAGCCAGCAGCAGAAGAAGGGGACACAGCCTGGAGCTGTGGCAGGGCAGGTCTAGGCTGGATGTTGTTAGGAAGTTGCTGGCAGAGAGAGTGATTGGCATTGGAATGGGCTGCCCAGGGAGGTGGTGGAGTGGCTATGCTTGGAGGTGTTGCAGCCAAGCCTGGCTGGGGCACTTAGTGCCAGGGGTTAGTTAATCAGCAGGGTTAGGTGATAGGTTGGACTCGATGACCTCAGAGGTCACTTCCAAGCTGGTTCATTGTGAGGTCTATGGAGGTCCCTTCCAACCCCTAACCTCCTGTGATCATGCATGTGCCAGGGGAATTTGGGCTAGCAAAGAGTTTCAGCTATGCTGGCAGTGATTCCATTCAAACATCTCTCAGGCATTTGGAGGAAGTATTGCAGAGGGAGGGGGGAAAAAGTATAACTCAAGGTCTTGTTTGCTTATTGGCTCAGTTTTGTTCTGATTGAGAGGAAAAGAACTCCAAGCAGCAAACAAGAGGCTGTGGAAGGCCAGGTGCACTGTATCAGGGACCCAGCTTGTCTATGGCTGCCTTCTGGCTGCTTTTGTGCCCCCTCTCCACCCCCCTCCCGACCTAGCCTGACCTCTCTGTACCTTTTGTAATCTCAGCTTAACTCTGGCTGGATTCAGACGACTGCCTGGGGGGTGCCAGGCTGAGGCCATCAGGGTAATAATGGAACTGTGCCAAGGGGCCAGGAGCAAAAATGTTTGCTTTTCATTTTGGCTGGACTGGCATGGGGTCTGGCATGGAGCCACAAAGGTGCTGGGGGCAGTGGAACATCTTCTTGGTGAGGAGAGCCTGAGGGAGTAGGGGCTTGGAGCTTGGAGAGGAGGAGCTGAGAGGTGACCTCAGCAATGGTTCTCAATGTGTGTAGGGTGAGTGGTAGGAGGTTGGAGCCAGGCACTGGGGGCACTGGGTGGCAGCTGAAGCAGAGGAAGCTTCATTTGAAGATTAGGAGGAATTTATTCCCTGGGAGGGTGCCAGAACCCTGGCACAGGCTGCCCAGGGGGGCTGTGGAGTCTCCCTCTCTGCAGACATTCCAACCCCACCTGGATGTGTTCCTGTGTGATCTGCCCTAGGTGCTCCTGCTGTGGCAGGTGGGGTTGGACTGGCTGAGCTTTGGAGGTCCCTTCCAGCCCCTGACACTTTGGGACTCTGTGACTGAAGTAAATGCCTTGGCCAGGCACTGCCTATCAAAGCTTTGCTCTGGCAGACCAAACCAGCCTGGTAATTAACTGCCACATTAATTAATTAGCTGTGTGTGAGGGGATGCTTAGCTGCAGTCAGGCAGCCCTCAGGCTTTCCCAATGCCATCAGCATCTCTGGTTCCTCATCTCAGACCTGCTCCATGTCAGAGCACCAAGGGTGTTGGTGACAAACAGTGCTTGAAAAATCTTCTGCCTCTGCTCTTCCTCCTCCTCCTCCTCCCTCCCTCTTCAATGGTGCCAGACTTGAGAGCTGCTGCTGAGGGGAGGCCTCGTTGCTCTCTACAGCTCCATGCCAAGCTACAGACTTGGGGGGGATGTGGTTGGAAAACTGCACCTTGCAGTGCTAGAGGCTGGGGACAGAGTGGCTGGAGAGCAGCCAGGCAGAGAGGGACCTGGGGGTGCTGGCTGGCAGTTGACTGACTATGAGCCAGCAGTGCCCAGCTGGCCAAGAAGGACAATGGCATCCTGGCTTGGGTTAGAAACAGGCTGGGCAGCAGGGACTGGAGGGGATCATCCCCCTTGGCTCAGCACTGGGGAGGCCACACCTTGAGTGCTGTTTTCAGCTCTGGGTCACTCATTCCAGGAAGGACCTTGAGGGGCTGGAGCCTGTCCAGAGCAGGGCAGGGAGGCTGGAGAAGGGCCTGGAGCAGCTGGGGGTGAGGAGGGGCTGAGAGAGCTGGGGGTGTGCAGCCTGCAGCAGAGGAGGCTCAGGGCAGAGCTCATTGCTGTCTGCAGCTGCCTGCAGGGAGGCTGTAGCCAGGTGGGGTTGGGCTCTGCTGCCAGGCAGCCAGCACCAGAAGAAGGGGACACAGCCTGGAGCTGTGGCAGGGCAGGTCTAGGCTGGATGTGAGGAGGAAGTTCCTGGCAGAGAGTGATTGGCATTGGAATGGGCTGCCCAGGGAGGTGGTGGAGTGGCCGTGGCTGGAGGTGTTGAAGCCAAGCCTGGCTGGGGCACTTAGTGCCATGGTCTGGTTGGTTGGGCAGGGCTGGGTGCTAGGTTGGGCTGGCTGAGCTTGGAGCTCTCTGCCAACCTGCTTGAGTCTATGATTCTATTCTAAATGTAGAGAATGTTACCTTCTCCAGCTCTGGCCCATCTGCATGAGGCTCTCCCAGCCAATTACTGCTGACTTACTTAAAGCCCTCCTAATCTAATGAAGTGTCAGCTGTGAGTGTGCTAACAGCTAAATGCCATGCTCTGGTTGATTGGATAGGGCTGGGTGCTGGGTTGGACTGGCTGAGCTTTGAGTTTGGTTCTATGAGCTTATGAGTCTATGAGCTTGGAGTTCTCTTCCACCCTGCTGGATTCTATGAGCTTGAGTCTGTGAGTTTGGAGGTCTCTTCCAACCTGCCTGATTCTATGAGTTTATGAGTCTATGAGCCTGGAGGTTGATTCTATTCTATTCTCTCCCTTTTTTTCAGGGTTTTGTGAGTACCTGGAGGAAGACAACTGGAGAAAACTTGCACCAAGCTTTCATGATCAGGTAAGAAATGGCCCAGGATGAATTATTGACTCCAGTCATCCATTGGCAGAAGCTGTGGCTTGGTTTGCCTGTGATTCCCACTGGAAAAGAGGTACCAACAACTGAAGGACTGTCAGCAGGCTGAGCTGGTGAGGATGGGAGGAAGAATGAAGGCCTCCAGGGTGGTTCTTGAGTTTCAGCAGTGTTTTGTGATGCAGTCAGGTGAAATGTGCTGTGCACAGGTGAATGTGCCTCATTGTTCAGTGCCTGCTGATTCTTTTTATTCAGGGCTGCAACCTTTGCTGTTCTGAGTTCAGCAGCAATCTGCATAATCTCAGCTCAGTGAATCAGAAATGGCTTTTAATGGCTTCTAAGGAGGAGGCTAAACCCTAAAGAACTTGAAACTAGAAAAGGACATGAAACTATTCAAACCCAATCAGAGCTGCCAGGACCTGTCCTTCACATTTCATCTTTCCAGGGGGCCTCTTTCATTCATCTGGAGTAAGGAAGGGAGGGAGGGGAAGATAAAAAAACATAAGCCAGAGCCAAGCAGGACATTTGAAGGAGAAGTGGCATGAATTCAGAAGTGACTGAACAGCCCAAACTCTTCCAGGCTCTCCTATGAGCACTCCTATGAGTTGGGGCTGTGCAGGCTGGAGCAGAGGAGGCTCCCAGGGGACCTTCTTGTGGCCTTCCAGGATCTGAAGGGAACCTACAAAAAAGCTGGGGAGGGACTTTTGAGGCTGTGAGGGAGTGGCAGGAGTGGGGGGAATTGAACAAAGGTGGAGGTGGGGAGAGTGAGGCTGGAGGTGAGGAGGAAGTTGTTGAGCAGGAGAGTGGTGAGAGGCTGGCAGGGGCTGCCCAGGGAGGGGGTTGAGGCCCCATGGCTGGAGGTGTTTGAGGCCAGGCTGGCTGAGGCTGTGTGCAGCCTGCTCTAGGGTAGGGTGTCCCTGGGCATGGCAGGGGGTTGGCACTGGCTGCTCCTTGTGGTCCCTTCCAGCCCTGACTGGTTCTGTGGTTCTATGAATTAAGATGGAAGAACTACAAAGTGTGTGGGGAGTGGGAAACACCAAAGCCACCTTTCAGAACAAGCATTGCTCTCTGAGCATTTTAGTGTGGCACCAGGAAACCAGATTTACTGTGTCATGCAGAGAGAACTTCTGTTGTCTGAGGGCAAAAAGAAAACCTTGAGCTCCATTCTAATTCCATCAGTTCTGTTTTGGCAGTTTCTGGTGTGGGTTGGTTGGGGTTTTTAAGGGCATTATTACCCTTGACCCATCCTCCCATGTTCTGCCTTATCCTGTGATACTGGGACTAAGAGCAGGAAGGACTGTGTGAGTGTCAGGATACTGGGGAAAAGAAGCTGGAAGTCAGGGATGTTTGATTGATGACAGCAAGCTGTGTGGTGCAGCAGCCAGGCTGGAGGGCAGGGATCCATCCAGAGGCACCTGGGCAGACTGCAGAGGTGGGCACAAGCCAAGCTCAGGAGGTTCAACAAGACCAAGGGCAAGGTCCTGCAGCTGGGTGGAGGCAATGCCAAGCACAGCTCCAGGCTGGGCAGTGAGTGGCTGCAGAGCAGCCCTGAGCAGAGGCACTTGGGGGTGCTGCTGGAGGAGAAGCTGCACAGGAGCCAGCAGTGTGCACTTGCAGCCCAGAAAGCCAAGCAGAGCCTGGGCTGCAGCAGCAGCAGTGTGGCCAGCAGGGCCAGGGAGGGGATTCTGCCCCTCTGCTCTGCTCTGCTGAGACCCCACCTGGAGTCCTGCATCCAGCTCTGGAGCCCCTGGGACAAGAGGGCTGTGGAGATGCTGGAGAGTGTCCAGAGCAGGGCCAGGAGGATGCTGAGAGGCTGCAGCAGCTCTGCTGTGAGCACAGACTGAAAGAGTTGGGGCTGTGCAGGCTGGAGCAGAGGAGGCTCCCAGGGGACCTTCTTGTGGCCTTCCAGCATCTGAAGTGGGCTCCAAAAAAGCTGGGGAGGGACTTTTGAGGCTGTGAGAGAGTGCCAGGATGGGGGGGGATGGAGCAAAGCTGGAGGTGGGGAGAGTGAGGCTGGAGGTGAGCAGGAGGTTGTTGAGCAGGAGAGTGGTGAGAGGCTGGCATGGGGTGCCCAGGGAGGTGGTTGAGGCTCCATTTCTATTTGTTGCCCAAGTGCAAAGGCTCCTTTTGGCCACAGAGATTCACCAATCAGGAAGGCATTTGCCAAACTCACCATATGAGGTGACCCCAGGGCTTGCTCTCCCTCATTTGGGCAAAACACCAACAAGCACCTGTGGCTACCTGTTTATCACTTTGGGAAGGGACATACTGGCCCAAGCCTTTGTTTCCCTCCCACCCTTGCTTCAGCAGAAGTCCTGGCTTGCCCCACCCCTGCTTCAGGCCTCTTAGCCTTAGTCACAACTAAGCCCACATTAAAAGCATCTTCTTCCTTCCTGCCACTGGAGACAACGTTCTAAGGTGCCTCAGGATGAGAGCTTGCTTTTGAATTCCCACTCCAGATTATCCATTGTCACTTTCTGCTCAGCTGTCCTTGTGCCAGGGTTGCCATCTCCCTTAATTCTTTAATGACTGCCTGCTGATTAGCCACTTAGCAGTGAACATCCAGGAGCCAGCTGACTGCCTTCTAGTCTAAGCCACCCACACTCCTTTATTCTCTGCTTGTGCAGTGAATCCTCCACCTCTCTCTTATTCTTAATGCCCTTTCTTTGCCCTTCTCCCAGCTGGAATTCAGATGCTATGGGCTTGGGCAGGTCAGATCCTAACAGTCACACACAGCAGCATGAGCACATCTCCCACTCCAGGGACTACTGAGCTGATGCACCCCACAGCTGAACCTCTGTTTTCCTGGCAGCATCACATCAGTTGATCACATTCACCCTGTGAGTGCCTAAGTTGGAGTGGATGATCTTGGGGGTCTCTTCCAACCTGGTTGATTCTATGATTTTATGACTTGATATCCTTCAGTGTATTTTCACTGTTCAAGCAAAGCCTGGGTGAGGCCCTTGGTGCCATGGTCTGGTTGACTGGATAGGGCTGGGGGATAGGTTGGACTGGCTGAGCTTGGAGGTCTCTTCCAACCTGCCTGGCTCCATGATTTCATAGAATCATAGAATCAACCAAGCTGGAAGAGACCTCCAAGATCATCCAGGCCAACCTAAAATGCTGCAGTCTGTGTGCCATGGGGTGGCAGGAGATGTGAGCATAGAGTTTGCAGCCACTGAATTAGATCCTTTCATGCATGTCACCTGCTTGTAAACTCAGCCTTGGCAGTTGAATCCAGCCTAGGGAGAAGCTCACCATGGAATATCATAGAATCAAGCAGGCTGGAAGAGAGCTCCAAGCTCAGCCAGCCCAACCTAGCACCCAGCCCTGCCCAACCAACCAGACCATGGCACTAAGTGTCCCAGCCAGGCTTGGCTGCAACACCTCCAGCCACGGCCACTCCACCACCTCCCTGGGCAGCCCATTCCAATGCCAATCACTCTCTGTATGATTCTATGACCTCATTGCTGCCTGCAGCTGCCTGCAGGGAGGCTGTAGCCAGGTGGGGTTGGGCTCTGCTGCCAGGCAGCCAGGGACAGAACAAGGACACACAGTCTCAAGCTGTGGCAGGGCAGGTCTAGGCTGGATGTGAGGAGGAAGTTCCTGGCAGAGAGAGTTGAAGCCAAGCCTGGCTGGGGCACTTAGTGCCATGGTCTGTTTGGTTGGCCAGGGCTGGGTGCTAGGTTGGGCTGGCTGAGCTTGGAGCTCTCTTCCAACCTGCCTGATTCTATGATTCTAAGTCTGGGACTAGCCTAAGAACTAGGAAGAGATTTTTGACTGCAAGATGCTAGCAAGGAGGAGGTTGCCTGCAGATCTGTCTCTCAATCCTGCTGCCCAAAGCTGTGTTCACCAAGGCTGGCCAAGGGGCTCAGTTCATGTTTGTTTCAAAGTGCCCCTGGAACTGCAGCTGCCAGATACTTGGTAGTTTAAATATGTTTGAGGAGATTCCCTGTTATCATCCTTCCTTGCTCCTGCTCTTCTGTTACCCTGTTCTTACAACACAAGAACTTTGTGCTCTTCAATAACAGTTTCCCTTTTGCTTTGGAAAATGTCCAGACCAAGGGGACACAGCCTCAGGCTGTGCCAGGGCAGGTCTAGGCTGATGTGAGGAGGAAGTTGTTGGCAGAGAGAGTGATTGGCATTGGAATGGGCTGCCCAGGGAGGTGGTGGAGTCCCCATCCCTGGAGGTGTTCCAGAGGAGCCTGGATGAGGCACTCAGTGCCAGGGGTTAGTTAATGAGAAGGGATGGGTGCTAGGCTGGACTCAATGATCTCTGAGGTCTTTTCCAGCCTGGTTATTGCTGTGATTCACTTCTCCTGGGAGGAGAGACTGAGGGACTTGGAACTGTTCAGTCTGCAGAGGAGAAGGCTCCCAGGTGCCCTTCTTGTGGCCTTGCAGTATCTGAAGTGGGCTACAAGAAAGCTGGGGAGGGACTTTTTGGGCTGTCAGGGAGTGACAGGACTGGGGGGAATGGAACCAAGCTAGAAACTGGGAGATGCAGGCTGGATGTTGGGAAGTTGTTGAGCAGGAGAGTGGTGAGAGGCTGGCAGGGGTTGCCCAGGGAGGTGGTGGAAGCCTCATCCCCAGAGGTGTTTGAGGCCAGGCTGGCTGAGGCTGTGTGCAGCCTGCTCTAGGGTAGGGTGTCCCTGGGCATGGCAGGGGGTTGGAACTGGCTGCTCCTTGTGGTCCCTTCCAGCCCTGACTGATTCTGTGATTCTGTGAGGAATGTTAGAATGAGCCTCAGGAGTCTGGGCCAGTCCTGCTGTAAATCCCTAAATGCAGGGCTGCAAGACTAAGTTGAGTATTTGAAGTTAACAGAACTTCTGGTGAGGGTTGCAAGATGTCAGTGGAGAAGATAACTTCAGTTGCTTCAGCATGAATCACAGGAAATGGTAACTTGGGTTGACCACATCCAGAGTCAGAGAATCACAGAGTGAACCAGGTTGGAAAAGACCTCTGAGATCATCAAGTCCAACCTAGCACCTTACCCTTCTCATTAACTAACCCAGGGCACTAAGTGCCCCAGCCAGCCTCCTCTGAAACACCTCCAGCCACAGCCACTCCACCACCTCCCTGGGCAGCCCATTCCAATGCCAATCACTCTCTCTGCCAACAGCTTCCTCCTACCATGCAGGAAGCCATTGTTTGAAGCCATTGCCCTCAACCTATCCTCTGGAGCCTTTCAAGGCCTGTCTGGATGTGCTCCTGTGTGCCCTGAGCTAGATTGTATGGTCTTGCTCTTGGCAGGGGGGGTTGGACTGGATGATCCCTTTGGGTCTCTTTTTTCCCAGAGAGAGTGATTGGCATTGGAATGGGCTGCCCAGGGAGGTGGTGGAGTGGCTGTGGCTGGAGGTGTTGCAGCCAAGCCTGGCTGGGGCACTTAGTGCCATGGTCTGGTTGGTTGGGCAGGGCTGGGTGCTAGGTTGGGCTGGCTGAGCTTGGAGGTCTTTTCCAACCTGCTTGATTCTGTGCTTCTGTGACTCTGTCCTGACTCTCAAATGAAGACCACTCACTGAATCTGTCCCAGAAGGACTTTCCCTGGATGCTGTGCCACTGTTCTCCTTGCTCTTGCTGCAGCATACAAGTATCCCTTAACACAACAAATTGCCTTTGTGGAGCTCATGGCCCACTGAAGCCATCTCCTAGCATGGTTTATCACAGCAATTGCCTCATTTGCCTGGCTTTAAGGAAGGAAAACACAATCCCCTGGCAACATGCAAAAAGAGTTCCTTTCCCCCGTGGCAATTAAGGCTGCATAATGAAGGAGGAAAGCAGCCCTGTGACTTTGGGCTCTAAACAGCCTCACTGGATGCAGGCTCAGCTCCACCTTTGCCAGGTGATGCTTTCATCTTGCTGTGTCTGTAAGAATTGTGGCAGTGATGCTTTCCTCCCAGCCTTTGCCTCCTGTTTGGACTGGAGCTGTTCAAGGCAAGAGCTGCCTCTTTTCATGTGCAGTGCTGCCAGCTTTAAGATGTTTCTCACGTGCCTCCTGCTATTTGATGTTTCCCTCAGCTCCTGTGAGCATCTCAGCATTAAAAACAGAAAAAGGGAAGTTTCCAGCCCTAATGGCTGCAGATAAAAGCTCAAATATGAGCCATGCATATACCCAAAGCCTCAAAGAGCAGGGGGGTAAGGGGATAAAAAGAGGATAACAAACAGGAGGGATTGTGTTTGCATAGCTCCTGCTGGATCAGGGTCTGTTTGCCTTTGCCAGCTGATGATTTGTCAAGCCTTGGCTTTGGGATTGCTTCCTCAGGACATGCAGCACAGAGACTGAGGCAGGTCTCACCTCCTAGGGCTGACAGAGCAGTTGGAGAAGCAGCTGAAGGAGCTGAGAGGTGTTCAGCCTGGGGAAGAGAAGGCTCCAAGGAGACCTAAAAGCAGCCTGCCAGTATCTGAAAGGGCCTACAAGAGGGCTGCAGGGAGGCTGTTTGCCTGCAGGGACAGGATGATCACAGGCTCACAGCATGTCAGGGGTTCATAGAATCATAGAATCAAGCAGGGTGGAAGAGAGCTCCAAGCTCAGCCAGCCCAACCTAGCACCCAGCCCTGCCCAACCAACCAGACCATGGCACTAAGTGCCCCAGCCAGGCTTGGCTGCAACACCTCCAGCCACGGCCACTCCACCACCTCCCTGGGCAGCCCATTCCAATGCCAATCACTCTCTCTGGGAAAAAAGAGACCCAAAGGGATCATCCAGTCCAACCCCCCCTGCCAAGAGCAAGACCATACAATCTAGCTCAGGGCACACAGGAGCACATCCAGACAGGCCTTGAAAGGCTCCAGAGGATAGGATGAGGGCAATGGCTTCAAACAATGGCTTCCTGCATGGTAGGAGGAAGCTGTTGGCAGAAGAGTGATTGGCATTGGAATGGGCTGCCCAGGGAGGTGGTGGAGTGGCTGTGCCTGGAGGTGTTGCAGCCAAGCCTGGCTGGGGCACTTAGTGCCATGGTCTGGTTGGTTGGGCAGGGCTGGGTGCTAGGTTGGGCTGGCTGAGCTTGGAGCTCTCTGCCAACCTGAGTGATTCTAAGCCCAGGGCACAAAATGCCACTTTTCCCCCATCCAAGTGACCTCATCCTTTCCACTGTGGGGTTAATTTGCTACAATTCACCATATTGTTTTGCTCAGAGGTGCAGGCAGTTCTCAACTGTAGCTTATTTTGACGGTCAGTGACAACAGAGTGTTCCTTGGAGTGGTGGAAACATGGATTGTGGTGGTTATAGAGGTGAGATAAAGCTCTATGTACTTGTTCTCTACTCTTTAATGAGTCATTGACACTAATAACTGCCACCTGCTTATCTTGCCTTACGGTTGAGGAGCACTCTGGTTGTAGCCAACAGTAAGTTGAAAAGCTCCTTGTTGTGTTCCTGGCTCTGTTGCATTTTGGAGCTCTACACTCATCCATCAGGCATCAGAAGTACAGAACCAAGCAGGTTGGCAGAGAGCTCCAAGCTCAGCCAGCCCAACCTAGCACCCAGCCCTGCCCAACCAACCAGACCATGGCACTAAGTGCCCCAGCCAGGCTTGGCTGCAACACCTCCAGCCACGGCCACTCCACCACCTCCCTGGGCAGCCCATTCCAGTGCCAATCACTCTCTCTGCCAGCAACTTCCTCCTCACATCCAGGCTAGACCTGCCCTGGCACAGCCTCCAGGCTGTGTCCCCTTCTTCTGGTGCTGGCTGCCTGGCAGCAGAGCCCAACCCCACCTGGCTGCAGCCTCCCTGCAGGCAGCTGCAGGCAGCAATGAGCTCTGCCCTGAGCCTCCTCTGCTGCAGGCTGCACCCCCCCAGCTCCCTCAGCCTCTCCTCACAGGGCTCTGCTCCAGGCCCCTCCCCAGCCTTGCTGCCCTTCTCTCCACACCTGCCAGCACCTCAACAGCTCTCTGCAATTCAGGAGCCCAGAGCTGGACACAGCACTCCAGGGCTGGCCTGAGCAGTGCTGAGCACAGGGGCAGAAGAGCCTCCCTTGTCCTTCAAAGCATTACACTCCAGGGGCACCTCAGAGCTGCCTGCCAAGAGCTGAAGGCAGCCTGCAGGAAGGCTGCAGAGGGACTTCACATTAGTGGGTCTAGAGACAGGCCAAGGGGCAATGGTTTGGAGCTGAGGCAGAGCAGAGTTGGAGATGGGTAGGTTCAGACTGGACATGAGGAGGAATTTGTTGAGCAGGAGAGTGGTGAGAGGCTGGCAGGGGTTGCCCAGGGAGGTGGTTGAGGCCCCATGGCTGGAGGTGTTTGAGGCCAGGCTGGATGAGGCTGTGGGCAGTCTGATATAGGAAAGGATGTCTCTACCCATGGCAGGGGGGTTGGAACTGGCTGCTCCTTGTGTTGCCTTCCAACCCTGACTGCTTCTATGACTCTGAATAGGTAGGTTAAGAATGTGAATTAAAACCCACTCCTTTGCTCTTCTTCCCCCTTAACAAGTAGAATAAAACTGCCAGCATCTTCCTCCTCCTCCTCCATTTCACCTCTGGATCTAAATTCACACATTCCTCTTTTGCTCATCAAAAAAAAAAAGTCTCCATGAATTTCCTTTGTGGCAGTTGTAGTAAACTGTAGCACTTCTAGAGGAGACCTTCTGTGTTTTCTTTGAACATGGATCCTGTTCCCAGGAAGATTTATGCAGAAGCAGAAAGGAAAAATCACACTACACATATTTCCCCCCCACCCACACTTAAAATCCCCTCTCAGATTTCACTGCACTAAACTGATCAGAGCCTGAAAACTTCTCTGAAATGAAATTTTCATTTTTTTTCTAACCCAACTTAGAGTCTTTCAGAAGGAAAAAAAAAATTGGCATCTTTTTAAGCAGCTACTTTGGGGGGGAGGAAAAAAAATATCTGTGTAAACCTCCATTTTCCTGATCAAAAAGCTTTGAGGGTTTTCCTTGTTGCCTTCTTGCCCAGTTCCTCAGGGACATCAGAAAATGCTTCCCCCCTAGTCAGAGTTGTTGAAGGCTTTGGGATGCAATGAGCAAGTCCATGGTAGGAGAGCAGGTCTGAATTTTTATTGATGATCTGGAGCAGGGGATTGAGTCCAGCAGCAGTGAGTTTGCAGATGGCATCAAGCTAGGAGCAGCTGTGGAGCTGTTGGAGGGTAGGAGAGCCCTGCAGAGGGATCTGGCCAGGCTGGAGGGGTGGGCAGAGGCCAATGGGATGAGAGTGAACAAGGCCAAGGGCAGGGTTCTGCACTTTGGCCACAACAACCCCAAGCAGTGCTACAGGCTGGGGCCAGAGTGGCTGAGAGCAGCCAGGCAGAGAGGGAGCTGGGGGTGCTGGCAGAGAGGAGCTGAAGAGGAGGCAGCAGTGCCCAGGTGGGCAGCAGAGCCAATGGCATCCTGGGCTGGCTCAGGAGCAGTGTGGGCAGCAGGACAAGGGAGGTTCTTGTGCCCCTGTGCTCAGCACTGCTCAGGCCAGCCCTGGAGTGCTGTGTCCAGTTGTGGGCTCCTGAATTGCAGAGAGCTGTTGAGGTGCTGGAAGGTGTTTGGAGAAGGGCAGCAAGGCTGGGGAGGGGCCTGGAGCACAGCCCTGTGAGGAGAGGCTGAGGGAGCTGGGGGGGTGCAGCCTGCAGCAGAGGAGGCTCAGGGCAGAGCTCATTGCTGCCTGCAGCTGCCTGCAGGGAGGCTGTAGCCAGGTGGGGTTGGGCTCTGCTGCCAGGCAGCCAGCACCAGAAGAAGGGGACACAGACTGAAGCTGTGCCAGGGCAGGTCTAGGCTGGCTGTGAGGAGGAAGTTCCTGGCAGAGAGAGTGATTGGCATTGGAATGGGCTGCCCAGGGAGGTGGTGGAGTGGCCGTGGCTGGAGGTGTTGCAGCCAAGCCTGGCTGGGGCACTTAGTGCCATGGTCTGGTTGGTTGGGCAGGGCTGGGTGCTAGGTTGGGCTGGCTGAGCCTGGAGCTCTCTTCCAACCTGCTTGGTTCTATGAGTCTATGGTTTTCACCCTGTGCAGCTATCAGACCCTGTATGATGTCATTGTCAGTGCAGTCACAGCTTTCAAACATCTGCTGCATGCTGCTGATGTGCAGCAGACAAAAAACCAACCTCCTCCTTTTATATTTACTTTGGGGCATAGTGCCAGAGCCTGACTATTTAAGAGAGAATAGATGGGAAAGAAGATCCCAAACAAAGGCTTATTGCTGAACTTCCCTGCTCCTGCCCTTTCCTCCTTTGTTGATGTAGTGGTTGTGTGTTAGCCTAGCAGCAATCCAGACCATCAGCATCCTGCTGTGATTAGCTTTCACTCAATCACAGAGTGGGCTGGGTTGGAAGGGACCTCCAAAGCTCACCCAGTCCAAACCCCCTTGCACTCAGCAGCGACATCCCCAACTAGATCAGGTTGGCCACAGCCCTGTCCAGCCTCACCTTTAGTATCTCTAGACATGGGACCTCAACCACCTCCCTGGGCAAGCTGCTGCAGTGTTTTATGACCCTCGTGGTGCAGAGCTTCTTCCTCATTTCCAGTCTCCATCTGCTCTGCTCTAGTTTGAAGCCATTGCCTTTGTCCTGTCCCTGCAGCCCTTTGCAAACAGTCTCTCTGCAGCCTTCTTGTAGCCCCCTTCAGGTACTGGCAGGTTACTATTAGATCAGCCTGAAGCCTTCCCTTCTCCAGACTGCACACCCCCAGCTCCCTCAGCCTGTCCTCATAGCAGAGCTGCTCCAACCTCCTGAGCATCTTCATGTCCCTGCTCTGGACCTGCTCCATCAGGCCCTTGCCCTTGGTGTGTTGAGGGGTGCAGAGTTGGTCGCTGTTCTCCAGGTGGGGTCTCAGCAGAGCAAGGTGGAATGACCTCACTGATTAGAGTCTGGTTAGAATGAGTCTGATCAGAATGATTAGTCACTGAGTCTGCTGGCCTCACTGCTTCTGCAGGATCACAGGCTGAGAGGGGATCTAATCAAGGGTTATAAATCTGGATCTTGCTGAACCTCCTGAGCTTGGCTTGTGCCCACCTCTGCAGCCTGCCCAGGTCCCTCTGGATGGATCCTGCCCTCCAGCCTGGCTGCTGCACCACACAGCTTGGTGTGGGCAGCAAACTTGCTGAGGCTGCACTCAGTGCCTCTGTCCATGGCACCCACAAAGCTGTTGAACAAGACTGGTGCCAGGACTGACCCCTGAGGGACTCTGCTTGTCCCTGGCCTGCACTTGGCCATGGAGCCATTGCCAGCCACTCTTTGGGTGCATGGACTATCCCAGGGCACAAGTGAGCAGAGGCTGTCCCTGTCCCTCCCTTCTTGACCCCCAGCCCTCACCTGTTGACTGACATTGCCCAGATCCCCTCTCAGCCTTCTCTCCATATTGCCCAGCCCCAGGTCCCTCAGCCTCTCCTCTTTGGGCAGTGCTGCAGTCCCTTCAGGATCCTTACAGCCCTCCCTTGGACTCTCCAGCAGATCCCTGTCCCTCTTCAACTGGGGAGCCCAGAGCTGGCAGCAGTACTCCAGGTGGGGCCACAACAGTTAACATTTCCCCTCCCCAGCACACTACATGCAAGGAAATGAAGGGAGTTCAGCCAGGGTTGGTGTTTAAACACTATTCTAAGCAAACAACCATTGGAAAACACCACAGTTAATGGTGGGGGGGGTGGAATTAAAAGAGGGCTCAGGGTCACACAGCTCAGGCAGTGCTGTTGCTATTCCTGTTTCATGTGGTTTGTCTCCAATGCATAATGCTGGGCATTATGTGTTGTGTGCAACCCCCCCCCCCCCCAAGGCCAGCAAATGGCTCCTCTTAAATGTTAAGGACAAGACATCTGACTGGAAGTATTTCCCAGCATGCAGGTCTTGCCACAGAGTTTGCCTTTGAAGTGAAGCAAAAGGGCAGCTGATAGGGAATGTTTTGGCTGAGGCAGTTTCTCATGAGAAAATGTGGATTCCTGAGCATGGAAAATTTTCATGGAAGCACATGGGGAATGGTGCCACATGCAGCTGGTGCTGTGCCCCAGGGATCAGTGCTGGGCACAGTCCTGTGCAACATCTTTATTGATGATCTGGAGCAGGAGACTGAGCCCAGCAGCAGTGAGTTTGCAGTGACACCAAGCTAGGAGCAGCTGTGGAGCTGTTGGAGGGTAGGAGAGCCCTGCAGAGGGACCTGGCCAGGCTGCATGGGTGGGCAGAGGCCAAGGGGATGAGACTGAACAAGGCCAAGGGCAGGGTTCAGCACTTTGGCCACAACAACCCCAAGCAGTACTAGAGGCTGGGGCCAGAATGGCTGAGAGCAGGCAGGCAGAGAGGGAGCTGGGGGTGCTGGCAGAGAGGAGCTGAAGAGGAGGCAGCAGTGCCCAGGTGGGCAGCAGAGCCAATGGCATCCTGGGCTGGCTGAGGAGCAGTGTGGGCAGCAGGACAAGGGAGGTTCTTGTGCCCCTGTGCTCAGCACTGCTCAGGCCAGCCCTGGAGTGCTGTGTCCAGTTGTGGGCTCCTGAATTGCAGAGAGCTGTTGAGGTGCTGGAAGGTGTTTGGAGAAGGGCAGCAAGGCTGGGGAGGGGCCTGGAGCAGAGCCCTGTGAGGAGAGGCTGAGGGAGCTGGGGGGGTGCAGCCTGCAGCAGAGGAGGCTCAGGGCAGAGCTCATTGCTGCCTGCAGCTGCCTGCAGGGAGGCTGTAGCCAGGTGGGGTTGGGCTCTGCTGCCAGGCAGCCAGCACCAGAAGAAGGGGACAGAGTCTGAAGCTGTGCCAGGGCAGGTCTAGGCTGGCTGTGAGGAGGAAGTTCCTGGCAGAGAGAGTGATTGGCATTGGAATGGGCTGCCCAGGGAGGTGGTGGAGTGGCTGTGGCTGGAGGTGTTGCAGCCAAGCCTGGCTGGGGCACTTAGTGCCATGGTCTGGTTGGTTGGGCAGGGCTGGGTGCTAGGTTGGGCTGGCTGAGCTTGGAGCTCTCTGCCAACCTGCTTGACTCTATGAGTCTGAGATGAGCTTAAAGCACTCAGCTGCTTCTGGAGGTCAAAAATTCAGCCCCTAGTTTCAGAAGGAGTTGGCCCAGTTGGGTTTTCAGCATGCAAGGGCAAAAATATTGTCCTCTTGACAGCTTCATTTCCTCTCTCCTCTTTTTCTTCCTGGGAGGCTCTTTGGTCAGGCACATCATGGATGTTTTCTGACCTCTGCAGACAAAGGAAACCTTTTCCTCAAGGTAAAGCCTCTTTAATTGTAAGCAGTTGACATCAATCATTGCACCCTCTGTTAGAACTAACCTGCCCTTTACCTGGCACTGGGAAGGTCTCTCTTGTTGTAGCCTGTACCAGGCTGGAGTGTCGATTCTCCACATAACCTCTTGCCTTGTTTATTTACATTGCAGAAGGCAGTGAGTAATGCTGCAAACATTTAAAAGGGGGAGGAATGTCTCTTCTGTTTGCTAAAGTCATAGCAGTGCCATTGGTCACTGCCCCAAAACAGCTGCACCTGAAAACAGGGAGCAGGTTTGAGACAGGTTCATCACAAAGTGAATTGAACAACCAAGATGTAGAAGTCTGAACTGTGTGGGAAGAGCATCTGAGCTTTGCTGCCACAGGCTGTGGAGGTGCAGGATACATGCAACAGTCCAGTGCCATAATAGTGATGACTACTGCCTGCATTTCTACAGTCCTGTAACAGGCTGAGAAGGGGAGGGGGCTGGGGAGGCTTGCTTGGATATTTAGGAGTCCTTTTAGAGTCATTGAATCAAGCAGGCTGGAAGAGAGCTCCAAGCTCGGCCAGCCCAACCTAGCACCCAGCCCTGCCCAACCAACCAGACCATGGCACTAAGTGCCCCAGCCAGGCTTGGCTGCAACACCTCCAGCCACGGCCACTCCACCACCTCCCTGGGCAGCCCATTCCAATGCCAATCACTCTCTCTGCCAGCAACTTCCTCCTCACATCCAGCCTAGACCTGCCCTGCCACAGCTCCAGGCTGTGTCCCCTTCTTCTGTTGCTGGCTGCCTGGCAGCAGAGCCCAACCCCACCTGGCTACAGCCTCCCTGCAGGCAGCTGCAGGCAGCAATGAGCTCTGCCCTGAGCCTCCTCTGCTGCAGGCTGCACACCCCCAGCTCCCTCAGCCTCTCCTCTGCTGCACCCTCTTCAGCAGGTCCCTGTCCCTCTTCAACTGGGGAGCCCAAAACTGCAGGCAGTACTCAAGATGAGGTCTCAGCAGGGCAGAGCAGAGGGGAGGAGAACCTCCCTGGATCTGCTGGACATGCTCTTCTTAATGCCCCCCAGGACCCCATTGTCCCTCTTGGCCCCCAGAGCACATTGCTGTGCCATGGATGTTCTCCCCCTGCACCCCCAGGTCCCTCTCCACAGGACTGCTCTCCAGCAGTCACCTCCCAGCCTGGACTGCTGCAGTTTATTATCCCTCCCCAGGTGCAGGACTCTGCACTTGTCCTTGTTGAACCTCCTCTGGTTCCTCTGTGCCCAGCTCTGCCTGCCCAGGTCTCACTGGATGGCAGCACAGCCTGCCGCTACACCAGCCAAGCCTCCCAGCTTGGTGCCAGCAGCAAACTTGCTGAGCAGATTCTGTCTGTGCCCTCATCTATGTCACTGATGGTTGTGTGTCTGGCAGGGTTGCAGAGGCTATAACCTCCTCTCAGAACTCTTTGAGTGCTCATGTCTGGGCCAGAGCTCTACAAAGAAAGAATTTCTCTGTTCCAGAACCTTTTGCCCACGGAGGAGGAAGAGCGATTTTATTGCAACACCAAGATGGGTGCCCAGCTTTTGGTTATGCCTAGGGTGTGCCCTTCTCCATAGCAATTTGTCTGGCCCGGCTAGTCTGAATTAATCTTGGCAGCCAGGCTTTGCAAGGCTCTGTATCAGAGCTTGCTGCTGGCTCTAACTCAAGCCACCACCACTGCGCTTCCTTCAGCCGCTAGTTCGGCCGAGGAATGAACACCTGACCTAGGAAAAGCTCTCGAGTTTCCCAGGCAAGACTTGATCTTTATGAGAGAGGGGAAAAAAATAATGCATGCATAACTTTCATTCTTATTGAACAACTGCTGAGCATCCACAGATAATGAGAATTAGGCTGTGCCTGTCTGATTTCCAACGGGGAAGTCGGCGGAGGCGGAGGGCGCTTTGAGGACGTACCGCACAGGCACTGGGAGCTGCAGGCTTGACATTAATCCTATCTCTCTTCTGTCATGCTTCATGCTTGCTCTGCTGCTGTGTTATTTGCATTAGGCAGCAAAGCCTCAGCCATAAACAAACATATCTGGGGATCTGCATTGTGACGGCTCAAGAGGAGCAGGGAGACATCATTTGCACTGCCGCGCTTAGGTGCCGCAGAAAGAAAGCTGCCAGCGGACACTGGCAGTGTTTGGAGCTCTGCAGCAATTTCTCTCTTCTCACATCTTTTCCTTGGGAATTGCTTCCCTTAGAGTGAATCAGAAAGAGGGCAGGTTTAAGCTGGACTGAAGCAACTGATTGTTGTCTAAGTGTAGTGAGATACTGGCATGTGATGGAGGAGTTCCAGAGGAGGGCCACGAAAATGATCAGGGGGTTGGAGCATCTCTGCTTTACCTCCACTGCAAGCTCTTGGGAGTGAAGGATAGGATGACAGAACCAAGCAGGTTGGAAGAGAGCTCCAAGCTCAGCCAGTCCAACCTAGCACCCAGCCCTGCCCAACCAACCAGACCATGGCACTAAGTGCCCCAGCCAGGCTTGGCTGCAACACCTCCAGCCACGGCCACTCCACCACCTCCCTGGGCAGCCCATTCCAATGCCAATCACTCTCTCTGCCAGGAACTTCCTCCTCACAGCCAGCCTAGACCTGCCCTGGCACAGCTTCAGCCTGGGTCCCCTTCTTCTGCTGCTGGCTGCCTGGCAGCAGAGCCCAACCCCACCTGGCTACAGCCTCGCTGCAGGCAGCAATGAGCTCTGCCCTGAGCCTCCTCTGCTGCACCTTGAGCTCCCTCAGCCTCTCCTCACAGGGCTGTGCTCCAGAAGGGAACTTTTATGTTCCAGAAGGGCTTTTGGGAGCTCTCTTCTTTGGTTTCTCTCTAGGAATTATGGAAAACCTTTCAAATCATCACCTTTTTGGTTCAGGAGTGAAGAAAAATAACAGGAAGGGAGACCCTGAGTGGTTCCCAGATTCAAAGGAATTCCTGCCACCTCTCTGTGTGTGCATCTCTGCTCCTGGCAGCAGCCACCAGCCCTCCTCCTTACACAGACCCCATCAAATATGAAATCAGTTGGAGCAAATAAGATCCAAGCAATTGGCCTGCCCACAGGCATCACATCTGGAGGAAGAGATGCAATTATTAGCTCCTTTTATTCCAGCCTTGCAGCAGGGCTGCAAATGATCAGCAAGTCATTTCCAGGGCAGGGCTGCTTTCCAAGCTCCAGTGAGCTTGCAGCAGCTATTTGCAGGGTCACCAAGCCTGGCAGAAACTCAGCTCTTTATGCTGATATTGGAGGTTGCAGCAGGATTCCCTTAGGGAAGCTCCTGCAGCTCTGCCCGGAGGTGCTAACAATGAAACAACACTGCCAAAGGTGCATCCGTGAGAAGTGGAGCTGCTGGGATCACAGGATCCCAGGCTCACAGGATGTCAGGGGTTGGAAGGGATCCCAGGAGCTCATCCAGTCCAACCTCCCTGCCAGAGCAGGACCACACAATCTAGCTCGGGGCACACAGGAGCACATCCAGACAGGCCTGGAAAGGCTCCAGAGAAGGAGACTCCACAACCTCTCTGGGCAGCCTGTGCCAGGGCTCTGGGACCCTTCCAGGCAAGAAGTTCCCCTTGTATTGAGCTGGAACCTCCTGTGCTGCAGCTTCCATCTCCTCCTCTCCTCCCTCCCCTCTCCCCTCCCCTCCCTTCCCCCCTCCATGATCCTTGTGGTCCCTTCCAACCCTGACTGATTCTAAAAGATAAACCCCCCAAAGCAAGAGCTATTAAGTCTCCAGATAAATCCATTTCCTTGCAGTGAGCACAACCTGTCCTCCCTCTCCTGAACCCCAGCACTCAGAGGTTTATAGACATTTATTAGATCCCCTCCCTTCCCCTCCCTTCCCCTCCCTTCCCCTCCCTTCCCCTCCCTTCCCCTCCCTTCCCCTCCCTTCCCCTCCCTTCCCCTCCCTTCCCCTCCCTTCCCCTCCCTTCCCCTCCCTTCCCCTCCCTTCCCCTCCCTTCCCCTCCCTTCCCCTCCCTTCCCCTCCCTTCCCCTCCCTTCCCCTCCCTTCCCCTCCCTTCCCCTCCCTTCCCCTCCCTTCCCCTCCCTTCCCCTCCCTTCCCCTCCCTTCCCCTCCCTTCCCCTCCCTTCCCCTCCCTTCCCCTCCCTTCCCCTCCCTTCCCCTCCCTTCCCCTCCCTTCCCCTCCCTTCCCCTCCCTTCCCCTCCCTTTTCCCCTCCCTTCCCCTCCCTGATCCTTGTGGTCCCTTCCAACCCCAACTGATCCTAGAAGACAAAACCCCAAACCAAGAGCTATTTAGTCTCCAGACACATCCATTCCTTGCAACACAAGATGTGGAATTCCATGGGAACCAGGCATAAAAATGCCAACTGCTTGGGGGCATTTTTCAACTTGTTAGTGTAAGGGGAAGGAAAATAAAAGGAAGGGAAGGGAAAAGTACAAATGTCAGAGCAGCTCTAAGCAGGATGAAGACAGCAGGCATTGTATTTAAATCTCACAGACAGTGTGCTGCAGATCAAGCTGCACACTGCTCACACACGGCAAAGTGTGACACAGATTGGAGGAGGAGAACACAAAAGCAGTTTACTAAGATACTGTAAGTGATGATCACACTCACAGGGATCTGTGCATGGAGCAACTCCTGCTCACAGGATCAGAGAATTGGCAGGGCTGGAAGGCACCACAGGGAGCAGCCAGTTCCAACCCCCTGCCATGCCCAGGGACACCCTACCCTAGAGCAGGCTGCCCACAGCCTCAGCCAGCCTGGCCTCAAACACCTCCAGCCATGGGGCCTCAACCACCTCCCTGGGCAACCCCTGCCAGCCTCTCACCACTCTCCTGCTCAACAACTTCCTCCTCACCTCCAGCCTCACTCTCCCCACCTCCACCTTTGCTCCATTCCCCCCACTCCTGCCTCTCCCTCACACCCTCAAAAGTCCCTCCCCAGCTTTTTTGGAGCCCCCTTCAGATCCTGGCAGGCCACAAGAAGGTCTCCTGGGAGCCTCCTCTGCTCCAGCCTGCACAGCCCCAACTCTTTCAGGCTGTGCTCACAGCAGAGCTGCTGCAGCCTCTCAGCATCCTCCTGGCCCTGCTCTGGACACTCTCCAGCATCTCCACAGCCCTCTTGTCCCAGGGGCTCCAGAGCTGGATGCAGCACTCCAGGTGGGCTCTCAGCAGAGCACAGCAGATAGAAATCCAACTCAGTCTTTTACATTAAGCCCAGGTAACTCTCTCTTGCTGATAATGACCATAAGTAGTGGTGTTTGCAGCCCCTCAGTTTAATAGTCACCTCCTGTGCATAACACAGCTCCTGCTTCACAGAACAAGGGCACAAAGCATCTCAGGCAGGGAGAGCCTCTGACAGGTTGCCCCTTTGCTAATGGGAGCTCCCTTCCAGATATGTGACTGAAACCTTTACACCAGAAATGGATTGCCCAGACCTCATTTTCTTCCACTCCCCACTTCAAAGAGCCTGAGGGTGACCAGAGCAGTTCACAAATATATCTCCCTCCTTTCATTTCCTTACTGTGTCATCATCATGTGAAACTTTTAAGGGGTTAGAGCAGAAATAATTAGGAAATTCTCATTTATAATAGAGTGTAGAAAGGGGGGAAATAAGATGAAAGAGACCAGAAAGAATATGGGGTAAGTCCTCTCTGCTTAATAGAGAACAGGTCAAACAAAAAGGCAATTCATGTGTGTCTGGGAGAGGTTTCCTAGGGCTAGCAGAGATGCAGAGGTGGAGGCAGTTCTTCCCAGAGAGAGTGATTGGCATTGGAATGGGCTGCCCAGGGAGGTGGTGGAGTGCCCATCCCTGGGTGAGGCAATTAGTGCCATGGTCTAGTTGACTGGATAGGGCTGGGTGCTAGGTTGGACTGGATGATCTTGGAGCTCTCTTCCAACCTGGTTGATTCTGTGATTCTCTGGATGGAGAGATTTGCTTTCCCCTGCTTGGTTGTCCACTCCAGATCAGTATGAGGAGCAGTTTCTCCACAGCAGCATCCTGCAGAGAGCCTCCTGTTTATCAGGAGTTGAAGTAACCTGGGAGAAGCCCTCACCCCTTTCAGCTTTTGTATTGTCATTGAGGCAGTGTGGCAGGAGAAGGGGCTGAAGGGGCTGGAAATGAGAAAGGAGAGGCAGGAAACAAGAATCACAGCCAAGGGAAGCAGCAGACAGAGTAGAGAACTTGGCAGGTCCTACCCATCAGCAAGGCAAAAGAATGAGCTCAGGTCTTGCCCCATCCCAAGACAGACCCTGGATCATAAAATCAAGCAGGTTGGCAGAGAGCTCCAAGCTCAGCCAGCCCAACCTAGCACCCAGCCCTGCCCAACCAACCAGACCATGGCACTGGAGCATCACCTGTCACCCAGGTGTTGAGTTGTCATCTCTGGAGGTGTTGCAGCCAAGCCTGGCTGGGGCACTTAGTGCCATGGTCTGGTTGGTTGGGCAGGGCTGGGTGCTAGGTTGGGCTGGCTGAGCTTGGAGCTCTCTGCCAACCTGCTTGATTCTAAGCTTCTGTGATTCATTGCCCCTGTCTCATCCCAGGGCACAAGTGAGCAGAGCCTGTCCCTGTCCTTTCCTTCCTGACCCCCTCAGATATTTCTGTACACTTATTAGATCCCCTCTCAGCCACCTCCTCCCCAGGTGCCAAGGATGATGCCAAGCAGCAGTCAATAACACACAGCTCTCAGCCACGCAGGCTGGCAAAATTGCTCTTGCTGTTGCTGCTTCTGTTGGGAGAAGTGGAACAAGCTCTAGTGGGAAATCACTTTTAGTTGGAGCAAGCCAGTGGGTGGGCAGGAGGCTTTGCCAACATTTCTCTTCTCTAACCTCCCCCTCCCCCCCCCAAAAAAAAATTCCACTTTCAGTGCAGACAAAGTGGATTTAAGTTTATTTCTCACAGAGATGCTTCACAACCCTGCATTGTGCTTGCCTCTAGTGACATTCTGCTTACAAGTGTCACCCCCCCCTCTCCCCATGCTGCCTGGCTTTGATTTAGCACAGGAATTAGCCACGGTGTGGTTTAAAGAGGAGCTTTTAATTTTGGCTCCAAATAGAGTGAAATGGCAGGGGGAAAAAACAACCAACCCAACCCTGATGTCATGGTCAGCTCTGTTTTGAACTTCTAAGCCATCTCTTTTCTCCCCAGCATGCAGATTGTCATAAAAGGCCAACAAACAAACACACACACCCCCACCCCCCCCAACCCCCAATCAGAGCAACTCTTTTATGGACTGGGAGGAAAAAATATAATCTAGGCTTGGCTGACCAAAAAGATGTCCCCCAAAGATATCTTCAAGCTCTGCTAATTGTCTCATGCCAAGCCAAAAATAAAAGGAGTTGGCAAACTTCTTAGGCAGCTGCAAATCAATCCAAGGGTGCTGGAAAAGTGGGAGTGGATTTTTGTCATCAGGGTGTCCAGAGACACAGGCCAAGGGGGGAATGGTTTGGAGGTGAGGGAGAGCAGGGTTGGATTGGAGGTGAGGGAGAGCAGGGCTGGATTGGAGGTGAGGAAGAAGTTCTTCCTTTCAGGCAGGAGTGGGGGGAATGGAGCAAAGCTGGAGTTGGGGAGAGTGAGGCTGGAGGTGAGGAGGAAGTTGTTGAGCAGGAGAGTGGTGAGAGGCTGGAATGGGTTGCCCATGAAGGTGGTGGAAGCTCCATCCCTGGAGGTGTTTAAGGCCAGGCTGGATGAGGGTCTGGGCAGCCTGATGTAGTGTGAGGTGTGGCAGTGGGGTTGGAACTGACTGATCCTTGTGGTCCCTTCCAACCCTGACTGATTTTATGATCCTTCAGTAGGAGGGTGGTGAGAGTCTGGCACAGACTGCCCAGGGAGGCTGTGGCTGTCTCCTCCTTGGGGTTCTTCATGGCCAGGTTGGGATCCTGTGGGCAAGGCACAAGCAGAGCTAAGTCTCTGCTCCCAGCCTGTCTCTGAGCACACAGAAGGTTTCAGCTCCACATGAGCAGAGGCAGGGTTAGACTGGAGCTGAGGAAGAAGTTCTGCAGTGTGAGGGGTGGTGAGAGTCTGGCACAGGTTGCTCAGTGACTGCCTCCTCTTTGGGGTTGTTGAGGGCCAGGTTGGATGAGGCAGAGCAGGGTTAGAGTGGAGCTGAGGAAGAAGGTGTTGGGTGCTGAGAGACTGGAATAGGCTGCCCAGGGAGGCTGTGGCTGCCTCCTGCTTGGGGTTGTTCAAGGCCTGGTTGGATGAGACCTTCAGCAGCTGAGTCTAGTTGAGAGGTATCACTGGGTATGGTGAGGAGGTTGGAGGAGATGAGCTCTCTTCCACCCTGAGCCAATCTAGGATGCTGAGGTTCTATGATTCTATGAATATGAATCAAGGTTGTCCATGGAAAACAGAACTTCTTCCTCCAGCCTCTTCAGCATCCTCATACCTGAGTTCTGCCAGCAGCCCCTGCACAAATGATGCCTTCTCATGACCCTTCCAAGACAGTTTCACTTCTGGTGGTGCTATTCAGTGCAGTGACAACAGCACAAACATGTCAGAGGACCCCAGGGAACAGCTTTCTGGGAACACCCCTTGCCAAAGGGATCCTGTGGACAAGGCAGAAGCAGAGCTAAGGCTCTGCTCCCAGCCTGCCTCTGAGCTGAGATGGATGTGAGAGCTGTGGGTGTGAGTTGGAGCTCACTCAAGAGCTAGTGCCAGGAGGAAATCCCTTTCTGAAACATGAAATGCTGTCTGTCTGTCTGCCTGTTGTGTGCAGTTTCCTGAGGCCAGACCCTTGCTGCAGATGTAGGAAAGGTAATTCTGTAGTATTTCTGCCCCCTCCACCCTCTTCCCTTCTCTTGGCTTGAAATGCATCCTCCTCCAGGATGCCCTGCACCTGCCAGCAGGAGATTGAGTGCAGCTGAGCTGAGCAGGGCATTCCCTGTGTGTCTGTGGAAAAGGAGCTGCAGTTTATCACAAACATCTCTGCTAGGAGGAAATAAAAAGATCTATGTGGAGCCTGGGTCTAGCTGGAGGAACTGAAAGCTTAGTCAGAGGCAGCAGCCAGAAGCTGCCAACTCTAGGAGACAACAAGGACCTAGAAAACAACTGCATGGGCTGCAGTCTGCAATGCATCTTCTTGGCAGTGGTGCTAATTTAAGCAACCCTCTCCTTCACCTCCCCTTTTGGCATCAGGACAATGCTTCAGTCAGGCTGCATCCCTGCCTGGATCCACGCTGTGGCCACACACAGCTTTGCCTAGCACAGTGGAGGAGGGAGAGCCAAGCACAAGTCACAGACAGGGCAGCACAAGCACCTGGTGCTGGGGCATTGCAGGGATGCAGAAGGCTCTGGTACCTGCTGCCACTGCTGGTCCAGCTTGCAGCCACTCAGCTGCCTCCTGCCTCACTGAATCACAGAATTAACCAGGTGGGAGAAGACCTCTGAGATCATTGAGTCCAACCTAGCACCTAACACTTCTCATTAACTAACCCATGGCACTAAGTGCCCCAGCCAGCCTCCTCTGAAACACCTCCAGCCACGGCCACTCCACCACCTCCCTGGGCAGCCCATTCCAATGCCAATCACTCTCTCTGGCAGGGACTTCCTAACAACATCCAGCCTAGACCTGCCCTGGCACAGCTTCAACCTCTGTCCCCTTCTTCTGCTGCTGCTTGCCTGGCAGCAGAGCCCAACCCCACCTGGCTCCAGCCTCCCTGCAGGCAGCTGCAGACAGCAATGAGCTCTGCCCTGAGCCTCCTCTGCTGCAGCTGCCTGCAGGGAGGCTGTAGCCAGGTGGGGTTGGGCTCTGCTGCCAGGCATCAGCAGCAGAAGAAGGGGACAGAGTCTGAAGCTGTGCCAGGGCAGGTCTGGGCTGGATGTGAGGAGGAAGTTCCTGGCAGAGAGAGTGATTGGCATTGGAATGGGCTGCCCAGGGAGGTGGTGGAGTGGCCGTGGCTGGAGGTGTTGCAGCCAAGCCTGGCTGGGGCACTTAGTGCCATGGTCTGGTTGGTTGGGCAGGGCTGGGTGCTAGGTTGGGCTGGCTGAGCTTGGAGCTCTCTGCCAACCTGCTTGGTTCTGTGATTCTCAGAGTGCCCTCATTAGCACTAAGCCTTTCAGAGGAGATCAGTGCACTCTGTAGCTGGAGACACTCTCTGTGGCACAAACTTCACTGCAGTTCCCCAGGGAGGCAGTGGAAGGAGGATCCCAAATCCCAGTGCCATATGGCAGCCGCAGAGGCTTTGAATGCCCGTTGAGAAAGGAGCCCTGCAGGCATGCTGAAGGCTGAGCCACTGACAACTGGCCCTGGTGAAGTGATAGGGGATGTAGCTGGCTGCAGATGTAGGCAGATCTGTGCCTGTGATCCAGCCTCCAGGTCTAAACATTTTGTTAGTGCTGCTGTGAGTTTGTTCAGAGAGGAAGCTGCTCGTGGATCATATGCACCCATCTCATTGTTTGTGAGGCATCTGAAGGAAATGGCTGTTAGGCTTTGAGACTAAACAGCTCAGGCAGCTTTCATGTAGCTGTTGTGAAGCCATCTGAGGAGGAGAAAGGCATCTCCAGAGGGTGATTTACTTCCCTGCTTGGGGTTGGGTGCCTGCATTTGTGCACTGGGTACAGCCAACACCTCGGCAGGCAGCTGAGACCCAGCTGAATCTCAGGCTCAGGTGGCTCATTTCAATAGAGATCTTGTCTTCATTAAAGAGCCTAGAGGGGGGAAACCCTGGCAGAGTCATCAATCAATCAATAGTGGTTTAGCCAATGGATCTGACCACAAGACACTGTGACATGAATGCAGAACGAGCAAGCATCTGATTTGCTCAGCCAGGAAGCCTTTCATCAGCTGGAACACAAGCTACAGGTCTCTGCTCCATCAGTGGCTGATGGTACCAGCCTCACCTGCAGTGCTGCCTCCAGCTCTGGAGCACTCAGGATAGGAAGGACTTGGACCTGATGGAGCAGTCTGGGGGAAGGCCACGAAGGTGGCTGGGGGAGTTGGAGCTGCTCTGCGCTGAGTAGAGGTTGAGGGAGCTGGGAGTGTTCAGCCTGGAGAAGAAGAGGCTCTGGGGAGACCTGATTGCCACAGGGATCACTGCTGTGCCTGGTCCTGGTCAGTATCTTTACTGGTGATATGGAGCAGGAGATTGAGTCCAGCAGCAGTGAGTTTGCAGATGACACCAAGCTAGGAGCAGCTGTGGAGCTGTTGGAGGGCAGCACAGCCCTGCAGAGGGACCTGGCCAGGCTGGATGGGTGGGTAGAGACCAATGGGGTGAGACTGAACAAGGCCAAGTGCAGGGTTCTACACTTTGGCCACAACAACCCCAAGCAGCACTGCAGGCTGGAGCCAGAGTGGCTGAGAGCAGGCAGGCAGAGAGGGAGCTGGGGGTGGTGGCAGAGAGGAGCTGAAGAGGAGGCAGCAGTGCCCAGGTGGGCAGCAGAGCCAATGGCATCCTGGGCTGGCTGAGGAGCAGTGTGGGCAGCAGGACAAGGGAGGTTCTTGTGCCCCTGTGCTCAGCACTGCTCAGGCCAGCCCTGGAGTGCTGTGTCCAGCTGTGGGCTCCTGAATTGCAGAGAGCAGTTGAGGTGCTGGCAGGTGTGGAGAGAAGGGCAGCAAGGCTGGGGAGGGGCCTGGAGCAGAGCCCTGTGAGGAGAGGCTGAGGGAGCTGGGGGTGTGCAGCCTGCAGCAGAGGAGGCTCAGGGCAGAGCTCATTGCTGTCTGCAGCCCATTCCTGACTCTTGCCAACCTGATCCAGTTGAGGATGCCCTGCTGACTGCAGGGGTTTGGACTGGATGAGCTTAGGAGGTCCCTTCCTGTGATTCTTCCAACTGCCTTTAAGAGAAGGCTGGGAGGAGAGCTTTGGAGTTGTGTTTTTGCCATGGCTCCAGCACTGAACAGAAGGGATGCAGCACACAGGTGCCCACTTTGATGAAGATGTGTGTTCTTGCCGGGTTGGTGAGGGCAGCCACACAGCAGCTGTGTCTGCACCCTGAACTGGCAGGACAGAACCAGAGGTCATTCATCCATCTGCTAGAGCCTCCAAGGGACTCATTTGCTTTGGTGCAGTGCTGGCTATGCAATGAGCAGAGCAGATTTAGAGTGGCTGTGAGGAACAAGTTCTGCACCATGAGGGTAGTGGAACACTGGAACTGGTTGCCCAGAGAGGTGGTTGAGGGCTCATCCCTGGAGGTATTCAAGGTGAGGCTCAGGAGGGCTGTGGGCAGCCTGATCTAGTGGAGGATGTCCCTGCTGAGTGCAGAGGGGCTTGGACTGGATGAGCTTTGGAGGTCCCTTCCAACCCAGACCCATAGAGGCTCAGAGGCTCAAGAAGGCTCTGGGCAACCTGATGTGGTTGAGGATGTCTCTGCTGAGTGCAGAGGGGCTTGGACTGGATGAGCTTTGGAGGTCCCTTCCAACCCAGACCCTTAGAGGCTCAAGAAGGCTCTGGGCAACCTGATGTGGTTGAGGATGTCCCTCCTGAGTGCAGAGGGGCTTGAACTGGAGGAGCTTTGGTAGTCCCTTCCAAGCCAGCCCATTCTATGATCCTATGCAGCACAGAGGCAAAGGGCTGTGACCTGTTGCTAGTTCTGGCTATCTCCAGAGGCTGTTGGAAGAAGAATTTCTGAAGTCTTGGAAAGGAATTTGAGATGCTGATGTTCCTCCAGGCTCTCAAGGGTCAAACCAACACATGGTTCAGCACATGATCATGTGAGGCACACTGAGAAATTGCCTGTGAAAGGAGATGAAAAGAGGATTCTAAGGAGCATTGGCAACATTTTCTGCATACTTCTGCTGGTCAGCAGTGTGGTGCTGGGGCAGTGAGAATCACTGACAGGGCACCAAGGCCTGATCCCTTGGCCATTCTGTAGGTGCTTTGAGTGCCATCACCCAGCACCTGCAGGTCCTGCCTGACCAACCTGAGCTCCTTCTATGATCAGGTTCCTGCCTGGTGCATGTGGGGCAGGCTGTGGATGGAGTCTGCCTAGAGTGCAGCAAAGCCTTTGGCACTGTCTGCCACAAGCAGCTCCTGGCACAGCTGGCAGCTGCTGGCCTGGACAGATTCACTCTGGTATGGGTCAAGAAGTGGCTGGAGGGCTGGGCCCAGAGAGTGGTGGGGAATGGTGCCACATCCAGCTGGCAGCTGGCACTGGTGCTGTGCCCCAGGGATCAGTGATGGGCACAGGCCTGTTCAATATCCTTATTGATGATGTGGAGCAGGGAATTGAGTCCAGCAGCAGTGAGTTTGCAGTGACACCAAGCTAGGAGCAGCTGTGGAGCTGTTGGAGGGTAGCAGAGCCCTGCAGAGGGACCTGGCCAGGCTGCATGGGTGGGCAGAGGCCAATGGGATGAGAGTGAACAAGGCCAAGGGCAGGGTTCTGCACTTTGGCCACAACAGCCCCAAGCAGCACTGCAGGCTGGGGCCAGAGTGGCTGAGAGCAGCCAGGCAGAGAGGGAGCTGGGGGTGGTGGGAGAGAGGAGCTGAAGAGGAGGCAGCAGTGCCCAGGTGGGCAGCAGAGCCAATGGCATCCTGGGCTGGCTGAGGAGCAGTGTGGGCAGCAGGACAAGGGAGGTTCTTGTGCCCCTGTGCTCAGCACTGCTCAGGCCACCCCTGGAGTGCTGTGTCCAGTTGTGGGCTCCTGAATTGCAGAGAGCTGTTGAGGTGCTGGAAGGTGTGGAGAGAAGGGCAGCAAGGCTGGGGAGGGGCCTGGAGCAGAGCCCTGTGAGGAGAGGCTGAGTGAGCTGGGGGTGTGCAGCCTGCAGCAGAGGAGGCTCAGGGCAGAGCTCATTGCTGCCTGCAGGGAGGCTGTAGCCAGGTGGGGTTGGGCTCTGCTGCCAGGCAGCCAGCAACAGAAGAAGGGGACCCAGGCTGAAGCTGTGGCAGGGCAGGTCTAGGCTGGATGTTGTTAGGAAGTTCCTGGCAGAGAGAGTGATTGGCATTGGAATGGGCTGCCCAGGGAGGTGGTGGAGTGGCCGTGGCTGGAGGTGTTGCAGCCAAGCCTGGCTGGGGCACTTAGTGCCATGGTCTGGTTGGTTGGGCAGGGCTGGGTGCTAGGTTGGGCTGGCTGAGCTTGGAGTTCTCTCCCAACTTGCCTGATTCTGTGATTCTCTGGTTCTGAGGTTCTGCTGCCCCAGGGTCTAACCCCGGGCTGAGGCTGACTCAGCTCTGTGCTCAGCACCTGTCCCCTTTGCTTTTGAAATGAGCTACCCCAGCCTGGGGTTTTGATTTCTTGTCACTGTGATAAATCCACTGCACACTGTCACAGATTAATGAGTGGGTATTTGCCACTGCCACCTCCTAATTGCCAGGCTAATTCCATCCCCAAAGCCCCAAACAAACGATCTGCTCCTGACACATGAACCAGAGCAGAAGCTGGAAGGGGAGAGCTGCCTGCTCTCTGAGGTGCAATGAGATAAGCAAAGCTGCTCCTGGGCTGACATCTGTGGCAACAATAGGCCATATGTGGGCTGTGCAGGCAGGGCTGGTAAGACATCCCAGAGCATGCAGTCAGCAGATTGCACCTACAGCCAACATCTTGTACCACATTTAATAGCAGGATAAATAAAGGCTGCAGCAGCAGCAGAGGCAGCCTGGAATGGGCACAGAACAATAGAGCCAGTTGACCTGAGGCAAGGGAAACAGCTCCAAGGTAACCAAGATATCCTCTCCTAGGAGAAGCTGCCTGCTGTCTTGCACTGTCTAAGCTGTTCAGGCTATTTAGGTGTCCATCTTCAGTAGGGAAATCAGCTGCAAGTACCTCCACACCCTGCTTTCAGACACAGGCACGGTGGAGTTTGACAGAATCAGAGACTCAAGCAGCTTGGAAGAGAACTCTGAGCTCACCCAGCCCAAGCTAGCACCCAGCCCTGGCCAATCATAGAATCAAGCAGGTTGGAAGAGAGCTCCAAGTTCAGCCAGCCCTGTCCATGATGATCCTCATGGCTCTCCATTGGACCCTCTCCAGCAGTCCCTGTCTCTCCTGATCTGTGCAGCCCAAAATTGGACACAGTTGGATCAGATGTGATCCACAAGTGGACCAGGTGTGGTCTCACTAGGGCAGAGTAGAGGGGCAGAAGGACCTCCCTGGACCTGCTAAATGGCCACATTCTTCTTGTTGCACCCCAGGATGCCTTTGGCTCTCTTGGCCACAAGGGCACTGAGAAGCTGGACTAGAGAAGACAGGCTCTGAGATAGCAACGTCTGCAAGATCTGAAGCAGGTGGAAGTGAAGGCAGAGCTCTTCCACACAGGCACAAAGAGCTGGGGAGCTCTGAGAACACACCTTGGTGCACCTGCTGGAGGTCAGCTCCTAATAACAGAGTCCTCTGAGCATGGGCACCTGCACACAAGCTGGAGTCTGGCTTTATCCAGGCTTGGCAGCTGGGATGAGGGCTTTGCCAGCAGGGCTCTTGAATTCAGAAGCAGAAAGCAACCTGCAGGAAGGAGCCAGCTGCACATGCTAGGGCAAAACCATGCCTGGGCTTTCAAATAGATGTGTTTTAGAGTCATTCAGTCCTTTATATTGTATGTCAGGCAGAGAAGTGCAGAGGAAACTGTGCAGAAACATCTAAAGTAACACTGTGCACCTGGTTAAGTGCATCAGTAGCTACTCCCTAAAAGAACTGAGACAGAATAGGAAAAGGCTCCCAAAAAAAAACTATCTTGAAACTCATTTGGCTTAATTTGAGCATGATGAGCTGATGTGGCCCTACTAAATCTGCTGAAGCACAGAACAGGAGGAGGGGAAAGGGGAAGCAGCCATCCTGTTTGCTGGAATGTTGCCTCTGCAGGTCCAGATTCACAAACCTTCTGAAGCCAGATGGTATCATAGAGTCACTGAAACACAGAGTCACAGAATCAGGCAGGTTGGAAGAGCCCTCCAAGCTCAGCCAGCCCAACCTAGAATCATGGAATGTCAGGGGCTGGAAGTGACCTTGAAGCAGCATAGAATCATAGAACCATAGAATGTCAGGGGTGGAAGGGACCTTGAAAGATCATAGAGTCATAGAATCAGGCAGGCTGGAAGAGAGCTCCAAGCTCAGCCAGCCCAACCTAGCACCCAGCCCTGCCCAACCAACCAGACCATGGCACTAAGGGCCCCAGCCAGGCTTGGCTGCAACACCTCCAGCCACGGCCACTCCACCACCTCCCTGGGCAGCCCATTCCAATGCCAATCACTCTCTCTGCCAGGAAATTCCTCCTCACATCCAGCCACAACCTGCCCTGCCACAGCTTCAGACTCTGTCCCCTTCTTCTGCTGCTGGCTGCCTGGCAGCAGAGCCCAACCCCACCTGGCTACAGCCTCCCTGCAGGCAGCTGCAGGCAGCAATGAGCTCTGCCCTGAGCCTCCTCTGCTGCAGGCTGCACCCCCCCAGCTCCCTCAGCCTCTCCTCACAGGGCTGTGCTCCAGGCCCCTCCCCAGCCTTGCTGCCCTTCTCTCCACACCTTCCAGCCCCTCCATATCCCTCTTGTCCCAGGGACTCCAGCACTGGATGCAGCACTCCAGGTGAGGTCTCAGCAGTGTGGAGCAGAGGGGCAGGATCCCTTCCCTTGCCCTGCTGCCAACACTTCTCTTGCTGCAGCCCAGGCTCTGGTTGCTCCCTGGGCTGCAAGAGCAACACTGACAGCTCAGATTGAGCTTCTCCTCCACCAACACCCCCAGGTCCCTCTCCTCAGGGCTGCTCTGCAGCCAGCCACTGCCCAGCCTGCATTGGTGCTATCAGCTGTGTGGGCTTGGGGGTTACAATATACCCTGAGTTTTCATATACACAGAGCTGGGGGGTGGGGGGTAAAAACCAACCCCAAAAGGCCTCTGGCAGTAGAAGATAGCTGTAGGGAAATGGAATAATGCTGATAGGAAAATAATCTCCTGGAGACTTTTAGCCACCAAGAACTGTGGAGAGAGATTGCAACGAAAACCTAAGTGTGTGCATACCTGCTGGGTGGTCCCCTAAGGCAGGCAGCATTGCCCTGGGAGGGGTCACCCACCCCCTACAGAAGGGCAGCAACAGCTACAGCATTTTAATTGAGTAAAGGCTGATCAAAAGGTTTCAGGGGCAGAAGTGTGAGGCAGAGGAGGAGCTGTTAGCTATCACAGAATCACAGAGCCTTAGAGGTTGGAAGGGAGCTCCAGAGATCATCCAGTCCAACCCCCCTGCCAAGGCAGCATCCCCTAGGGTAGTTCACACAGGAACACATCCAAGTGGGTCTGGAAAGTGTCCAGAGAAGGAGACTCCACAACCTTCCTGGGCAGCCTGCTCCAAGGCTCTGGCACCCTGAGTGGAAAGAAGTTTTCTAGACAGCACCAAGTATCTTCTGTACTGTCCCTCCTCAGACAGACACGTCACAGGATCACAGGATGTTGGAGGTGGAAAGAACATCTGGAGATCACTGAGTCCAACAGTCCTGCCAGAGCAGGACCAGAGAATCTATCACAGGTCACACAGGAACACATCCAGACAGGGCTGGAAAGGCTCCAGAGGAGACTCCACAACCTCTCTGGGCAGCCTGTGCCAGGGCTCTGGGACCTTCAGTGCAAAGAAGTTTCTCCTCATGTTAAGCTGAAACCTTCTCTGCTCCAGTTTGTAGCTGTTGCTCCTTGTCTGATTGCTGCTGAGCACCAAAAAGAGCTTGGCCCCAGCCACTGGCCCCCCACCCCTCAGGTATTTGCACACATTGCTCAGATCTCCTCTCAGCCTTCTCTTCTCCAGAATAAACAGCCCCAGGGCTCTCAGTATCTCTCCACGGGGGGGGAAAGCCCAAGTCCCCCAATGTTCCTGGTGGCTCTTCATTGGGCTCTTCTCAACTATGTGGATGTTTCATCCACCTGCAACAAACTGCTGCACCAGAGCTGGGAGCTACCTGCTGAAAGACTGAGATGCTAAGCAACAAGTGCCTCACTCATGGTCTGGTTGGTTGGGCAGGGCTGGGTGCTAGGTTGGACTGGCTGAGCTTGGAGCTCTCTGCCAACCTGCTTGATTCAATGGTTCCATGACCATAGAATCATCGAATCCAGCAGGTTGGAAGAGACCTCCAAGCTCATCCAGTCCAACCCATCACCCAGCCCTATCCAATCAAGCAGAGCATGGCATTTAGCTGTTAGCACACTCACAGCTGACACTTCATTAGATTAGGAGGGCTTTAAGTAAGTCAGCAGTAATTGGTTGGGAGAGCCTCATGCAGATGGACCACAGCTGGAGAAGGTAACATTCTCTACACTTAGAATGCAATCACAGAATCATAGAACCAAGCAGGTTGGAAGAGAGCTCCAAGCTCAGCCAGCCCAACCTAGCTCCCAGCCCTGCCCAACCAACCAGACCATGGCACTAAGTGCCCCAGCCAGGCTTGGCTGCAACACCTCCAGCCACGGCCACTCCACCACCTCCCTGGGCAATGCCAATCGCACTCTCTTGACTGGGGGGACTTGAGCCTCCCTCCTATGCAGAGAGAGCCTGAGAGCCCTGGGGCTGTTCAGCCTGGAGAAGAGAAGGCTGAGAGGAGATCTGAGCAATGTCTATCAATATCTGAGGGGTGGGGGTGAAGTGGCTGGGGCCAAGCTCTTTTTGGTGGGCAGCAGCAATCAGGCCTTAAGAACTTCAGTTGCCCATGGGCACCGTGGGGATTGCACTGAGCAGACAGTGAGCCAAGCTCTGTGGGCAAGTGGCTAGGGAGCTGAGGCTGCTTGGGGGCTCCTGTGAGGAGCAGTGGATGGGTCACATGTGCAGGCTGCTTGCTATTTACAGCTCTGTTTTCTCTGAAATGCTTTGATTCTAACAAAAAAAAAAATACCCCCAGTTCTTTTTAAGGCCAGACACTGATATCCTTGTTCCAGATGAGCTGGCAGGGTTGTGACAGATTTGCCTGGCTCCTTACAAGGAGCTCACACAATCACAGAACGTTAGGGGCTGGAAGAGACCTCAAAGGATGGGCACCGAAGATGGGACCCATAGAGCAGGAGGCTCATATGACACTCCCCTGACAAGGGCTGAGAGCTCCAGGCCAGACACATGAAAGAAGCACAGGCAGGAGGAGTCAAGGGAAGCTACTTAGAATCACAGAATCAATCAGGGCTGGAAGGGACCACAAGGAGCAGCCAGTTCCAACCCCCTGCCATGCCCAGGGACACCCTACCCTAGAGCAGGCTGCACACAGCCTCAGCCAGCCTGGCCTCAAACACCTCCAGAGATGAGGCTTCCACCACCTCCCTGGGCAACCCCTGCCAGCCTCTCACCACTCCCATGCTGAACAACTTCCTCCTCACCTCCAGTTTTGCCACGCAAACCAGGAGCATCCCCTGTGAATCTAGGATCTAGAGATCTCCTCTTCTTTCCTTCTGCTCTTGTTTGTTGAGGGTTTTTTTTTTTGGGTTGGTTTGGTTTGTTAGAGTTTTAGTTGCTGAGAAGAGAGCCAGCTTTGAAACTTCAGAGCTGAGGTCTGATAAACTCACTTGGGGAGAAAAAAACACAGCAACCCAAAACCTCCCAAAACCAACCAAAAAAAAACCCCCATCAACCTAAAATGAAAACAAATAAACCAAACCAACATCCAAACCACTGCAATCAGACAAAGCAATGCTTGGAAAGACCCAAGCTGCTGCAAGGAGCCAGCTCTCAAGGGTGGCCTGGTGGCAAAGAAAGCAGCAAGCAGCTCCGAGAGACAAATCTCTCCTCTTGCTAAGATTGCAGGCTATAAACTGACAACAGCAACAACAACAGAAAGCTATCAAGAAGATTAGAGCCTTTATTTTCCACTTAAGCTTGGAGTGATAAGCCAGTTTTACAATAGTCTGCTCTGCCTGTGATAATAGAGGGTGTCATAAAGCCAGCATACATTTCAGGCTTCAGTGATGATTACATCTAGGCTCTTGACATTCCATGCTGGAAAACTCTTTAATCAAGTAGGCAATGCTGAGTTAAGATCGTGGGCACGATGGGATTTAATGAGTGTTTTACAGGGTTGGATTAAAAAGGGAAGAAGTGGATTGAAAAGCGAAGAGGAGACACTTCCCACTTCAGTCAAGGCTGCATGGATTGGCTTTGAAGGCTCCTAGCTCAGGGGCAAGGAGATAAAGGTGTCCACTGCAGCTGCATTTGGTTTAGTCTCATCTCTGCTAAAAATAGTGGGAGTTCCTTCAGCTAAGCTGCTTGGCAGGCATCATAACCCTGCCTTCCAGAGGTGAAGGCTGAGCCACAGAATGGCTCCTCCAATCTCCTAACCATGGCTTGGGACACCTCTCAGCTAGGCTTGGCTGCTACCTGGTCTTGAACATCCAGCTCTGGAGCCCCTGGGACAAGAGGGCTGTGGAGATGCTGGAGAGTGTCCAGAGCAGGGCCAGGAGGATGCTGAGAGGCTGCAGCAGCTCTGCTGTGAGCACAGACTGAAAGGGTTGGGGCTGTGCAGGCTGGAGCAGAGGAGGCTCCCAGGGGACCTTCTTGTGGCCTGCCAGCATCTGAAGGGGGCTACAAAAAAGCTGGGGAGGGACTTTTGAGGCTGTGAGGGAGTGGCAGGAGTGGGGGGAATGGAGCAAAGGTGGAGATGGGGAGAGTGAGGCTGGAGGTGAGGAGGAAGTTGTTGAGCAGGAGAGTGGTGAGAGGCTGGCAGGGGTTGCCCAGGGAGGTGGTTGAGGCCCCATGGCTGGAGGTGTTTGAGGCCAGGCTGGCTGAGGCTGTGTGCAGCCTGCTCTAGGGTAGGGTGTCCCTGGGCATGGCAGGAGGGTTGGAAATGGCATCCAGTTCTCTGATTCTTTATGCCTATCAAATGCTGCTGCATTTCTCCATTTCTCCACCCTTCCCTGTCAGTGTGAGGCTGTAGAAGAGGGGGGGAGGAAATAACTAAATGTGAGTAGTCTTGAAACCTAAAGGCTTCCAGAAAACAGTTGGATCACATCTTGCCATATCAACAGCTTAGACCAGCAGATTTCACCCATTTGTTTTTACTAATAAAGAAGCAGCCCAGAAAAAATAAAACAAACAAAAACAAACACAGCTATGATTTTTGGCAATTAAAAGCCAGAAAGAGATGGATTTTGAAATCCACTTTGGGTTCCACCTTAGATTCCACTTTCGAATCCACTTTGGAACTGCACTTTGGCCACAACAACCCCAAGCAGCACTACAGGCTGGGGCCAGAGTGGCTGAGAGCAGCCAGGCAGAGAGGGAGCTGGGGGTGGTGGCAGAGAGGAGCTGAAGAGGAGGCAGCAGTGCCCAGGTGGGCAGCAGAGCCAATGGCATCCTGGGCTGGCTCAGGAGCAGTGTGGGCAGCAGGACAAGGGAGGTTCTTGTGCCCCTGTGCTCAGCACTGCTCAGGCCACCCCTGGACTGCTGTGTCCAGTTGTGGGCTCCTGAATTGCAGAGAGCTGTTGAGGTGCTGGAAGGTGTGGAGAGAAGGGCAGCAAGGCTGGGGAGGGGCCTGGAGCAGAGCCCTGTGAGGAGAGGCTGAGGGAGCTGGGGGTGTGCAGCCTGCAGCAGAGGAGGCTCAGGGCAGAGCTCATTGCTGCCTGCAGCTGCCTGCAGGGAGGCTGTAGCCAGGTGGGGTTGGGCTCTGCTGCCAGGCAGCCAGGGACAGAAGGAGGGGACAGAGTCTGAAGTTGTGGCAGGGCAGGTCTAGGCTGGATGTGAGGAGGAAGTTCCTGGCAGAGAGAGTGATTGGCATTGGAATGGGCATGGCAGGGAGGTGGTGGAGTGGCAGTGCCTGGAGGTGTTGCAGCCAAGCCTGGCTGGGGCACTTAGTGCCATGGTCTGGTTGGTTGGGCAGGGCTGGGTGCTAGGTTGGACTCGATGACCTCCAAGGTCTTTTCCAACCTGGTCCATTCTGTGATCATTAAAAATAGACGAAGTGGCAAGGTTAAAATCCCCTCCCCTTTGTTTCCCACTCACTGCAGTTATTTATAGCCAAGCAAAGTACGTGGGGGAATATTTGTTGCCACTCTGGTTCGGAGCTGTCTGCGGCTGGGCTAAAGGCGGCTGCAAGGCAGGCGCAGGAGGCAGGGCTGAGTGGAGTTGGGCTCCCTGTGATCAGGGATGTGCAGGACATAAAAGCAGGCCACTAACTGAAACAGCACTAATCAAGAACAACAGGGAGAAACCTGCCATCATAACAACATCACATGGGCCTTGATAATGTTGCAGTGGAAACCTCAGGCAGCACGGTGAGAGCTGCCTTTGCCTCGTATAAGAAACTGAGCTGCAAATGCCCCAAACAGTTGCAAGAGAAAAAAAATGCAACTCCTTTTTATCCCCTTCCTGCTAAAACAAAGCTCAAAGACACCTGGAAAACCTGAGTTGCACTAGAAGTTGAACTATTTCAGGTATTTGTGTTTTGTTTCTCTGCCCAGAATTAACTTGATGAGGCTGGGATCATAGAGTTATAGAATGTCAGGAGTGGAAGGGACCTTGAAACATCATAGAATCATAGAATCATGGAATGCCAGGGGCTGAAGGGACCTTGAAAGATTATAGAACCATAAAACCATAGAATGTCAGGTGTGGAAGGGTTTTTGAAAGCTCTTAGAATCCTAGAATCAAGCAGGTTGGCAGAGAGCTCCAAGCTCAGCCAGCCCAACCTAGCACCCAGCCCTGCCCAACCAACCAGACCATGGCACTAAGTGCCCCAGCCAGGCTTGGCTGCAACACCTCCAGCCACGGCCACTCCACCACCTCCCTGGGCAGCCCATTCCAATGCCAATCACTCTCTCTGCCAGGAACTTCCTCCTCACATCCAGCCTAGACCTGCCCTGGCACAGCTTCAGCCTCTGTCCCCTTCTTCTGTCCCTGGCTGCCTGGCAGCAGAGCCCAACCCCACCTGGCTACAGCCTCCCTGCAGGCAGCTGCAGGCAGCAATGAGCTCTGCCCTGAGCCTCCTCTGCTGCAGGCTGCACACCCCCAGCTCCCTCAGCCTCTCCTCACAGGGCTCTGCTCCAGGCCCCTCCCCAGCCTTGCTGCCCTTCTCTCCACACCTTCCAGCACCTCAGCAGCTCTCTGCAATTCAGGAGCCCACAACTGGACACAGCACTCCAGGGCTGGCCTGAGCAGTGCTGAGCACAGGGGTGGGCACAAGAACCTCCCTTGTCCTGCTGCCCACACTGCTCCTGAGCCAGCCCAGGATGCCATTGGCTCTGCTGCCCACCTGGGCACTGCTGCCTCCTCTGCAGCTCCTCTCTCCCACCACCCCCCAGCTCCCTCTCTGCCTGCCTGCTCTCAGCCACTCTGGCCCCAGCCCCAAGTGCTGCTTAGGGTTATTGTGGCCAAAGTGCAGAACCCTGCACTTGGCCTTGTTCAGTCTCATCCCATTGGCCTCTGCCCACCCATCCAGCCTGGCCAGGTCCCTCTGCAGGCCTCTGCCACCCTCCAACACATCCACACCTGCTCCTAGCTTGGAGCCCAACCTCAATGTTGCTGGACTCAATCCAATGCTCCAGATCATCAATAAGGACATTGAACAGGACTGTGCCCAGCACTGATCCCTGGGGCACAGCACCAGTGCCAGCTGCCAGCTGCATGTGGCACCATTCCCCACCACTGTCTGGGCCCAGCCCTCCAGCCAGTTCTTGACCCATACCAGAGTGATCATCTGGTCCAGCCTCCCTGCAGGAGCAGCATCACCTAGAGACGATCACATGCATCCAGGTGGTTCTTGAATATCTCCAGAGAGGGAAGACTCCACAACCTCCCTGGGCAGCCTGTCCCAGTGCTCTGTCACCCTGGTAGCTCTGGTAGCCATTCAGAAATAGGACTTTTAGGTCATGTTTAATTGGGTAAATTGTTGGCATGCAAATGAAGATGTACTCTCCTTTTGTAGCAGAGGAAGGAATCACCCATCAAAAGAGGCTGCCTGTCAGAGATGAAAGAGAGTGAAAAAAGAAATGGAGAGAGCCATTTTCAACATACAAGGCAAGACTTTCATCTCATGCTGGACCATAGGGGACAGTGCTCTTAACCTTGGGGAAAAAAAGAGCCTAACAGCAGTGAAAAAGGAAAGATGAATGCTAAAGGAGGAATAATTTCCCCTCGATAACCTCTCCATGGGTTAATCATAGAAACAGAATCAGGCAGGTTGGAAGAGATCTCCAAGCTCAGCCAGCCCAACCTAGCACCCAGCCCTGCCCAACCAACCAGACCATGGCACTAAGTGCCCCAGCCAGCCTTGGCTGCAACACCTCCAGCCACGGCCACTCCACCACCTCCCTGGGCAGCCCATTCCAATGCCAATCACTCTCTCTGCCAGGAACTTCCTCCTCACACCCAGCCTAGACCTGCCCTGGCACAGCTTCAGGCTCTGTCCCCTTCTTCTGCTGCTGGCTGCCTGGCAGCAGAGCCCAACCCCACCTGGCTACAGCCTCCCTGCAGGCAGCTGCAGGCAGCAATGAGCTCTGCCCTGAGCCTCCTCTGCTGCAGGCTGCACACCCCCAGCTCCCTCAGCCTCTCCTCACAGGGTTCTGCTCCAGGCCCCTCCCCAGCCTTGCTGCCCTTCTCTCCACACCTTCCAGCACCTCAACAGCTCTCTCTTGAATTCAGGAGCCCACAACTGGACACAGCACTCCAGGGCTGGCCTGAACAGTGCTGAGTACATAGAAGAAGTAAAGGTTTGCCAAGTGCCCCCTGCAGTTTTCTGTGCATCCAGAAGTGCTGCCATGGGGCTCCTGACACTCTGTGTGTCCTTCTCCCACCTGCCTGCCAGGTTGCTGCCTCTTGATACCTGGGCAGAATGGGGCTGGTTGTGCAGGGATGACTGCAGTGTTATGAGGAGTGACTGAGGGAGCTGGAGATGGTTAGTTTGAAACAGAGGAGGCTGAGGAGGAGACCTCATTGCTATCTACAGCTTCCTGAAAGGCCATTGTGAGAGGCTGCTGCTGGGCTCTGCTCACAGGGAACTGGAGACAGGACAAGGGGGAACGGCCTCAAGCTGAGGCTGGGGAGGTTTAGATTAGACATTAGGAAGAAGCTTTTCAGGGAGAGAGTGGTCAGAGACTTCAATGAGCTGCCCAGGGAGGTGGTGGAGTCACCCAGCCTGGCTGTGTGTAAGGGTGTATTGGATGTGGTGCTTGGAGAGATGGTTTAAGGTGAATCCTGTAGAGTAGTGTTAATGGTTGGACTTGGTGATCCTGAGGGGCTGCCAACCTCTATGTTTCTATGATTCTGTGACTCCTTTATCCTGGTCACCTGTAGGGTTCTATGTTGGAGCTGATGATCCTGAGGGGCTTTGCCAACCTGCATGTGTCAGTGATTCTGTGACTCTGTGACTCCTTTATCCTGGTCACCTGTAGGGTTCTAGGTTGGAGTTGATGATCCTGAGGAGCTTTGCCAACCTGCATGTGTCAGTGATTCTGTGACTCTGTCACTCCTTTATCCTGGTCACCTGTAGGGTTCTAGGTTGGAGCTGATGATCCTGAGGAGCTTTGCCAATCTGCATGTGTCAGTGATTCTGTGACTCTATGACTCCTTTGCCCTGGTCACCTGTAGGGTTCTAGGTTGGAGTTGATGATCCTGAGGGGCTTTGCCAGCCTGAATGTGTCTGTGACTGTGACACCTTTGCCCTGGTCACCTGTACACCAGTCTGGCACCTGAGCAGCATGTGTCACTGGCAGACAAAGCAGTGCTGAAGACAGACTTTGCTGTCATCTGTCTTCTGTCTGCCTGAGGAGCAGCTCCACGCCAGCTCTGCAGCTACAGGAGCCAGTGCTCCCAGATCCTCCTTGTCAATCATCTCATCGGTGCTTAAAACCCTCCCCCTGTGGGATTCCACCACCTCTTCTCCGCAGTGCATCTGGAGACTTAAATTCTCCTCACTCTTTGCAAGTTATTTCCTAACATTTAAGCTATTTGTTTTGTTTGGTTTTTTTCCCCCTTTCTTCCCTCACCCCCCCATACTTTTTCCCTCCACCCCTCTTCTTTTCCTGTGAACTAAATGGATTACTTTTTATCTTGCCCTTGAGGGACATGAAAAACAATTGCTCACAATCCTCTTTGTAAGAACCTTTTCCATGTTTAAGCTTCCTGTCAGCTTTCTCTTTTCCATACCAAACCCAGCAGTCCTTTCAACCCTTCCTTTTGTGCCACAGTATATACTTTTAAGTCTTGCTCCTGACGCTCTGACTGACCTTTCAAGGGTGACAGGTCAGAGGGAGCAGCATTCGGGATCTCGGCGTTGTCAGCCAGGGCAGGAGTGTGTTACCTTTGGGGCACGCAGAACTCTGCCGTGACACCTCTGGGAGTTCATCAGTGAGGGGTTTTCAGAGCCGGACAGATGTCTTCGTGTCTGCCCTTTGAGGGATGGTCCTTCTGTACCCAGGCCTTGCATCCCCCGTGCTTAACCAGCCCCACAGCCCAGACCCCTTACAAAATCACTCCGTTGGGAAAAGCCCCTTAGGGCCATCGAGTTCTGAGCGTCACCATTATCGAGCTCTCCCACGTCCCTCAACACATCTCTGCGTCTTTTAAGCACCTCCAGGGACGCAGACTCAAAAACCTCCCTGGGCAGCCTGTTCCAGTGCTGGAGAACCCTTCCAGCCAAGGAGTTTCTCCTAACATCCCACCTAAACCTGCCCTTCCGCAGCCGCTTTGAGCAGGGCGATCTGCCCCGGTGCCAGCAGCGTGCGCAGGCTGCGCCGCCAGGGCTTTCCTGCCTACAACACCTTGTCTTGGGGGTGCGTGTTTGGGATCTTGGGACGAGCCCCCGCCGAGGCAAACCGGGGCGCTCCCCATCCCCGCGGGGCCGGGGGGCGCGCACGGAGCGCCGCACCTGCACCCACGCCGGCGGTGGCCGGGCGGGGCGGGGGCGCGGAGGGCGCTGCGGGGGGCCGCGCAGCGGGGCGGGCGGCGGAGGCGGAGCCGGCGGCAAGCGCGGCGGGGCCGGGCCGGGCTGGGCTGGGCTGGGCTGTGTTGTACTCCGCAGCCCTCCCGCGGGGCTTCGGGCATCTCTGCGCGCCGGGCGGTGCGAGCGGCAGCCGGCGCCGCGCCGGGCTCGGGGGGTGGCGGCGGCGGCGGCGGCATGGAGGGCGCGTTCCGCGGCTGGGAGCTGGCGCACGCCGTGCTGCTGCTGAGCCTCGTCCCCGCAGGTGGGAGCCGCGGGCAAGGGCGGGAACGGAGCCCCTACTAGGGCGGGGGGGGACGGGGAAACTTCGGCACCGGCGGGGGGAGGCGGCGGGTGCAGGAGTGCGGCGCCCGGGGGTCGCGGCAGCGAGCCCGCGGTTTGCCCCGGTGTCGCCCCTGGCAGCCTTTGCGGGACGCTCCGGCGGAGTGGCACAAAAACCCCGGCCCCGAGTCCTTTGTTCGCGGTGCTGGGAGAGGGGGCGGCAGGGAGGTGACCCCCGCAGAGTCCCCGGGCAGGGCTGTGTTGACAATAAACTCCGGTGATCGGCGCGGAATGTCCCCGCCGTTAAGTGCCGCTGCTGGAACAATGGGCTGGGAACGGGGCCGCCGGCGGCAGGTGAACGGCGCACCCTGGCAGAGGTGAAGCTCCCCGGGGCCGAGCCAGGCCGGACCGGGCTGGGCTGGTCGCTTCGCAGCCCCCGTGCTGGCGGCTCGGTGCCTCTTTGCGGTCCGGAGGGGCCGGTCCGGCGGGTCGCGGCGGGACGAGGCGTCGGTGCGAGGCTGCTCTGTGCGCGATTAGGAGCTGTTTGAGCTAAAACTTCGGCGTGTCGGGTGTAAATTCAAAGGTTCCCTTCCCCTTCCGTGATCCGAGGGGGTTCCTCTGCTTGACCTGGCCGGGATAGCGATTGGCGATGCAGTGTCTGGTTGCATCGCTGAGCAACTTTGCACATGGCTTTCGGTGTCGCCGTGCAGCTCCTTGCACCGTTCCTGGGTTTCAGAGGCATTTGGAGCTGTGCAGAGATCGGTGCTGGAAGGAGGTCGTTGCTGGTGTTCGAGGAGCTGCACCCAGCGGGGAATTTGGCCCTGGGCACTTGAAGTCTAAAGAGCAGATAAATGTGAAAGGTTAATTTGCAATTAAATCTTGAGAGAGAGCTGAGGATCCAGGGGAGCGATGCACGGTGCTGGGTGTTTAACATCTGCTGCCACCAGCAGAGAGGAGCTCTGCAGAGCACCCTGGTGCGAGCAGCCGGGGAAGGCTCCGCAGCTCTCTGCCCCTGCTGCTGGGAGCCAGGAAAACTGGAGCACCGGGAACTAACAGTAGTGACAAGTTACACTTCTTCGTTGCTGTGAGATATGAGAGGGTGCAGCAGCTGACTTGTGGCTGTTAATGATTTTGAGGCTTGTTGAGACTAGGCAGTAAGGGAAGAGTGTGGTTCTGGCAACTCTGACTTCACCTGTTGAGAGAGACCCACACCCACCTGCAAACTCCTACTGCTGCGGCCACAGGGGTGGGAAAGTCTCCTACCAGTGACTTATTCCTCCAAATCAGTGAACCTAAAAGAAACCCTTGGCATGACTAATACCCACCCTTGTTCTTTGCTTCACGTGGTTCTGCTCGGCACTCGTGGTTGTCCTTCTAGGGCCAGGAGGATGCTCAGAGGCTGCAGCAGCTCTGCTGTGAGCACAGACTGAAAGAGTTGGGGCTGTGCAGGCTGGAGCAGAGGAGGCTCCCAGGGGACCTTCTTGTGGCCTTCCAGCATCTGAAGGAGGCTCCAAAAAAGCTGGGGAGGGACTTTTGAGGCTGTGAGGGAGTGGTAGGAGTGGGGGGAATGGAGCAAAGGTGGAGGTGGGGAGAGTGAGGCTGGAGGTGAGGAGGAAGTTGTTGAGCAGTAGAGTGGTGAGAGGCTGGAATGGGTCCCTGTTCAGCCTGGGTGAGCTCCCCTGGTCCCTGTTCAGCCTGGGTGAGCTCCCCTGGTCCCTGTTCAGCCTGGGTGAGCTCCCCTGGTCCCTGTTCAGCCTGGGTGAGCTCCCCTGGTCCCTGTTCAGCCTGGGTGAGCTCCCCTGGTCCCTTTTCAGACTGGGTGAGCTCCCCTGGTCCCTATTCAGGCTGGAGGAGCTCCCCTGGTCCCTGTTCAGACTGGGTGGGCTCCCCTGGTCCCTGTTCAGACTGGGTGGGCTCCCCTGGTCCCTGTTCAGACTGGGTGGGCTCCCCTGGTCCCTTTTCAGACTGGGTGGGCTCCCCTGGTCCCTATTCAGGCTGGATGAGCTCCCCTGGTCCCTATTCAGGCTGGGTGAGCTCCCCTGGTCCCTATTCAGGCTGGGTGAGCTCCCCTGGTCCCTATTCAGGCTGGGTGAGCTCCCCTGGTCCCTATTCAGGCTGGGTGAGCTCCCCTGGTCCCTATTCAGGCTGGGTGATCTCCCCTGGTCCCTATTCAAGCTGGATGAGCTCCCCGGTCCCTATTCAGTCTTACTCTGAAGTTACCTGAATTTATATTAAGTATCTTTCTTTGGCTTTTAGTCAAGAGCTTCTTCCTCTGGTTGCAAGCAGGGAAGGAGGATGTAGAAAACAGAGCTTAATGTAGCTTCTCAGAGGGCAAACAATCCATCTCTGTCCACAGTCCCTTCCTCCTTTTTGTTTCTCTTGCATCCTAACACAAGCTTCTGCTTTACCTCGCGTTTGGGAATTGCCTAAATCAGTTTATGCAGTATTCTGGAACAGTGTTTTATCTGTGCCTCTCCTGTCCTCCCCCGAGGCTCATCCTGTCCTCTACCCTCCCAGTGCTCTGCCAGGGCCTCTGTGGCATTTCCATCCTGTGCTCATGGCAGGCTGGATGTGGTTCCTTTCAGCATCCATCAGTATAGCCTCTCTTTTCCCCCCCAGTCAGCTGCAGAGCACTAGCAGGCTCTCCCTGTGCCCAGAGGGAAGAACGTCTCTTTTCATGATGCATTCTGCTACCTGTCAGCCCACGAGGGAGGAAGCTTGAAGGAGAAAGATGGAACTCAGTGAGGGTTCTGATTGCTGTCACTCTGTCAGTGCTTTGACCCCAACTCAAACCATCTGAGCATGTCCAGAGCAGGGCCAGGAGGCTGCAGCAGCTCTGCTGTGAGCATAGCCTGAAAGAGTTGGGGCTGTGCAGGCTGGAGCAGAGGAGGCTCCCAGGGGACCTTCTTATGGCCTGCCAGGACCTGAAGGGGGCTACAAAAATCTGGGGAGGGACTTTTTAGGGTATCAGGAAGTGACAGGACTGGGGATAATGGAGCAAAGCTGGAAGTGAGGAGGAAGTTGTTGAGCAGGAGAGTGGTGAGAGGCTGGCAGGGGTTGCCCAGGGAGGTGGTTGAGGCCCCATGGCTGGAGGTGTTTGAGGCCAGGCTGGCTGAGGCTGTGTGCAGCCTGCTCTAGGGTAGGGTGTCCCTGGGCATGGCAAGGGGGTTGGAACTGGCTGCTCCTTGTGGTCTCTTCCAACCCTGACTGATTCTGTGAGCCCCCTGCCCTCCCTGCTCCCCCATTTCCATCTCTGTTCTCTCTCTCCTTCTCCTTCTCCTTCCTCCCCTGCAGCAGTGCAGATTCTCCTGCACAGAAATGTGGCCCAAGGCCACTGCCAGGAGCAGAATGGAAATGTCAAAGACTGCTCAATGCTCCACTCTGTTTTTTTTTTTTCCTCCCTTCCATTACAACTGTGAAGTCTCCTCCAGCAAGCACACAAATGATGTTTTTTTTTCCTTCAGGCTTTATAATCCAGAGTGTGATAAATTTGGCAAGAAGTGAGACTCCCATTTGCATCCTGTTTTAAGTACCATTCATAGGGACTGAAGGCATTTCCACGTGCTCATTTTGTGTGTGTGAGAGAGAGAGAGAGGGGGAGAGCCTGAGCCTCTTCCTGACAGATGACTGCAGCTGTAGTACCATTGGGCTGCACTTCATCCCTGCGGGATTTCAGCCTGGCTTCAGCTCTCTCAGAAGCCTGTCACTGGTTGTCCAAACAGCGACGCTTCTTTACAGGTGCCTGGATTGATCAGAGGATCCTGAGTCAGCTCCAGGAGGAACATTTTGCACCAGGACACAGGTGGAATTGGGAAGGATATGCCTTTAGCACATGTAAACAGGAGCTACGTCTGGTTTTAGGAGGAACATCTGAGTCATGTTCCAGTCGGCAGGAGTTTCTTGTAATGAAGCTTGTCCTTTTTTCTCTGTCTCATGACACCTCTACACTCTCTGCCTTTCTGCCTCAACTATCATTTTTGATTAGTGCAAGCCCATTGGAGAGGTTCTTAAGGCCTGTCTGAAGCTGTCAAACTAAACTACCTGAAGGGAGGTTATAACCAGGTGGGGGTTGGGCTCTGCTGCCAGGCACCCAGGGACAGAACAAGGGGACACAGTCTCAGGCTGTGCTAGAGGAGGTCTGGGCTGGCTGTGAGGAGGAAGTTGTTGTCAGAGAGAGTGATTGGCATTGGAATGGGCTGCCCAGGGAGGTGGTGGAGTGGCCGTGGCTGGAGGTGTTGCAGCCAAGCCTGGCTGGGGCACTTAGTGCCATGGTCTGGTTGGTTGGGCAGGGCTGGGTGCTAGGTTGGGCTGGCTGAGCTTGGAGCTCTCTTCCAATCTGCTCAATTCTATGATCTAGATGGTGGAGTCGTTGTCCCTGGAGGTGCTCGAGCAAAGGCTGGATGAGGCACTTAGTGCCACGGTCTGCTTGATTGGATAGGGCTGTGTAATAGGATGGTCTGGCTGAGTTTGGAGGTCTCTTCCATCCTGGTTAATTCTATGATTCTGTGCCTGTAAATCCTAACTGCCATCCCCAGAGGTGTTGCAGCCAAGCCTGGCTGGGGCACTTAGTGCCGTGGTCTGGTTGATTGCCCAGGGCTGGGTGCTAGGTTGGACTGGCTGAGCTTGGAGCTCTCTTCCAACCTGCTTGGTTCTATGATTCTATTGTAAGTGTGCGTTTGTAGCTTGAAGGAAAGCTGCTTCCTAGCCTGAACGCTGAGTAAACAGGCTGGTGTGATCTGAAGGCAGGGAATAACAACTCCTGGATGAAACAAGAACCACAGAGCATCAAAGAGTCTGAACCACACGTGTCTTTAGCTACCATACACACACAACAACTGATCTAATCTGAGAGCAATCCAGCAGAAGACAGGCACTAATTGCTCAAGCTTAAGCTACTTTCCAGCCTTTTCCCCCCCCTCTCTGTCGGTGAAGATGAATCCCCTTGCAGAGATCAAGCGATGCACATTGTCTTGCCCAGAGTATCTGACCCATGATTTTACAGATGTTGTTTTCTTTTCTCATCTTAGTACAAACATCTTCCAGGATTTTGACTCATTTCCTTAAGTCTCTTTCAGCTGTTCAGAGAATGGCTAGAGGAAATGAGGTCTAATATCCTAATGCATTGCATTTACTGTAAGTAGCCTCTCACCCTTAAGTATAAAATTTTTTGCCCTTTGGTAATTTCTCAGTGGCCTTCTGAATGTTCTTCTTCTTTTTGCTGTTGCTTCTGGCCTTCAGAAATTCAGCTGCCCTCTTTGAGGCTCCCCAGTTCAAGAGAGGCAGGGATGTACTAGAGAGAGTCCAGCGCAGGTCTGCAAGGATGCTGAAAGGGACAAGGATGAGGAGAGGCTGAGAGCCCTGGGGCTGGTTAGTGTGGAGAGGAGAAGGCTGAGAGGGGATGTGGTCAGTGTCCATAAAGGGGATGTGATCAGTGTCCTTAAAGGGGATGTGATCAGTGTCCTTAAAGGGGATGTGATCAGTGTCCATAAAGGGGATGTGATCAGTGTCCATAAAGGGGCTGTGATCAGTGTCCTTAAAGGGGCTGTGATCAGTGTCCATAAAGGGGATGTGGTCAGTGTCCATAAAGGGGATGTGGTCAGTGTCCATAAAGGGGATGTGATCGGTGCCCTTAAAGGGGATGTGGTCAGTGTCCATAAAGGGGATGTGGTCAGTGTCCATAAAGGGGATGTGATCAGTGTCCTTAAAGGGGATGTGATCGGTGCCCTTAAAGGGGATGTGATCAGTGTCCTTAAAGGGGATGTGGTCAGTGTCCATAAAGGGGATGTGGTCAGTGTCCATAAAGGGGATGTGATCAGTGTCCTTAAAGGGGATGTGATCGGTGCCCTTAAAGGGGATGTGATCAGTGCCCTTAAAGGGGATGTGATCAGTGCCCTTAAAGGGGATGTGATCAGTGTCCATAAAGGGGATGTGATCAGTGTCCATAAAGGGGATGTGGTCAGTGTCCATAAAGGGGATGTGATCGGTGCCCTTAAAGGGGATGTGATCAGTGCCCATAAAGGGGATGTGATCAGTGTCCATAAAGGGGATGTGATCAGTGTCCATAAAGGGGATGTGATCAGTGTCCTTAAAGGGGATGTGATCAGTGTCCATAAAGGGGATGTGATCGGTGTCCTTAAAGGGGATGTGATCGGTGTCCTTAAAGGGGATGTGATCGGTGTCCTTAAAGGGGATGTGATCAGTGCCCATAAAAATATTTGAGAGGTGGTGAGCAGGAAGGAAGAGATAGGCCCAGGGATAGGACAAGGGGCAATGGATAGAAACCACAGCACAGAAAGTGCCACCTCACCATGAGGAACTTCACTGGAAGGGTCCCAGAGCCCTGGCACAGGCTGCCCAGAGAGGTAGTGGAGTCTCTGTCTCTGGAGCCTCTCATGCCCTATCTGGATGCATTCCTGTGAGCTGCACTAGGTTTTCTGGTCCTGCTCTGGCAAGGGGGAGGGTGGACTCAGTGATCTCCAGAGGTCCCATTCCCACCCCTTACATCCTGTGTTCAGTGAATCCTTGGGAGAATGAGGAGAGCTGATGCTAAAGGCATCTGATGAGAGTGATGATCCAGACCTCAGCACGGTACACCCTTAGGACTGGGGGTCTGGGCTGATGCAAAGCTCAGCAGGAGCCTGCAGTGGGAGTGCAGCCCAGACACAACCCTGTGCTGGGCTGCAACAAGAGCAGTGTGGGCACAGGGCAAGGCAGGGGATTCTGCCCCTTGACTCTGCTCTCCTCACACCCCACCTGCAGTCCTGGGGGCAGTTCTGCAGCCCCCAGCACAAGCAGCACATGGAAGTGTTGGAGCCAGGGCAGAGGAGGCCACCAAGATGCTGAGAGGGCTGCAGCAGCTCTGCTGTGAGCACAGGCTGAGAGAGTTGGGGCTGTGCAGCCTGGAGAGGAGAAGGCTTGGAGGAGACCTTGGAGTGGCCTTGCAGGATCTGAAGGGGGCTGCAGGAGGGCTGGGGGGGGACTATTGACAAGGTCTGGGAATGAGAGGAGGAGGAGGAATGGGTTTGAAGTGGCAGAGGGGAGGTTGGAGCTGGATGTTAGGAAGAAGTTGTTTGCAGTGAGGGTGGTGAGACACTGGGAGAGGTTGCCCAGGGAGGTTGTGGAGCACAGAATCACCCAATGTGATCTTTGATCTTTGATCTCACATTGGGTGCTTCTGTGCTCCACAACCTCCCTGGAAGTGTTCCAGGCCAGGTTGGATGAGACCTCGAGTGACCTGTTCTAGTGGGAGGTGTCCCTGCCTATGTTGGGTTGGAACTGCCTGAGCTTTGAGCTCTCTTCTGACCTAAACCGTTCTATGACATGCAGAGAATTCACAGATTAGGACTTGGCCTCACAGGAAGGACTTTTAAAATGAGTAGCAACCTTCTACTGTAGAAGTCAAGTCATTTTTCCAATGACTTTAAGGAGACCAGGAAGGCTCTTTCCAGAGGGACCCTCTTTTATTTGGTCAATGAATCATAGAATGATTGAATCAGTTAGGGTTGGAAGGGACCACAAGGATCATCCAGTTCCAGCTCCCCTGCCATGGCCAGGGACACCCTAGCCTAGATCAGGCTGTCCACAGCCTCAGCCAGCCTGGCCTGAAACACCTCCAGGGCATCATAGAATCAGTCAGGGTTGGAAGGGACCACAAGGATCATCCAGTTCCAACTCCCCTGCCATGGCCAGGGACACCCTAGCCTAGATCATGCTGTCCACAGCCTCCTCCAGCCTGGCCTGAAACACCTCCAGGGCATCATAGAATCAGTCAGGGTTGGAAGGGACCACAAGGATCATCCAGTTCCAACTCCCCTGCCATGGTCAGGGACACCCTAGCCTAGATCATGCTGTCCACAGCCTCCTCCAGCCTGGCCTGAAACACCTCCAGGGCATCCTGCGAGCGCTGGTAAAAACAAGCGCAACTCTACGCCTGCGAGCAGCCTCCTTGGCTAGCTGCCAAACCTAATGGCAACTGAAGTGTGCTGCTTGTCCACCAGCCAAGACTGCTGCCGTTGGTGATAAAAGCAGGGAAGGGGAGGGTAAACATCTGGGTTTGGAGGGAGAGCTTGAAGCCTCCCTGTTTTCTGGGGTCTACCCATTAGGAGGCAGAGCGGCTGTTAATCTCTGGCTGGATTGACTCTTGGGGCTTCTCCTGATTGACTCTGAAAACAGAGGTTTGGGGTTTTTTTTCCCCAGCTATACCTTGAAATGGATTTTTAATGATCTTTTTTCTTCACGTGGCAAGAGATTGATTTATTGGAAGAGAGCACATCAGGCTCTGGGGTTTGGTGTCTTTTAACACCAAACAGGCATGTAAATAAGGGGATGGTTTCCTGATCTCTGCGGCTCCTGAGCTGCTCCCTTCCTGGAAACTGTAACTAAACTCAAGTGTCATTTAGTAATAGTAGCAGCTACAGGAGGGGGGTTTTGTCCCTGGGAGGCTGATGACATTTAATGGCTATGATTTTAAATGTCATCTTGACAGCTGAGTCCATAATCATGTAGCGGAGTCATTAAATATCTGATAGGGAGAGGAACTCGCTGGTCAGCGCGGCGCTGGCAGTTGTAAATCTAAGTGATAAAGAGGATGCAAAGGGCTGATTGAAGATGAGAAGAGATTGAAACCGTGGCAGGGAAATGTGGAAATCAGAGGGATGCCTCTCTTAACACGCTCTTTGGGAGCCTGGCATTTGCACAGCCCTGCGTCTCCTTTCGTTGTCCGTCAGTAATTGTCTTAAGCTAAGTAGTGAGAGTGCTTCTCAGGAGCTGGGGTGGACTTCTTTTGAAGAGAATCATGGAACCAAGCAGGTTGGCAGAGAGCTCCAAGCTCAGCCAGCCCAACCTAGCACCCAGCCCTGCCCAACCAACCAGACCATGGCACTAAGTGCCCCAGCCAGGCTTGGCTTCAACACCTCCAGCCACAGCCACTCCACCACCTCCCTGGGCAGCCCATTCCAATGCCAATCACTCTCTCTGCCAACAACTTCCTCCTAAGCCACGCAGTAAAAAGACTTCAAACTGGTTGCTTATAAGCTGTCATTCAACCCCTGCATGTCTCAAGAAGGGCCACGAGCATGATGAAGGCTGGAGCTGCTCTGCTCTGAGGCCAGGCAGCCAGCACCAGAAGGGGACACAGCCTGAAGCTGTGCCAGGGCAGGTCTAGGCTGGATGTTGTTAGGAAGTTCCTGGCAGAGAGAGTGATTGGCATTGGAATGGGCTGCCCAGGGAGGTGGTGGAGTGGCCGTGGCTGGAGGTGTTGCAGCCAAGCCTGGCTGGGGCACTTAGTGCCATGGTCTGGTTGGTTGGGCAGGGCTGGGAGCTAGGTTGGGCTGGCTGAGCTTGGAGCTCTCTGCCAGCCTGCTTGATTCTGTGACAGGCTGAGAGGTTTGTGGCTGTTCAGCCTGGAAAAGTGAAGCCTCTGAGGAGACCTTCTTGTGGCCTTCCAGTGTCTGAAGTGGGCTACAAGAAAACTGGGGAGGGACTCTTTAGGCTGTCAGGCAGTGATAAAAGTGCAGGGAAAGCTAGAAATGGGGAGATTCAGCCTGGATATTAGGAAGAAGTTGTTCAGCAGGAGGGTGGTGAGAGCCTGGAAGGGGTTGCCCAGGGAGGTGGTGGAAGCCTCCTCCCTGGAGGTGTTAAAGGCCAGGCTGGCTGAGGCTGTGTGCAGCCTGATCTAGTGTGAGGTGTCCCTGGGCATGGCAGGGGGTTTGAACTGGCTGCTCCTTGTGATCCCTTCCAACCCTGCCTGATTCTGTGATTCTAAGAAGTTCTTGACCAAGATCTCTTCCAGCCTGGTTAATTCTATGATTCTATAAGGTTCACCTGGCACAGGTTGCCGAGGGAGGTGATCCAAGCCTCATCTCTGGATGTTTTTAAGGCCAGGCTGGATGTGTCTTGAGTAACCTGTTCTAGTGTGAAGTGTCCTTGCCCATGGCAGGGGAGTTGAAGCTGAATGATCCTTGAGGTCCCTTCCAACCCTGACAATTGTATGATTCTGTGAGGAAGGGAGAAAAAAGGTCCCAGTGAGTGGTGTAACAGAAGTGCTTTGGGTCTTGGCTTAGCCAGGCCATTCAGAACTAGCCGTGCTGCTGCTGCAGATTGCCATGAGGCCACTTGCCTCTCTCCATCCGTGCTGGATTGGTTTTTGTTCAGGAGTTAATGGCCAGGTTGTCCTCAGAAGGTTTTGTTTGCAGACCTCAGGGCTGGAAAAGTTCATTCTTTGCTTTCTCAGGCATCCATCTGCCTCTTGCAGCTGGCTTTCTAAGAGACATAGCAAGGCTTAGCAGAGGCCAATGGGATGGGGTTCAATAGCTCAAAGTGCAGGGTGCTGCACTTTGGCCACAACAACCCCATGCAGAGATACAGGCTGGGGTCGGAGTGGCTGGAGAGCAGCCAGACAGAGAGGGATCTGAGGGTACTGATTGATACCCGCCTGAACATGAGCCAGCAGTGTGCCCAGGTGGCCAAGAGAGCCAGTGGCATCCTGGCCTGCATCAGGAATGGTGTGGTCAGCAGGAGCAGGGAGGTCATTCTGCCCCTGTACTCTGCACTGGTGAGACCACACCTCGAGTACTGCGTTCAGTTCTGGGCCCCCCAGTTTAGGAGGGACATTGAGATGCTTGAGCGTGTCCAGAGAAGGGCAACGAGGCTGGGGAGAGGCCTTGAGCACAGCCCTACGAGGAGAGGCTGAGGGAGCTGGGATTGGTTAGCCTGGAGAAGAGGAGGCTCAGGGGTGACCTCATTGCTGTCTACAACTACCTGAGGGGTGGTTGTGGCCAGGAGGAGGTTGCTCTCTTCTCTCAGGTGGCCAGCACCAGAACAAGAGGACACAGCCTCAGGCTGCGCCAGGGGAGATTTAGGCTGGAGGTGAGGAGAAAGTTCTTCCCTGAGAGAGTCATTGGACACTGGAATGGGCTGCCTGGGGAGGTGGTGGAGTCGTCGTCCCTAGGGCAGTTCAAGGCAAGGTTGGATGTGGCACTTGGTGCCATGGTCTAGCCTTGGGCACTGTGGTAAAGGGTTGGACTTGATGATCTGTGAGGTCTCTTCCAACCTTGGTGATACTGTGATACTGTGATACTGTAATGTCAGAGTAAGGCTGGGTAGTCTCCTGCTCTCCCCTGGGGTCCAATGGAGTAGGTCTTCCCAAGGAGACTCTTGTCCAAAGCTCTTTAAGGCCAGCTTGTAATGCAGAGCCTGCCATGGCTGTTCTTCCTAGTGCATAACTACTTCTCCTTATACTGAGCTAACTCCTGCTGGTCCTTTGCTCTGGTGGCTGTAGTAAGCTGTCAGTCACCTTTCTCTTCGTGGTATTTTACACACTGACAACTGATAGAACACCTTTGGATTCTCTCTGATGAGTCTGTTTCAGCCTTTTCTTTGGTGGCTCCTCCTCTCCCCTTGTTCTTCTCAGCCCTCTTCAACTTGTTTGCCTTTCCTCCTCATCCCCTTTTCTTCTCAGCCCTCTTCAACTTGTTTGCCTTTCCTCCTTCTCCCCTTGTTCTCCTCAACCCTCTTCAACTTGTTTGCTTTTCCTCCTTCTTCCCTGTTCTTCTCAGCCCTCTTCAACTTGTTTGCATGTCCTCCTTCTCCCCTTGTTCTCCTCAACCCTCTTCAACTTGTTTGCTTTTCCTTCTCATCCCCTTCTTCTCCTCAGCCCTCTTCAACTTGTTTGCATTTCCTCCTTCCCTGTTCTTCTCAGCCCTCTTCAACATGTTTGCCTTTCCCCCTTCTCCTTTTATCCTTCTTAGCCCTCTTCAACTTGTTTGCCTTTCCCCCTTCTCCTTTTATCCTTCTCAGCCCTCTTCAACTTGTTTGCCTTTCCTCCTTCTCCCCTTGTTCTCCTCAACCCTCTTCAACTTGTTTGCTTTTCCTTCTCATCCCCTTCTTCTCCTCAGCCCTCTTCAACTTGTTTGCCTTTCCTCCTTCTCCCCTTGCTCTCCTCAGCCCTCTTCAACTTGTTTTGCCTTTGCCCCTTCTCCTTTTATCCATCTCAGCCCTCTTCAATTTGTTTGCTTTCCCTCCTTCTCCCCTTGCTCACCTCATCTCTCTTCAACTTGTTTTGCCTTTCCCTCTTCTCCTGTTATCCTTCTCAGCCCTTCCTCCAGCCCCAGAGCATTAACTGTGCCTAAGGAAGGTAGCACTCCCAGACCTGGCAGCCTGGCTGCATCCCCCTCTACTTTGTCGCTCCGTTTTGACTCGAAGCTTTGGAGATCTGACTTTAATCACACTTTAAATCAGCCAACAGTAAGCCTCATGTTGGCTCTTTTGCATTTGTGCTTAATCATTTTGTAAAGAAAGTATTAACCTCCTTTTATTACCATTGGGGGAGAGAGTTTTAATTAAATATAGCCTTTGCACTTCATGTTATACTCAACTTTGATTAATCACCCTGCCTGTATTTAAGCAATTACAGAGCTTGTTACATAGGCACTTGTGCTGATTCTTCATGTGTTGTGTTTTAGTATGAAAATAGGAAGTGTTGACATTTCTTGTATTAGATAATTGATTTTATTTACTCCTTTTTCCCCCCCCTCTTTTTGCTGATGATTTGCATTGATTACAATGAAGGAAATGAGACTTCTGAGCTGTTCTGTTAGATACAGAGCCTCCACGTAGGAGCTGGCCAATGCAGAAGGAAAAAACTCATTGAGAAGTGGTTTGAAATGAAGAATTAAATGTCTGAAAGGCCTATCTCTAGTCAAAAGTGCTGCTTTCTAATCACTGTGCTGTAAAAAAAACCCCAACAAATAAGGAACTTAGTGCCATGGTCTGGTTGGTTGGGCAGGGCTGGGTGCTAGGTTGGGCTGGCTGAGCTTGGAGCTCTCTTCCAGCCTGCTTGGTTCTATGATCTAGATGGTGGAGTCATTGTCCCTGGAGGTGTTCAAGCAAAGAGTGGATGGGGCACTCAGTGCCATGGTCTGGTTGACTGGCTAGTGCTGGGTGATAGGATGGGCTGGATGAGCTTGGAGGTCTCTTCCAACCTGCTTGATTCTGTGATTCTATGCCTGTAAACCCTAACTGCCATCCCTGGAGGTGTTGCAGCCAAGCCTGGCTGGGGCACTTAGTGCCATGGTCTGGTTGGTTGGGCAGGGCTGGGTGCTAGGTTGGACTGGCTGAGCTTGGAGCTCTCTGCCAACCTGCTTGGTTCTATGGTAAGTGTGTGTTTGCAGCTTGAAGGAAAGCTGCTTTCTAGCCTGAACGCTGAGTGAACAGGCTGGTGTGATCTGAAGGCAGGGAATAACAACTCCTGGATGAAACAAGAACCACAGAGCATCAGAGTCTCAGTGACATGTGTCTGTAGCTACCATACACACCAAGTGGTCTAACCTGAAAGCAATCCAGCAGAAGACAGGCACCAATTGCTCAAGATAAAGCTATGACTCTATGAATTTGAGGATAAGACCATCCCATCCTCTTTTTAGGCTTAGAATGGCAATGGAAAAGAAACATTGTTGGCTTTTTGCACCTCCTGAGCAGTAGCTCCTCTTGGAAGTTGCTTAGCTTAAGACTTGGACTGAATGAATTCATGACATTCAACAAGGCCAAGTGTGAGGTCCTGCACCTGGGTGGGTGCAATCCCAAGCACAGCTCCAGGCTGGGTGGGGAATGGCTGAGAGCAGCCCTGAGGAACAGGCCCTGGGGCTCTGGGCTGATGCAAAGCTCCACAGGAGCCTGCAGTGTGAGTGCAGCCCAGACACAGCCCTGTGCTGGCTGCAGCAAGAGCAGTGTGGGCAGAGGGCAAGGGAGGGGATTCTGCCCCTTGGCTCTGCTCTCCTCACACCCCACCTGCAGTCCTGGGGGCAGTTGTGGAGCCCCCGGCACAAGCAGGACATGGAAGTGTTGGAGCCAGTGCAGAGGAGGCCACCAAGATGCTGAGAGGGCTGCAGCAGCTCTGCTGTGAGCACAGGCTGAGAGAGTTGGGGCTGTGCAGCCTGGAGAGGAGAAGGCTTGGAGGAGACCTTGGAGTGGCCTTGCAGGATCTGAAGGGGGCTGCAGGAGGGCTGGGGAGGGACTACTGACAAGGTCTGGGAATGAGAGGAGGAGGAGGAATGGGTTTGAAGTGGCAGAGGGGAGATTGGAATTGGATGTTAGGAAGAAGTTGTTTGCAGTGAGGGTGGTGAGACACTGGCACAGGTTGCCCAGGGAGGTTGTGGAGCACAGAATCCTCCAATGTGATCCTTGATCTTTGATCACATTGGGTGCTTCTGTGCTCCACAACCTCCCTGGAAGTGTTCAAGGCCAGATTGGGATGTGCACAGCTTTCTATGAGCAGAGCTTTTTAACTTTGGAAAGAGATTATGTTCTCTCTAAGACAAGAAAAGCTTCCTCCCAGTAGTGTTCATTGTAACCCAAGCTGTTGACATTTCCTATTCCATAGCACATCTGACTTCCAGGTATTATCCATGAAACTGCTGGCTCTGCAGTAATGCTAATACCATCATACCTTGGACTGGAGGTATGCAGCACAGTGAAGGAGGTCAAATGGAAGGAGCAGAAGTAAGCCTTCTATTTCTGGTCTTCTGCCAGAGATACCCTAGGAAGTGATGCTGAAATGAGATTCCCTGCCTAGGCAGGAGCACAGCCAAGGCTGGGATTGCAGAGGGACCTGGCCAGGCTGGATGGGTGGGCAGAGGCCAAAGGGGTGAGACTGAACAAGGCCAAGGGCAGGGTTCTGCACTTTGGCCACAACAACCCCAAGCAGCACTACAGGCTGGGGCCAGAGTGGCTGAGAGCAGGCAGGCAGAGAGGGAGCTGGGGGTGGTGGCAGAGAGGAGCTGCAGAGGAGGCAGCAGTGCCCAAGTGGGCAGCAGAGCCAATGGCATCCTGGGCTGGCTCAGGAGCAGTGTGGGCAGCAGGACAAGGGAGGTTCTTGTGCCCACCCCTGTGCTCAGCACTGCTCAGGCCAGCCCTGGAGTGCTGTGTCCAGTTGTGGGCTCCTGAATTGCAGAGAGCTGTTGAGGTGCTGGCAGGTGTGGAGAGAAGGGCAGCAAGGCTGGGGAGGGGCCTGGAGCAGAGCCCTGTGAGGAGAGGCTGAGGGAGCTGGGGGTGTGCAGCCTGCAGCAGAGGAGGCTCAGGGCAGAGCTCATTGCTGCCTGCAGCTGCCTGCAGGGAGGCTGTAGCCAGGTGGGGTTGGGCTCTGCTGCCAGGCAGCCAGGGACAGAAGAAGGGGACACAGCCTGAAGCTGTGGCAGGGCAGGTCTAGGCTGGATGTGAGGAGGAAGTTGCTGGCAGAGAGAGTGATTGGCATTGGAATGGGCTGCCCAGGGAGGTGGTGGAGTGGCCGTGGCTGGAGGTGTTGCAGCCAAGCCTGGCTGGGGCACTTAGTGCCATGGTCTGGTTGGTTGGGCAGGGCTGGGTCCTAGGTTGGGCTGGCTGAGCTTGGAGCTCTCTTCCAGCCTGCCTGGTTCTGTGATGCCCTCATCTCTCTTCTGGGCTAGGAACAAGAAGCACCTTTTCCATAGGCAGCTACCTAGATATAGGCCAAGTGTTGAGTTTATTGTTCAGCTAGGAAATAAAGTCCCTTTTGCAGGTGGGAAGGACTTCTGCTGTCACTGGTGTTCAGCAGCTGAGTTATGGATCTTCCTGCCAGGAAAATGGGGAAATGAAACTGGATTGTCAGAAAAGTATCCAAGTCTCTGTGCTCAAGGCACTAGCAGTGACCGAGCTTGCAGGCTCACAGGATGTCAGGAGTTGGAAGGATCCCAAAGAGCTCCTTGAGTCCAACCTCCCTGCCAGAGCAGGACCACACAATCTAGTTCAGGGCACACAGGAACACATCCAGACAGGCCTGGAAAGGCTCCACACAAGGAGACTCCACAGCCTCTCTGGGCAGCCTGTGCCAGGGCTCTGGGACCCTTCCAGGCAAGAAGTTGCCCTTGTGCTGAGCTGGAACCTCCTGTGCTGCAGCTTCCATCCACTGCTGCTTGTCCTAGCCCAGGGAGCAGTGAGCAGAGCCTGTCCCCCCCTCCTGACCCCCAGCCCTGAGAGATTTATAGACATTGATTAGATCCCCTCTCAGTCTTCTCTTCTCCAGACTGAGCAGCCCCAGGGCCCTCAGCCTGCTGGGTGTTAGTGTGGTTGCCTGCTCATCCTTGGAGGCTGATAAATCACAGAAAGGGCTGAAAGGGACTTGTAAAGCTCATCCAGTCCAATCCCCTCTGAACTCAGCAGGGACATCCTCAGATAGATCAGGTTGCCCACAGCCCTGTCCAGCCTCCCCTTGGATATCTCCAGGGATGTGACCCCAACCACCTCCCTGTTGCAGTCATCCAGCACCCTCATGGTGCAGCACTTGTCCCTAGCATCCTTCAGTGGTTCTCCCAGTTGCAGTTTCAGATGCTATGTCTCAAGGTAGTACTTTAATGATAGGTGTCCCATGAAAAATGTGTTTATTGAGTGTGAGATTGTCTGGAAAACAAAGACTTTCACAAGAGTTTGGTATCAAGGTCTTAGCAGCAATGTTATCTTGCTGGTTAGACAGGGAAATCAAACAGGGCAGAGCCACAAAGACACTGAAGGGAATGGAACAGCTCTGTTAGGAGCAGAGCCTGAGGGAGCTGGGGCTGGGAGCTGGGAGAGGAGGGGACTGAAAGGTGACCTCAGCAATGGTTATCAATGTGTGCAGGGTGAGTGGCAGGAGGGAAGGAAGGGACCACAAGGAGCAGCCAGTTCCAACCCCCTGCCATGCCCAGGGACACCCTACCCTAGAGCAGGCTGCACACAGCCTCAGCCAGCCTGGCCTCAAACACCTCCAGCCATGGGGCCTCAACCACCTCCCTGGGCAACCCCTGCCAGCCTCTCACCACTCTCCTGCTCAACAACTTCCTCCTCCCCTCCAGCCTGACTCTCCCCACCTCCACCTTTGCTCCATTCCCCCCCCTCCTGCCACTCCCTCACAGCCTCAGAAGTCCCTCCCCAGCTTTTTTGTAGCCCCCTTCAGATGCTGGAAGGCCACAAGAAGGTCCCCTGGGAGCCTCCTCTGCTCCAGCCTGCACAGCCCCAACTCTTTCAGGCTGTGCTCACAGCAGAGCTGCTGCAGCCTCTCAGCATCCTCCTGGTCCTGCTCTGGACACTCTCCAGCATCTCCACAGCCCTCTTGTCCCAGGGGCTCCAGAGCTGGATGCAGGACTCCAGGTGGGGTCTCAGCAGAACACAGCAGAGGAGGAGAATCCCCTCCCTCAACCATCTCTTCTCCAGACTTAACAGCCCCAACTCCAACTCTTCCAGTCTGAGCTATCTAGAGCAAGTAAAAAGCAGTGCTCCTCTTTGTGGTATTTAATGTGGGCCATCAGAAGAGCAGTGATAACGTAATTATGCAATTAATGGTGTATTTTCCCCCCACCTCCCCCCCCCTCTGGAGGCCTTGATGATCACCAGTGCACCTTTTAATGAAATTGCTCCAATTTGATAAAATCACTGCCAAGCCTTCAAGTAATTAGAAATTTGCATCTCCAGAAGTCTGACATCTTCCTCAGTTGAGCCTGATCCAAACAGGCATTAACTCAGATTGGAAAGCCATTGGCACTCTCTCCTTCCCCACCCCTCCATCCCCCACTCTGTTTTCTCCTTCCTCCTCGTTAAAGCTACTTTCTTGCTGCATTTCAGCAAACAGCACTTTCAAGCCCCTCTTGCTCGTTGCAAGGAACATTCATTCCAAATGGGGAGCTGAAAGATGCTGCACCTTGCAGTGCAGATGTTGATGACACCAAGCTGTGTGGTGCAGCAGCCAGGCTGGAGGGCAGGGATCCATCCAGAGGCACCTGGGCAGGCTGCAGAGGTGGGCACAAGCCAAGCTCAGGAGCTTCAACAAGACCAAGGGCAAGGTCCTGCAGCTGGGTGAAGGCAATGCCAAGCACAACTCCAGGCTGGGCAGTGAGTGGCTGCAGAGCAGCCCTGAGCAGAGGGACTTGGGGGTGCTGCTGGAGGAGAAGCTCCACAGGAGCCAGCAGTGTGCACTTGCAGCCCAGAAAGCCAAGCAGAGCCTGGGCTGCAGCAGCAGCAGTGTGGCCAGCAGGGCCAGGGAGGGGATTCTCCCCCTCTGCTCTGCTCTGCTGAGACCCCACCTGGAGTCCTGCATCCAGCTCTGGAGCCCCTGGGACAAGAGGGCTGTGGAGATGCTGGAGAGTGTCCAGAGCAGGGCCAGGAGGATGCTGAGAGGCTGCAGCAGCTCTGCTGTGAGCACAGCCTGAAAGAGTTGGGGCTGTGCAGGCTGGAGCAGAGGAGGCTCCCAGGGGACCTTCTTGTGGCCTGCCAGGATCTGAAGGGGGCTACAGAAAGGCTGGGAAGGGACCTCTGAGGGGGTGAGGGAGTGGCAGGAGTGGGGGGAATGGAGCAAAGGTGGAGGTGGGGAGAGTGAGGCTGGAGGTGAGGAGGAAGTTGTTGAGCAGGAGAGTGGTGAGAGGCTGGCAGGAGTTGCCCAGGGAGGTGGTTGAGGCCCCATGGCTGGAGGTGTTTGAGGCCAGGCTGGCTGAGGCTGTGTGCAGCCTGCTCTAGGGTAGGGTGTCCCTGGGCATGGCAGGGGGGTGGCACTGGCTGCTCCCGGTGGTCCCTTTCAACTCTGACTGATTCTCTATTCTGTGATTCTGTGAAATGTCAGCACAGAGAAGTGAGAAGGGAGTGGGGGGAAAAAAAGCCATTAGGGGGAAGCGAGTGGATGAGTGGCAGCTGGATTTGAATGCATGCTGCATGAGTGTGCTTCTTCATTCCCTCTTACTTGATAATTTGTTTATTTATGTGTCTGAACAGCTGATAAAACTGGAAGCAGATGGTTAATAAGTCGTGCTGGGAAGTAGAGGGATGAAAGCCTTCATTCACTCAGTGGATGGATCAGTCTGAATGCATAAATCTTGATGCTGAGGAGTGCTGAGGCAAAGTTTTGGGCTGCTTTGGGTGGTTGTTTTCAAACCCTGCTTATGTCTGTGTACACACAGGGATGTATTTATCCATCCTCTTGTTCTTCTTTGAGTGAGGAAGAGCAGAGAGTTGGTAGCCATCCTCTTAGAATCAGAGAATAGAATCATAGGCTTAAGGAGGTAGGAAGAGAGCTCCAAGCTCAGCCAGCCCAACCTAGCACCCAGTCCTGCCCAACCAACCAGACCATGGCACTAAGTGCCCCAGCCAGGCTTGGCTTCAACACCTCCAGCCACGGCCACTCCACCACCTCCCTGGGCAGCCCATTCCAATGCCAATCACTCTCTCTGGCAAGAAATTTTCTTTCCTATCCTCTTGTTCTTTGAGTGAGAAAGAGCAGAGAGTTGGTAGCCATCCTCTTGTTCTTTGAGTGAGAGCAGAGTTGCTGAAGAGCTGCCTCCTCACCTCCAGTCTGAATCTCCCCACCTCCAGCTTTGCTCCATTCCCTCTAGTCCTGTCACTCCCTGATAGCCTAAAGAGTCCCTTCCCAGCTTTTCCATAAGTCCCCTTCAGATACTTGGAGATCACATCCCTGGAGATCATAGGATCATAGAGTCATAGAATCAAGCAGGTTGGAAGAGACCTCCAAGATCATCCAGACCAACCTTTTCCGTGGGAATTGCTTCCCTTAGGTTGAATCAGAAAGAGGGGAGCTTTAAACTGGGCTGAAGAAACAGATTCTTTATTCTCAGGGTAGTGAGACACTGTCATGGGATGGAGGTGGTCCAGAGGAGGGCCTTGAAAATGATAGGGGGTTGGAGTACCTCTGCTTTACCTCCACTGTAAGCTCTTGGGAGTGAATCATAGAACCAAGCAGGTTGGCAGAGAGCTCCAAGCTCAGCCAGCCCAACTTAGCACCCAGCCCTGCCCAACCAACCAGACCATGGCACTAAGTGCCCCAGCCAGGCTTGGCTTCAGCCCCTCCAAATATTCAATGTGAGGCTGGACAGGGCTTTGGGCAACCTGATCTAGTCGAGGATGCCCCTGCTGAGTGCAGAGGGGGTTGGACTGGATGAGATTTGGAGGTCCCTTCCAACCCAGCCCATCCTGTGATTGTCTCTTGGAGGTAGTGTTGCACTTGCATGTAGAATCATAGACTGACAGAATGGTTTAGGTTGGAAGGGACCTCAAAGCTCAGCCAGTTCCAACCCCCTGACACCTCCCACTAGAACAGGTTGCTCAGAGCCTCACCCAGCTTTGCCTTGAACACCTCCAGGGAGGTTGTGGAGTACAGAATCCCCTAATGGGATCTTTGATCATAGTGGGTGATTCTGTGCTCCACAGCCTCCCTGGGCAACCTGTGCCAGTGTCTCACCACCCTCCCTGCAAACATCTTCTTCCTAACATCCAATCTGAATCTACCCACTAGGTAGGGAAGCTCCCAGGTCTCTTTTGGAGGTCATGGGCAGAATCTGCTCTTGCCAAGCTGGCTTCCAAAATAGGGCAGCAAAGCTCCATGAGCTGCATTGCTGATTGCTGGGAGAAGACCTGCTGCAGGAGGAGCTGCTGGCATCCACCTACAAGCAAGGGATCAGTGCAGGTGCTCATGTTTGTCCTGCCTGAAGATCCTGGGAATGCCTGTTGGTGAGTGGGCTGTGTGGGGGCTGGACAGCTGCTTGGGTTTGTCTGCTTGCCACCTGCTGGCTGCTTCTCCTTAACCATCCCTCCTTCCAAGGGCTCCATCGGCTCTCTTTAGGTGCAGCAGAGAGTCTCAGGCCTCTGAGCTGCTTTCTTAGCCAGGGTTAAGCACCAGCCTGCAGCAGAGGAGGCTCAGGGCAGAGCTCATTGCTGCCTGCAGCTGCCTGCAGGGAGGCTGTAGCCAGGTGGGGTTGGGCTCTGCTGCCAGGCAGCCAGGGACAGAAGAAGGGGACACAGCCTGAAGCTGTGCCAGGGCAGGTCTAGGCTGGCTGTGAGGAGGAAGTTGTTGTCAGAGAGAGTGATTGGCACTGGAATGGGCTGCCCAGGGAGGTGGTGGAGTGGCCGTGGCTGGAGGTGTTGCAGCCAAGCCTGGCTGGGGCACTTAGTGCCATGGTCTGGTTGGTGGGGCAGGGCTGGGTGCTAGGTTGGGCTGGCTGAGCTTGGAGCTCTCTTCCAATCTGCTTGGTTCTATGATTCTTAGTGAGGGTTGAGCACCAGATGCCTTTTACTTGCCCTGTGGAGTGCCCCTCCCAGGGCATGAAGCCTCTGGAGAAGCAGATCCATGCAGGAGCACTCCCAAAGCATGGAGCTGAGGGCTTCCCTTGGGCACTGCTGCACAGGTGGATGTGTCACAGCCTGGCCCAGCTGCCCCCTCCTCTTCCCCATGCACCACAGATGATGAAGACAACCTTTGTCCCAGCCTTGCTGCACTTCCTCTCTGGGGTTTGCCATGGGAGGGAATGGGCTGCCTGGCTCCACACTCGCTCTTTGTCTTCTCCTTTAGGCTGACTGCAGATGGAGTTGCTTTGAGTGAGCCTTTGAGCCCTGGGCTGGCGAGCTCCTGCCTTCTGCTCTTCAGAGGGTCCTTGCTCTGCCCTCTTCTCCTGCAGGAGGGGGGAAGGCTGCATGGGAAGGCAGTGGTTGCCCTGGTTCAGCTTGGTAAATGCCAGAAGTGCTAATCCTCTCCCATGTGTTTTTTTTCTGGGCCACTGAGTTGAAGAAGCACAGGGAGCTGCTTGACACAGTCCAGCACAGAGCCACAAAGATGATGAAGGGAGTTGAACGTCTTCCTGATGAGGAAAGACTGAGGGAGCAGTGCTTGGAGAGGAGGAGACTAAGGGGTGACTTCAGCAGTGGTTGTCAGTGTGTGCAGGGTGAGTGGCAGGAGCTGGAGCCAGGCTCTGCTGGGTGATGCCCAGGGACAGTACAAGGGGCACTGGGGGGCAGCTGAGGCAGAGAAAGCTTCATGGAAACAGAGGAGGAATTTTTCCCTGTGAGGGTGGCAGAGCCCTGGCACAGGCTGCCCAGGGGGGCTGTGGAGTCTCCCTCTCTGGAGATATTCAAACCCCACTGGCTGTGTTCCTGTGTGGTCTGCTCTGGGTGGTTCTGCTCTGGCAGGGGGGTTGGACCAGATGATCTTTGGAGGTCCCTTCCAGCCCCTGATGTTCTATGAGTCTGCTTGGTATTGGGCAGCCTGTGGGGATCCTATACTCCAGAGAAGCAGCACAGGAGCCTGGGAAACATGTGGCACTGAGGAGTCTGTTGGCCAGCAGATAGCACTGACTCTGTGAGATGGCTTAGAGAGAAACCACTTTAGTTCTAGAGGGATGCCTAATCAGGCCAGAGCCTGTACTGCATGCCCAGTGGCAGTTTTCAGCCTCCAGGGTGGGTGTGGGGCAGAGGAGCAGGTCAGTGTCACTATCAGCAAGGGCTTGTGTTGTTTGTACAGGCTGAGAGTCTGAGATGCCTGCAAGGAGCAATCACATCTTTTGTTTTGCTTGGTCTGTGTCTTTGAGAGACAGACACCAGCCCTGGGTGTTGGTGTGGATGGCTTCTTTTGGGAAGTAAGAGGATAGACCTCCAGCCTTCTCTTCCCTCCCACTGCTTAGCTGAGATGGGATCTGGAGAGAGCTGTTGAGGTGCTGGAAGGTGTGGAGAGAAGGGCAGCAAGGCTGGGGAGGGGCCTGGAGCAGAGCCCTGTGAGGAGAGGCTGAGGGAGCTGGGGGTGTGCAGCCTGCAGCAGAGGAGGCTCAGGGCAGAGCTCATTGCTGCCTGCAGCTGCCTGCAGGGAGGCTGTAGCCAGGTGGGGTTGGGCTCTGCTGCCAGGCAGCCAGCAAGAGAAGAAGGGGACAGAGTCTGAAGCTGTGGCAGGGCAGGTCTAGGCTGGATGTGAGGAGGAAGCTCCTGGCAGAGAGAGTGATTGGCATTGGAATGGGCTGCCCAGGGAGGTGGTGGAGTGGCCGTGGCTGGAGGTGTTGCAGCCAAGCCTGGCTGGGGCACTTAGTGCCATGGTCTGGTTGGTTGGGCAGGGCTGGGTGCTAGGTTGGGCTGGCTGAGCTTGGAGCTCTCTTCCAACCTGCTTGGTTCTGTGATTCTATCATCCTATCATCCTGAGAGTCTTTGATTCTGTGAACTAATGCTGTGAAGACCAAGCAGGCTACTGGCCAGCAGTTGTGGTGTAAAAGAGCTATGTTTGGCACTGCTTTTCTTTCAGCCCTACAGGGGACCTGTGTGCCTGCAAACGTGGTCATGCTGCCAGCAGTGCTGGGGCACACAGAGAGCCTCTTACCTCCCTGCAAGCCTTTGTGTACTGATAGCCCCAGACCATTGCATCTGCAACGGTGCCACTACATAGGCACTGATAAAGCCTATCTCCTGCTTCGGCTGGCTTGTGCTGGGGGTCGATGAGGAGCTGCAAACTGTGGTGGCTGAGGGTTGTGGGACAGCCCTTGAGATGAGCCCAGTGCCCAGAGCAGATGGGCACAGAATCAGGCAGAGTTGGAAGGTACCACAAGGAGCAGCCAGTTCCAACCCCCTGCCATGCCCAGGGACACCCTACCCTAGAGCAGGCTGCACACAGCCTCAGCCAGCCTGGCCTCAAACACCTCCAGCCATGGGGCCTCAACCACCTCCCTGGGCAACCCCTGCCAGCCTCTCACCACTCTCATGCTCAACAACCTCCTCACAGCCACTCTGACTCTCCCCACCTCCAGCTTTGCTCCATTCCTCCCAGTCCTAAAAGCCTCAAAAGTCCCTCCCCAGCTTTTTTGTAGCCCCCTTCAGATGCTGGCAGGCCACAAGAAGGTCCCCTGGGAGCCTCCTCTGCTCCAGCCTGCACAGCCCCAACTCTTTCAGTCTGTGCTCACAGCAGAGCTGCTGCAGCCTCTCAGCATCCTCCTGGCCCTGCTCTGGACACTCTCCAGCATCTCCACAGCCCTCTTGTCCCAGGGGCTCCAGAGCTGGATGCGGTGCAGGATGCAGGGCACTGAGAAGAGTCACCCAATCACCAGAGCCCCGTGCAAGTGGCAGACTTCTTGTCCCCCCTGGGGGTTTTGCTGCTGGGTGAGCTTGTGGCAGGAGAGAACGTTGGCTGGGTTGGAAATCAGCCTGGGGGATCAGGTCAGGGGCAGGTCGTTGGTGTCGTTGAGCGCTGTTTGTGCTGCGTGCCTGGGGCCGGCTCAGGGCTCTGAAGGTTATGGCCAACCACAACGGGAAGAGGCAGAAGCTCAGAGGGGCCTCCTGTGCCCTACACAGCCCCAGGAGAGGGAGGGAGAAGGTTGGGTAGCAAGAGCTGCCTCCAGCTCTGCAGCCCCTCAGCACAGGAGAGACATGGACCTGGTGGAGCAAGTCCAGAGGAGGGACATGAAAATGGTCAAGGGGTTGGAGGAGCTCTGCCAGGAGGACAGGGTGAGGGAGCTGGGGGTGTTCAGGCTGGAGAAGAGAAGGCTCCAGGGAGACCTAGTAGCAGTCTGCCAGCACCTGAAGGGGGCTACAAGAAAGCTGCAGAGAGACTGTTTGCAAGGGGCTGCAGGGACAGGGTGAGGGCAATGGCTTCAAACTAGAGCAGAGCAGATTGAGATTGGATGTGAGGAACAAGTTCTGCACCATGAGGGTGGGGGAACACAGCAACAGGTTGCCCAGAGAGGTGGTTGAGGCCTCATACCTGGAGATATTAAAGGTGAGGCTCAAGAGGGCTGTGTGCAGTCTGATCTAGTGGAGGATGCCCCTGCTGAGTGCAGAGGGGTTGGACTGGATGAGCTTTGGAGCTCCCTTCCAACCCAGCCCATCCTGTGGCTCTGTGCTGCCCAAAGAAGCTGTAGAAGTTTCTTACCTGTAAGCATTCAAGAGTGGGTTGTGCAGGGCTTTGAGCAACCTGCTCCAGTAAAAGGTGTCCTTGCTCATGGCAGGGGTTTGGACTAGATGGACTTGAAAGGTCTCTTCCAACCCAGCCCATCCTGTGGTTCTGTGCTGCCCAAAGAAGCTGTAGATGCTCCTTACCTGGAAGCATTCAAGGGTGGATTGTGCAGGGCTTTGAGCAGCCTGCTCCAGTAAAAGGTGTCCTTGCTCATGGCAAGGACTTTGGACTTTAAAGGTCCCTTCCAACCCAGCCCATCCTGTGGTTCTGTGATTCTGCTGGCAGGTGAGTGCCAGTCCTGTGGGCTTGGCAGGAAGGCTGCTGCTGGCTGTGAGCAGGTGGTGGCTGCACCAGGAGCCTGAGCCCCTTGTCTTGGGGGATGCTTGAGCAAAGTTCTAACAGGGAAGAGTGTGGGATAAGGCTGAGGCTTGTTTCATTTCGTTTGGCTTTTGTTTTGTTTAGGTCTTGTTCCTCTGCAAGCCATCTCTGGTGTTAAGAGAGCAGCCACAAACTTCTTGTTCCTTTTTGATGTTTGGATAAGGGCTGAAAGAGGAAACAGGCCCAGAAGGGACTAACCTGTGGGCCTGAGGTCGTGCAGGAAACCTGTGCCAGAGCTGGGAATGAAGTCCACAGGGCTTGACCCTTCATCTTACTCCATGGCAGTCCCACATCCTTTGTTTGCTTGGCAGCTGGAGATGGCTTCCAGTTGTTTGTCAGCCTGCTGGGGGGGCTTGCACCTGATGTGCTTTTCCGTGCTGGAGCACCGAGGTGGTGGAGGAGGCTGAGAAGCTGCAGCTCAAGCTATGTATTTCCCCCCTCCCAGCCCCCCTCCAGGATGGTGCACTCCTTAGCAGAAGCTTTTGTTTGCACATCCCTGAATTGTTAGAGGAGCATTCTGCTGTCCTTAATCACATCCCTGCAATCTGACCTGCATTTCCTATTCAGTTACTCTCTGGAGCTGTTTGGTTTTCCAGCCTGCTTTCCCAGCTGTGTGCAGATGTTTTCCTTCTGTATGCATCCTCTCTTTCCTCTCTCTCTTTTCATTTCCAAGGCCTTGGAAGCTGCTTGGATTATGTGTTCCTGTGTTCTGCTGCTCCCTTCTCAGCTACCCCACCTTGTTCACAGCAGCCCTGCAGGGCTTTTTTGACACAACTTAGAGAGTTACAAACATTGATGAGATCCCCTCTCAGTCTTCTCTTTACCAGACCAAACAGCCCCAGGTCCCTCAGCCTCTCCTCACCAGGCAGTGCTCCATTCCTTTCATCATCTTCTTAGCCATCCCTTGGACTCTTTCAAGTAGATCCCTGTCCCTCCTGAACTGAGGAGCCCAAAACTGGATGCAGTGGACACAGAGCCCTGGGAGAAGAGAGCAGAGACCACCTGCTTCCCACAGAGGGAATCTCTAAACCATCCATGGCATGCATCCTGCCTGATTCCCCTGCTGTCAGTGGTGGTGTCATGGCTTCTGGTTGGTGTTAGTGGAGTGTATAAGAGCAGCAGCAGGCTTGGAAAGGTCCTGTGGTGCCTCAGGTGCAGTACAAATGGAGCAGCCTTGGACAGGAGGCATGAGCAGGCTGGGGAGAGCTGAAGAGCCAGCAGCTGGACATGTGCAGCAGGGATTAGTGCACAGGATTAGGAGCTGTTGGGTAAACTCAGATGTCTCTAACTTGATTATTCCTCCAAAAGGAAGAGGCAAAGCCATTTCCATCTTCCTGAGCACCATTTTAATGCTTCTTTGTCCAAGACAGGCAGCATCTCTGTGCATAATACCAAGCACATCCAAGTGCCTTTGAGTTTGCAATTCATTGGCCTTACCCTGCCATGCTTCTCTTGAAGGTTCTCAGAGTCATCACAGAATGGGTTAGGTTGGAAGGGAGCTCAAAGCTCAGCCAGTTCCAACCCCCCACATAGGCAGGGACACCTCCCACTAGAACAGGTCCCTCAAGAACTCAACCAACCTGGCCTTGTACACCTCCAGGGAGGTTGTGGAGCACAGAATCACCCAATGTGATCTTTGATCACATTGGGTGATTCTGTGCTCCACAACCTCCCTGGGCAACCTGTGCCAGTGTCTCACCACCCTCACTGCAAACAACTTCCTAACATCCAATTCCAATTTCCCCTCTGCCAGTCCAAACCCATTCCTCCTCCTCCTCTCATTCCCAGACCTTGTCAGTAGTCCCTCCCCAGCCCTCCTGGAGCCCCCTGCAGATCCTGCAAGGCCACTCCAAGGTCTCCTGGAAGCCTTCTCCTCTCCAGGCTGCACAGCCCCAACTCTCTCAGCCTGTGCTCACAGCAGAGCTGCTGCAGCCCTCTCAGCATCTTGGTGGCCTCCTCTGCACTGCCTCCAACACTTCCATGTCCTGCTTGTGCTGGGGGCTGCAGAACTGCCCCCAGGACTGCAGGTGGGGTGTGAGGAGAGCAGAGCCAAGGGGCAGAATCCCCTCCCTTGCCCTGTGCCCACACTGCTCTTGCTGCAGCCAGCACAGGGTTGTGTCTGGGCTGCACTCCCACTGCAGGCTCCTGTGGAGCTTTGCATCAGCCCAGACCCCCAGGGCCTGTTCCTCAGGGCTGCTCTCAGCCATTCCCCACCCAGCCTGGAGTTGTGCTTGGGGTTGCACCCACCCAGGTGCAGGACCAGGTTAGAGGAAAGAAATGCAGAGCCGGGGAAGGAGATGCAGAAAGGCAACAAGAGCCATTCTGTGCTGTGGTGAGGAGCACCTCTAAATCAGTGTCCCAACAACTTGCAAGGCAGACTTGGTAATTAGCATGGCAAAGTTGTGAGCTCCTATCCTGTTTGGATCAGGTGAGAGCTAAGGGACACAGTGTGCAGAACTCAAGAACTGCTGCATGAAAATCGGGCATTCTGCTTTCCTTAGCCTTCCTGGCAGCTCTGGTCTCTGGGCTGCTTGTTTGTGTGCTCAGTCAGGTGAGTTTGGGTAGAGCATTAAGTGGGCTTCATGTGGACAACCTCTGGTGGGCACTGGAGGGCAAACTGGCTCTGGGGAACTGCTTGTTGGGTTTAGCACTCTCCAGTAATTCTCCATGCCAGGGAGGTGGGGGGAGAGGAGGAGGAGGACTCCCTCCAAAGCTCAGACCACAGAGTGATTAGGCACTGCAGGTGGTCTGAGTGTCCTTTGCTTCCTGCTCACTGGTGGATTTGTCAGGAGAAGGAGACCTGACCTGGTCTTAATCCAGTGTCTTCCTTAAGGCCAGCTAAAGCTCTGAGATGAGTGAGTGAAGTCTGGAGTCTAACCTCCTCCCAGCTGCTGAGCTGATTGTTTTCCTTGCAGCTCTGTTGTTCTCTGTGTGGGCAGGGAAATCAGCCCCTGAGCAGAGCTGCAGAGAAGGGCTTTTGTGTGGCAGTGGCGGTGGGTTTGGGGAAGCTATCCCCTGCCCCCAGCTGGGGCATGGCTGTTCCACATCCAGTCCAGCTGTGCAACGCTGTGCTGAGCGCTAGAGGGGCATGGGTTGATGGTTACTGATAGGGCTGAAGGGCTGGGCTTTGGAAGGGGAGGAGCTGCTGGCTGCAGCACCTGTCAGCATGAGCACACATCCCAGTCATGTCTGTGCATTGACAGATCTGCAGTCGTTTGGGGTGCTGCTTTGCACATTAATCTGTGCACTGCTGCCTCCAGTGTGTCCCTTTCCTCTGCAAACCTGTTGGTGATGCCTGCACTTGCCCTGCAGCCACCCTTGTGCCCAAAGGTTGAGTGGTTCAGTGGGTTTGGGAAGCAGAAGCCCAGGGCCAGGCTGTGCAGTGCATCTCTGTGCATCTCCATCCCTGCACACAGGCAGGTTGTGAAGCAGGAGTCTCTGCAGCCTGCAGGGGCATTGCTGCTCTTGCAGCTGTGCCATGCAAAGGCTGCAGTAAGGTGTGGGGAGGGAGATCTCCATCCCTGCACACAGGCAGGGACATTGCTGCTCATGCAGCTGTGCCATGCAAAGGCTGCAGTAAGGTGTGGGGAGGGAGATCTCCATCCCTGCACACAGGCAGGGGCATTGCTGCTCATGCAGCTGTGCCATGCAAAGGCTGCAGTAAGGTGTGGGGAGGGAGATCTCCATCCCTGCACACAGGCAGGGGCATTGCTGCTCATGCAGCTGTGCCATGCAAAGGCTGCAGTAAGGTGTGGGGAGGGAGATCTCCATCCCTGCACACAGGCAGGTTGTGCAGCAGGAGTCTCTGCTGCCTGCATTGCTCATGCAGCCCAGGGGTGTCTTTAGAGCTCCTTGTAGGAAGAAGGGCTCTGAGCAGAGGCTGCTTTGGTTGGCTTTGTGCTTTCAGGGGCACTCAGCTGTCAGTGATGCCATTCTGTTCTGTTGCTGCTTGCCTGGCAGCAGAGCCCAACTCCACCTGGCTACAGCCTCCCTGCAGGCAGCTGCAGACAGCAGTGAGCTCTGCCCTGAGCCTCCTCTGCTGCAGGCTGCACACCCCCAGCTCCCTCAGCCTCTCCTCACAGGGCTCTGCTCCAGGCCCCTCACCAGCTTCATCTCCTTGCCTCTACCCTGCTGTCACACACCTCTGTGTCCAGGGCAAAGAGGTTTTCCTGCTCTCTGTCCCACTGAGCCACTGCTGGTTGGGACCTGCCCTCCTCAGACTTCTGATTTCCACTCTCCTCCTTTGAGCTGCTCTATCAGCACAGCCTCACACCTGCACTTCGAGGCAACAGATTGGAAATGAAAAGTGACTTTTTTTCCCCCCACCTCTTCCTGGCACTAATCATTCCCAGTGTGCTTGTTTATGCTTTTGTAGCTGTGAAAGTGCCTGTGCAGTGTTGGAGGGGACCACAGGTGGCAGCTATCTGGTGCCACTGGCCAAGTGAATGCCTCTTGGCTGGGGCACTGATAAACACGTTTTAATCCCAGGGAGGTGGGAAGAGGAGGAGGAGCTCCCTGCAAAACTCAGACCACAGACACTAAGTAATTAAACACTGCAGATGGTCTGGCTGCTGTTTGCTTCCTGCCCACTGGTGGATTTGCCAGTTACCTGACCTGCTCTTAATCCACTGGGTACCTTCAGGACACCTAAAGCTGTGAGGGGAGTGAATGAAGTCTGGAGTGCACAACCTCATCCCAGCTCATTAACTGACTGTGTTGCTTGGGCATCTGCTGTTTGCTGTGTGGGTAGGGAAATTCAGCCTCTGAGAAGAGCTGCAGAGGGTGGGTTTGGATGCAAGTTGTGTTTTCAGAGGCATGACTCTGCTACTCCAGAGGGATGTTGCCTTATCTTAGAATCACAGAATATCAGAGGCTGGAAGGGAGCTACAAAGCTCTTCTGATCCTGCCCCTCTGCCAGAGCAGGATCACCCAGAGCAGATCACACAGGAGGCTGTAGTCAGGTAGGATTGGGCTCTGCTGCCAGGCAGCCAGCAACAGAAGAAGGGGACACAGCCTGAACCTGTGCCAGGGCAGGTCTAGGCTGGATGTTGTTAGGAAGTTCCTGGCAGAGAGAGTGATTGGCATTGGAATGGGCTGCCCAGGGAGGTGGTGGAGTGGCCGTGGCTGGAGGTGTTGCAGCCAAGCCTGGCTGGGGCACTTAGTGCCATGGTCTGGTTGGTTGGGCAGGGCTGGGTGCTAGGTTGGTCTGGCTGAGCTTGGAGCTCTCTGCCAACCTGCTTGGTTCTATGATTCTGTGATGGAGCTGCTCTGCTGTTAGGGCACGTAGAGAGAATTTGAGCTGTTCAGTCTGAAGGGGGAGAGAAGGCTTTGAGGAAACCTTATGGAATGGGCTGCCCAGGGAGGTGGTGGAGTCACCATCCCTAGAGGTGTTCAAGAAAAGCCTGAATGAGGCACTCAGTGCCATGGTCTAGTTGACTGGCTAGGGCTGGATGACAGGTTGGACTGGATGAGTTTGGAGGTCTCTTCCAACCTTCTTGATTCTGATTCTTCCAGTATCTGAAGGGGGCTACAAGAAAGCTGGGGAGGGACTTTGTAGAGTGTCAGGTAGTGATAGGACTGGGGGGAATGGAACCAAGCTAGAGGAAGGGAGACTGAGATGTTAGGAAGAAGTTCTCATCCATGAAGGTGGTAAGACACTGGCAGAGGTTGCCCAGGGAGGTGGTGGAAGCCTCATTCCTGGGGTGTTTTTAAAGCCAGGCTGGAAGTGGCTCTGGGCAACCTGCTCTGGTGGTGAGGCACTGACACAGGTTGCCCAGGGAGGTGGTGGAAGCCTCATTCCTGGGGTGTTTTTAAAGCCAGGCTGGAAGTGGCTCTGGGTATTCTGATCTGGTGGAAGTGTCCCTGCCCGTGGCAGGGGGGCTGGAACTGGATGATCCTTGAGGTCCCTTCCAACCCTGACAATTGTGTGGTTCTTTGCATGTGTTGCTCCTTCAAAACCACCCCCAAAGCACCAACATGAGACACATTTGTGATTCTCTAAGTGCACAAACAGAGCTCTAAACACCAGTTTTGCCTTGGGTGTTAAACCAAAGCCAACCCAAACCCAGAGTGCTGTGCTTGACTGCCTTTGCCTTTTGCACTGTTGTTTTGTTTCCCCCTCCCCTAGGTGTTTCACTGCCCCATGAAGAATCTTCACTGGTGGTGAATAAAGGAGAGGAATTAAGGCTGAGTTGCAACGAGGAAGGACCTGTGACTTGGAGCTTCCAGAGCTCGGATCCCTCAGCCAAAGCCAGGAGTTCCACCGAGAAGGAGTGGTACACCAAGAACGCCACGGTGCGAGACATCGGCAGATACGAGTGCAAGAGCAGAGGCAGCACTGTCACTTCCTTCTATGTCTTTGTTAAAGGTAAGTGGCAGTGGAGGCACTGTCTTGGTCCCCACCCTCCCCTCCATTCCCACTCCCCAAAGAGTAGGGCAGGAAGTGCTGGAGGAGGGAAAGAACTTGAGAGGAGGGTCTGATAGAGTCGGAGAGAGAAGGGGCTGCTAGAATCGGTCTGCTTGTGCCCTGAGCTGCATTGTCTGCTCCTGCTCTGGCAAGGGGGGTGGACTCCAGGGTCTCTTTGGGTCCCTTCTAACCCCTAACATCCTGGGAGCCTGTGATTCTTCAGGGGAGGTTGGACTTGATGCATTCAGTTTTGGGCTTCCCAGTTGGAGAAGGACAGGGGTCTGCTGGAAGGCTAAGAGGATGATGAGGGGACTGCAGCACTGCCTGGTGAGGAGAGGCTGAGGGACCTTGGGCTGCTTAGTCTGGAGAAGAGAAGACTGAGAGGGGATCTAGTAAATGTCTAAATCTCTGAGGGCTGGGGGTCAGGAGGGGGGGGACAGGCTCTGCTCACTGCTCCCTGGGATAGGACAAGCAGCAGTGGATGGAAGCTGCAGCACAGGAGGTTCCAGCTCAGCACAAGGGCAACTTCTTGCCTGGAAGGGTCCCAGAGCCCTGGCACAGGCTGCCCAGAGAGGCTGTGGAGTCTCCTTCTGTGGAGCCTTTCCATGCCTGTCTGGATGTGTTCCTGTGTGTCCTGAGCTGGACTGGATGGTCCTGTTCTGGCAGAGGAGTTGGACTGGATGATCCCTTTGGATCCCTTCCAACCCCTGACATCCTGTGAGCTGTGATCTCTGGAGGTCCCTTCCCACCTCTAAAGTTCTGTGACTCTGTTCTGTGATTCTTCCTTGTCCAGCAGAAAGAGAAACTCTCTGCCAGCATTGCTTCCAGTGGCCTTTGTCACCAGAGCAACCTTCTGGATGAGTTTGTGTTGACACCTGTGTAGTTTCATGGTGAGGGATACCTGAGCTGTCTTTCTGGGGGCCAGCCATGTGCTCTGGATCTGTTGCTGGAGTCAGTTGTCCTGTGAGGCAGCAAGCAGCCTGCAGAGATGTCTTTTTAATCCCATGCCATCCATCAGTGTGGAAGTCATGCAAGGCTTGGCCTCAAGTTCTTGATTTATTGAGGCAGCAGGCAAAAGGATTTGGCTTCTTGAGGCTGTGCTCTCAAGCTCCAGCCTGCAGACAGTAATGACTCCTCTGCCTGCAGCTCCTGCTCTGCCTTGTGACTGATTGCAGTGCCTCAGATGGGTTGAGAGTGCCTCTGCTCCCACACAGCTGTGTTGTCCTCTATGCCCTTTCCTCTTCCTTTGTTGGCTCCTGACCTGTGGCTTCATCAGCTGCCTTCGAGCTGACACTTCACCACCAGGCCTTGCATTTCTCCTTTCCTTTCAATGCAGACAGTGAGTTTGCTGCTTCTCCACACACCTCTGGTGGTCTTTCTTCCCTGTTGATGGAATAAAGCCCTACAGAGTCCACTTGCATTCCTTGTCCAGCAAAGGTTGTCTCAAACCTTGCCAGGTCTTTAGGATTGCTGCAAGGTTCTTCTCCAGGGCAGGGAGATAAAAGTACAGCAGAGCAGAGAGTGTTTCCCTAGGGGAGAGAGCTCACATGGTCACCACATCATTGAAGCAGTGCTCCTTTAACCATTGCTGAGTAGTCCAAATAGCTACACAGCTACCACAGATGAGTGTTCTTGGCCTTCTCTGTTTCTCTGAGGCTATGGCTGAAGGAGCCCTGGCACCTGTATTACTTCTATGTGACAAACAGTGTTGGCTTTCTTTACCTGAGTGCTGTCCTGAAGGTCATGGAAGTTATTCTGGTGCTGGCTGCCTGGCAGCAGAGCCCAACCCCACCTGGCTACAGCCTCCCTGCAGGCAGCTGCAGACAGCAGTCACATTGGGTGATTCTGTGCTCCACAACCTCCCTGGGCAACCTGTGCCAGTGTCTCACCACCCTCACTGCAAACAACTTCCTTACATCCAGTTTCAGTCTCCCCTCTGCCAGTTCAAACCCATTCCTCCTCCTCCTCTCATTCCCATACCTTGTCAATAGTCCCTCCCCAACCCTCCTGGAGTCCCCTTCAGATCCTGCAAGGCCACTCCAAGGTCTCCTCCAAGCCTTCTGCTCTCCAGGCTGCAGAGCCCCAACTCTCTCAGCCTGTGCTCACAGCAGAGCTGCTGCAGCCCTCTCAGCATCTTGGTGGCCTCCTCTGCACTGCCTCCAACACTTCCATGTCCTGCTTGTGCTGGGGGCTCCACAACTGCCCCCAGGACTGCAGGTGGGGTGTGAGGAGAGCAGAGCCAAGGGGCAGAATCCCCTCCCTTGCCCTGTGCCCACACTGCTCTTGCTGCAGCCAGCACAGGGTTGTGTCTGGGCTGCACTCACACTGCAGGCTCCTGTGGAGCTTTGCATCAGCCCAGACCCCCAGGGCCTGTTCCTCAGGGCTGCTCTCAGCCATTCCCCACCCAGCCTGTCTCATCTTTTCCAGAGTGTTTGTGACCACAGCATCCTTTTGGGTTTGTGTTTATCTGTTAAGGGCCAGGTTCTCAGCATTCCAAGGGCTTCAACTTGGATTGTAAACCTGGGCAAAGCAGGGTAGGTTTGTGTGCTGTGGGGTGGCCAGGATCAAAAGCTCCATTTGGAAGGATTGCTTGATGAGTTCTCAGTCAGATGTGCTGTTTGGATGTCCTTTACTTTTTCTTCTTCTTCTAAGGAGAGTAAAAATAACCTCAGCTTTCAGGGGAGGGAGAGAGAAAGAGAAGTTGTTTGGTGCTTCCTCTGGCAGCAATGTGTGTTCATTTAGATTATGTGTTTTACAGAAGTGAAAACCATAATTTAGCTGCTTTTCAACTTCCATTTGCTCATAAATTTCATCCAGATCCTCCTGTGGGCATGAAGCCTTCCAGCCCTGCCACAAGCTAAAAGCAAATTGCTTCTAATGATCTGTGGAAATTTGTTTACTGTTGTTGGGGCTGGGGAAGGGAAAGGGTTTGGAGCTAAAGAATTGTGGGGGGGGAAGAAATTAAAGCTCCATCTTCAAATAGAAAGCAGTAAGGTTGTTTTTAGTGCACATGGATGCTCTTGAGAGCTGCTGCACAGCTCCTGATGAGGGTCAAGAACTGGCTGGAGGGCTGGGCTCAGAGAGTGGTGGTCAGTGGTGCCACATGCAGCTGGCACCAGTGGTGTGCCCCAGAGAACAGTGCTGGGCACAGACCTGTTCAATATCCTTATTGATGTTCTGGAGCAGAGGATTGAGTCCAGCAGCAGTGAGTTTGCAGCTGACACCAAGCTAGGAGCAGCTGTGGAGCTGTTGGAGGGTAGGAATGCCCTGCAGAGGGACCTGGCCAGGCTGGATGGGTGGGCAGAGGCCAAGGGGATGAGACTGAACAAGGCCAAGGGCAGGGTTCTGCACTTTGGCCACAACAACCTCAAGCAGCACTGCAGGCTGGGGCCAGAGTGGCTGAGAGCAGGCAGGCAGAGAGGGAGCTGGGGGAGCTGCTTGGCACTCTGTCCCCAGCCTGCAGGGAGCTCCGCAGCTCCCTGTGCAGTGCCAGCTTCTCTAACAGGGGCTCTGCCTTTCCTCACAGACCCAGACGTGCTCTTCCTGGTGGACTCCCTGATCTATGGCAAGGAGGACAGTGACATCCTGCTGGTGTGCCCGCTGACAGATCCAGACGTTGCCAACTTCACCCTGAGGAAGTGCGACCGCAAGCACCTGCCCCACAACATGACCCTCGTGGCCAACCCTCAGAAGGGCATCGTGATAAAGAACGTGCAGAGGTCCTTCAAGGGCTGCTACCAGTGCCTGGCCAAGCACCATGGAGTGGAAAAAGCATCAGAGAAAATCTTCCTGAACGTGAGGCCAGGTGAGAGAGGACTCCTGCCTCGGGCAGCAGCTGGCGTTAGCCTTCACCTGCCAGGAGCGCCTGGGGAGCGCTGGGGAGGGCAGGCTGAGAGAGTTGGGGCTGTTCAGTTTGGAGAGGAGACAGCTCTGAGGAGACCTTGTTGTGGCCTTCCAGTATCTGGAGGAAAGCTGGAGAGGAACTTTTCAGGGTGTCAGGTAGTGATAGGACTGGGGGGAACAGAACCAAGCTAGAAATGGGGAGATTCAGCCTGGAGGTTAGAATCACAGAATGAACCAGGTTGGAAAATTCCTCTAGGGTCACTGAATCCAGCCTGTCACCTAACCCTGCTACCTGACTGGGAGAAAGTTCATTGGGAAGAAGTTCTTCAGCCTGGAAGGGGTTGCCCAAGGAGGTGGTGGAAGCCTCATCCCTGGAGGTGTTTAAGGCGAGACTAGACGAGGCTCTGGGCAACCTGATCCAGTGGGAAGTATCCCTGCCCATGGCAGGGGGGTTGGAACTGGCTGCTCCTTGAGGTCCCTTCCAGCCCTGACAGTCCTGTGGTGCTGTGTTGTGTTCTGCCCTTGTCCCAGAGTGTGATGGTTTGGGTGTTACCCATGCCCCCACTCTTGTTAAATCACAGAATCCTTTGTTACTATAGCCCACAGGTGACAGCAGGAGGAACTGACTGATGGCTTTGGAGAAGGATTTGATGGAGAGGCAGAGCCTGGGGGGAGTGGGGAGGCAGAGCTTGGGGAGGGTGGAGAGGGCAGAGCTTGGGGAGAGTGGAGAGGGCAGAGCTTGGGGAGGGTGGAGAGGGCAGAGCTTGGGTGAGTGGAGAGGGCAGAGCTTGGGGGGAGTGGAGAGGGCAGAGCTTGGGGGGAGTGGAGAGGGCAGAGCTTGGGGGGAGTGGAGAGGGCAGAGCTTGGGGGTAGTGGAGAGGGCAGAGCCTGGGTGAGTGGAGAGGGCAGAGCTTGGGGAGAGTGGAGAGGGCAGAGCTTGGGTGAGTGGAGAGGGCAGAGCTTGGGGAGAGTGGAGAGGGCAGAGCTTGGGGAGAGTGGAGAGGGCAGTGCTTGGGGAGAGTGGAGAGGGCAGAGCTTGGGTGAGTGGAGAGGGCAGTGCTTGGGGAGAGTGGAGAGGCAGAGCTTGGGGGGAGTGCAGAGGCAGAGCTTGGGTGAGTGGAGAGCCCTTTTGTGCCTCTGAGTGAGGATGGGCACAGCAGCAGCCATGTGCCAAGATGATGACAATGAGGAATGCTTTGTGGTTGAGCTGCCAGATGCATTCAAACCTGTTAGGCCTCTCTGCATTTGACCCTCACATGCCCTCATGCCCCAGAGTTGGGTGGTTAAGTGGGTTTAGGTGGGAGGAGCAGTGCAACACCTGGACTGTGCAGTACATGAAAGGCATTTTGGAGCCTATGGTTACCCTGTGGGTCATCAATTGTCATTAATCCACTGTATAAATACCCAGGAGTGCAGTGGAGGGGAGCAGCTCAGCCTGCCAGGCTGGCTCAGCCTTTCCTCAGGAGCAAGTAAATGAGTTTGTTCTCCACATAACTCTGGGCCTCTTTGAGTGAACTAACTCCTTGCTGCAGCTGAGGAGGTCTCCACTAAGCTGTGTGTGCAATGCAAAGCCTACAGTAAGGTCTGGGGAGGGAGCATCCCTATCCCTGCACACAGGCAGGTTGTGAAGCAGGAGTCTCTGCTGCCTACAGGGACATTGCTGCTCTTGCAGCTGTGCCATGCAAAGGCTGCAGTAAGGTGTGGGGAGGGAGATCTCCATCCCTGCACACAGGCAGGGACATTGCTGCTCATGCAGCTGTGCCATGCAAAGGCTGCAGTAAGGTGTGGGGAGGGAGATCTCCATCCCTGCACACAGGCAGGGGCACTGCTGCTCATGCAGCTGTGCCATGCAAAGGCTGCAGTAAGGTGTGGGGAGGGAGATCTCCATCCCTGCACACAGGCAGGGACATTGCTGCTCATGCAGCTGTGCCATGCAAAGGCTGCAGTAAGGTGTGGGGATGGAGATCTCCATCCCTGCACACAGGCAGGTTGTGCAGCAGGAGTCTCTGCTGCCTACAGGGACATTGCTGCTCTTGCAGCTGTGCCATGCAAAGGCTGCAGTAAGGTGTGGGGAGGGAGATCTCCATCCCTGCACACAGGCAGGGCCATTGCTGCTCATGCAGCTGTGCCATGCAAAGGCTGCAGTAGGGTGTGGGGAGGGAGATCTCCATCCCTGCACACAGGCAGGGACATTGCTGCTCATGCAGCTGTGCCATGCAAAGGCTGCAGTAAGGTGTGGGGAGGGAGATCTCCATCCCTGCACACAGGCAGGGACATTGCTGCTCATGCAGCTGTGCCATGCAAAGGCTGCAGTAAGGTGTGAGGAGGGAGATCTCCATCCCTGCACACAGGCAGGGACATTGCTGCTCTTGCAGCTGTGCCATGCAAAGGCTGCAGTAAGGTGTGAGGAGGGAGATCTCCATCCCTGCACACAGGCAGGTTGTGCAGCAGGAGTCTGTGCTGCCTGCATTGCTCATGCAGCCCAGGGGTGTCTTTGGGGCTTGTTGGTGGAAGGAGAGCTCTTGGGCAGGGGCTGCTTTGGTTGGCTTGAATTGAGAGGCCCAGAACTGGAGACATAACCAGATCAGTTCCTGTATATCTCACATGATAAATCTGGAGAGATCTGAGGTGAGATGTCAAAAACAGAGAACAGGAAGGTTAAGGGAAATAAAGGGCTGGGTCACATTAGAGTTAAGGCAGAGGCAACCACACATAGACTGCCAGAGAGAGGGAGCAGAACAAGTGAGAACTAACTGAGCAGTGTGTGAGAAGTGAATGTCTTGTCTGTATTTGGACTAGATGCATTTCTCAGCAGAAGAGTGAGTGATGTTGGTTACTGTTGGGTTTTTTATTCCTTTCTTCTCACAGCTAAGAGTTTAATTTCTCTCAGTAAAATATTCCAGTTAGCCTCAAACTGGCACAGGAGGGAGCAGAGCTGAAGAGCTTAGAATCATAGAATCAACCAGGTCAGCCAGCCCAACCTGGCATCCAGCCTTGGCCAAGCAACCAGACCATGGCACTAAGTGCCCCAGCCAGGCTTGGCTGCAACATCTCCAGGCACAGCCACTCCACCACCTCCCTGGGCAGCCCATTCCAATGCCAATCACTCTCTCTGCCAGGAGCTTCCTCCTCACATCCAGGTTGCTGTCCCTGAAGGTGTTGCAGCCAAGCCTGGCTGGGGCACTTAGTGCCATGGTCTGGCTGCTTGTCCAGGTCTGGGTGCTAGGTTGGGCTGGCTGAGCTTGGAGCTCTCTTCCAACCTGCTTGGTTCTATGATTCATTTGCCACTTATTACTGTGTGAAGAGCCTCATTAAAGTGGTCCATCACCTCATGGGGAGAGCAAGGAGGTTACAGAAAGGTAAGCAGCAGTAATAGGTGGTGCTAAGGGTAGCAATCAGAAGCCAATAAACCACATCTGTAACTATCTAAAGGGAGGTTGTAGCCAGGTGGGGTTGGTCTCCTCTGCCAGGAACCCAGGGACAGAACAAGAGGAGACCTAACAGCAGCCTGCCAGTATCTGAAGGGGGCTACAAAAGGCTGCAGACAGACTGTTTGCAGAGGCCTGCAGGGACAGGATGAGAGCAGTGGCTTCACTCTAGAGCAGAGCAGATTGAGATTGGATGTTATCAACAAGTTCTGCACCATGAGGGTGCTGGAACACTGGTACAGGTTGCCCAGGGAGGTGGTTGAGGCCCCATCCCTGGAGATATTCAAGGTGAGGGTTGAGATGGCTCTGAACAACCTGATCTAGTTGAGGATGTCCCTGCTGAGTGCAGAGGGGGTTGGACTGGATGAGCTTTGGAGGTCCCTTCCAACCCAGACCCATAGAGGCTTGAGAGGGCTCTGAACAACCTGATCTAGTTGAGGATGTCCCAGCTGAGTGCAGAGGTTTAGGCTGGATGAGCTTTGGAGGTCCCTTCCGAGCCAGACCATTCCTTCCAGGGCTGCCCATCGGGGGTCTTTCAGGGACCTGCTAGACAGCATTTGGTGTCCCCTGTAGTATTGAGCTGCAGGCAGTGGTAGGCTGTGGCTCTTCACTGACTGATCCTCACCCTATTTTCAGCTCCAGAAGGCAACTTTTTAATTGCTGTTGTGGAGTGAATCATCTTATTGATGGTTCAACATCCTTCAAGGTTCTGCATGCAAGCTGCTAGGCTCTAAGAAGCATCATCTACCTTCAAGTGTCATTTGAAGGGAGCTTGGAGCAGAAATCTGCTTCTTCTGAAGGAACAGCTCTGTAATATGTTAAATTCCTCTCAGAGGCCTCAAATCCTGTTGGAAAGTCAATTAGGGTTGTTTTTTATCCCTTCCTCCCCCAAGAAGCTGTGAAGCAAAGGCAAACTAACTCACTCCTAAACTGTTTTCCAGTGCACAAAACTCTCCCTGCCATCAGCTTATCCAAAACCTATGAGCTCCTGAAGGAAGGGGAGGAATTTGAAGTCACATGCACCATCACAGATGTGGACAGCAGTGTGCAGGCCAGCTGGATTGCTCCAAAACATGGGGTGAGTTCCTGTTGCAGTGCCAGAGAAGTTCACAGGCTCAGATGGGTGGCTTGGATTGGTGCTTGCCTTGGGTACCTGATGCTGTGTTGGGTTGGATTGGTGCTTGCCTTGGGTACCTGATGCTGTGTGGGTTGGATTGGTGCTTGCCTTGGGTACCTGATGCTGTGCTGGGTTGGATTGGTGCTTGCCTTGGGTACCTGATGCTGTGCTGGGTTGGATTGGTGCTTGCCTTGGGTACCTGATGCTGTATGGGTTGGATTGGTGCTTGCCTTGGGTACCTGATGCTGTGCTGGGTTGGATTGGTGCTTGCCTTGGGTACTTGATGCTGTGATGGGTTGGATTGGTTGCTTGCCTTGGGTACCTGATGCTGTGATGGGTTGGATTGGTGCTTGCCTTGGGTACATGATGCTGTGTGGGTTGGATTGGTGCTTGCCTTGGGTACATGATGCTTTGCTGGTTTGGATTGGTTGCTTGCCTTGGGTTCCTGATGCTGTATTGGGTTGGTTTGGTTGCTTGCCTTGGGTACCTGATGCTGTTTGGGTTGGATTGGTTGCTTGCCTTGGGTTCCTGATGCTGTGTGGGTTGGATTGGTGCTTGCCTTGGGTACCTGATGCTGTGCTGGGTTGGATTGGTTGCTTTTCCAGAGGTCCCAGAAGCTGCTGGGGGGACACCAACTGTCCCATGCCCTGGTGGCCAGCTGGAAGAGAAAGTATCTGGATGGGGTTTTTTTATTCCCAAACCAAAATCAAGGGTGAGGCTCCTCAATGTGAGGTTTAGGTCACCTCTGCCTAAATTGGGAAGCCTGCAGTGCCTGCACATCACCTTGCAATCAATGGGAGCTGCAAGTATCAACAGCCTGGACTGCAAATTACATATTCTAGTCGTTGTCATTGCCAGTAAAGTACCTGCTAATTAGCATGGGCTTGTGTGTGACAGGAATAGGAGTAAGCATTCACAGGAATGATTAATTCATTCAAATTACCTGGTGTGCCTCACTAATTGGGAAGGCACTGAAAAATGAACCACTGCACTGGCTTCTGTCTGCACTGATAGCTGAAAGTTGCTGCCTGGCATCGCCAGATTCAGTCACTGGCAGGCCAAGTGCTCCAGGAGAGTTTGTTACTGGCAGCACAGCTGTTCTGCAGACCAGGAGCAAAGAGATTTCCCTCTCCTGGTCAAGGCAGCCTGCTGCCAGCTTTGCCTTTGAAGCCAGCAGCAATCATAGGGTTGTGTTTTAAAGAGGGCTGGAGCTGCTCTGCTATGAGGAGAGACTGAGGGAGTTGGGGCTGTGCAGGCTGCAGAGGAGAAGGCTCCCAGGTGACCTTATTGTGGCCTTGCAGTATCTGAAAGAGGCTACAAGAAAGCTGGGGAGGGACTTTTGAGGCTGTCAGGCAGTGGTAGGAGTGGGGGAAATGGAACCAAGCTAGAAATGGGAAGATTCAGCCTGGATGTGAGCAAGAAGTTGTTCAACATGAGAGTAGTGAGAGCCTGGAATGGGTTGCCCAGGGAGGTGGTGGAAGCCTCATCCCTGGAGGTGTTTGAGGCCAGGCTGGCTGAGGCTGTGTGCAGCCTGCTCTAGGGTAGGGTGTCCCTGGGCATGGCAGGGGGGTTGGAACTGGCTGCTCCTTGTGGTGCCTTTCAACTCTGACTGATTCTATGGGTGTGTGGTTCTATGGGTGTGTGATTCTGTGAGTCTGTGGCTCTGATTCTGTGAGTCTGTGGCTCTGATTCTATGAGTCTGTGACTCTGATTCTATGAGTCTGTGACTCTGATTCTATGAGTCTGTGACTCTGATTCTATGAGTCTGTGACTCTGATTCTGTGAGTCTATGACTCTGATTCTATGAGTCCATGATTCTATGAGTCTATGGCTGTGTGATCCTGTGATTTTATGAGTCTATGATTGTGTGATCCTGTGATTCTAGGATTCTATGATTGTGTGATCCTGTGATTCTAGGATTCTATGAGTCTATGGCTGTGTGATCCTGTGATTTTATGAGTCTATGATTGTGTGATCCTATGATTCTAGGATTCTATGATTGTGTGATCCTGTGATTCTAGGATTCTATGAGTCTATGGCTGTGTGATCCTGTGATTTTATGAGTCTATGATTGTGTGATCCTATGATTCTAGGATTCTATGATTGTGTGATCCTGTGATTCTAGGATTCTATGAGTCTATGGCTGTGTGATTCTGTGATTCTATGAGTCTGACTGTGTGATTCTATGACTGTGTGATTCTATGATTTTATGAGTCTATGGCTGTGTGATCCTGTGATTCTATGAGTCTATGGCTGTGTGATCCTGTGATTCTATGAGTCTGTGATTGTGTGGTTCAATGAGTCTATGATTCTGTGACCCTTCTTGGTCTGCTGGGGTTATGCCCTGGAATACAAATGAATTAGAAGCCCTTGTGAAGATCTGTTGGTAGCTCTGTGTGCACTTCCCTGCCAGTTGCCTGGTCCTTTCCTGCTAATGGGAGTGACCAGGATTCACAATCCAGGGTCCCCAGATGTATGGAGATAAAAAGGCTCCTGTGATGCTTGGCTCCAGCCCATCTCTCTGAGCGGATCGCACATGGGGCTGCGTTCCCAGGGGCTGGATGTGCTGTGCTTAGCTCATCTGCTGCCTCTGGCAGAGCTGCTCTCACTAAGTGCTCCCTGCTCCAGAAAGCCCAAGTTGAGGAGGTCTAAATGACACAAAAGCCAAGTGGGACATCCAGATGGGGCTTTTGACCCCGTGCCAAGGTCAACTGCAAGTCCTTCATCTGAGATGCTCGTTCCTTCTCCCCTTCCCCTTTCCTTTGTCACAGTGTGATGAAATCAGAGCCTTCCCTGAAGGGTTTTTGCTTGCTTGGCTTTTATCACTTCATTTTATGAGTAGCAGCCATCAAGAAAACACTTGTGGCCAAATAAGTTTTTTGACCTTTCAGGTAAAAATTTCTTCTGAGTATTGACCATCAAATTAAATTCTGTGCTGAAACAGGATGGGGAAAATGTTGTGGTTACATAGATGTAAAATCCCATTCTGTCCTGCATCTGGGGGGAGGACAAAAGCCCCAGACACTTTTAACCCTTCTGTCACTGAAGATAGAATTTCCAGTCTCATCCAGCCCAACCTAGCACCCAGCCCTGCCCAACCAACCAGACCATGGCACTAAGTGCCCCAGCCAGGCTTGGCTGCAACACCTCCAGCCACAGCCACTCCACCACCTCCCTGGGCAGCCCATTTCAATGCCAATCACTCTCTCTGCCAGCAACTTCCTCCTCACATCCAGGCTAGACCTGCCCTGGCACAGCTTCAGACTCTGTCCCCTTCTTATGTTGCTGGCTGCCTGCAGCAGAGCCCAACCCCACCTGGCTACAGCCTCCCTGCAGGCAGCTGCAGGCAGCAATGAGCTCTGCCCTGAGCCTCCTCTGCTGCAGGCTGCACACCCCCAGCTCCCTCAGCCTCTCCTCACAGGGCTCTGCTCCAGGCCCCTCCCCAGCCTTGCTGCCCTTCTCTCCACACCTGCCAGCACCTCAACAGCTCTCTTGAACAGGGGAGCCCAGAGCTGGACACAGCACTCCAGGGCTGGCCTGAGCAGTGCTGAGCACAGGGGTGGGCACAAGAACCTCCCTTGTCCTGCTGCCCACACTGCTCCTGAGCCAGCCCAGGATGCCATTGGCTCTGCTGCCCACCTGGGCACTGCTGCCTCCTCTGCAGCTCCTCTCTGCCAGCACCTCCAGCTCCCTCTCTGCCTGCCTGCTCTCAGCCACTCTGGCCCCAGCCTGCAGTGCTGCTTGGGGTTGTTGTGGCCAAAGTGCAGAACCCTGCCCTTGGCCTTGTTCAGTCTCATCCCATTGGCCTCTGCCCACCCATGCAGCCTGGCCAGGTCCCTCTGCAGGGCTCTCCTACCCCCCAGCACATCTACACCTGCTCCTAGCTTGGTGTCACATTTATCCCCACTTGTGGGAATTCTGAGCCTGCTTACAAGCAAACACTCCCATTAAAAAAAAGGCAGACTTCTCCTGGTGATTATTGCAGCTCAAGATGCATCAAAATGGGCTTGAGAAGATTAAATTTCTATAGAAGCTGTTGGAACCTCCAGCAACTGAAGTGGTTGTGCTAGAAAAATCACAGCAAGTCCAAGTCTGGAGTCATCAGTGTGAATTTGTCAGCCTCTCCAAGCAGAGGAACTGAAGTGATATTCTCCAAGCATTCAGTTTTTCTCTGCATGTGCAGTCACTGAGTCAAGTTCTCCTTAATGCTTCCAGAAGAGAATGAATTTTCTGAGTTTTAAAATTAACAAACTTGCTTAGCATCCAGAAGGAATCAGGGAGGATGCTATGTGAAGTCTGTCTGCAAGCAGGCTTGGGCCATAAAGCTACCCAGTTTAAAACGAAGCTCCAGCACCTCAAGGTTCTTCCCTGTCATTCCCTGGAAGCATTGCAAGCAGTAGAGGGTTCACTGATTTCTGGTGACCCCCTTGAGTGCTGAACCACACTTCAGAGCTGCACAGTCAAGCCCCAGTGGTTATTTTGTGCCAAGCCCCAGTGGTCATTTTGCATGAACACCAAATGGTGATTTTGCATTCAAGTCCCAGTGTTCATTTTGCAGTAAGCCTCATTGGTCCCTTTGTTTCAGGCCCTAAATGGTCCCTTTGCATCAGGCCCTAAATGATCCCATTGCATCAGGCCCCAGTGGTACTTTTGCATCAAGCTCCAAGTGGTCCTTTTGCATCAAGCCCCAGTGGTCCTATTGCATCAAGCTCCAAATGGTCCTTTTGCATCAAGCCCCAGTGGTCCTATTGCATCAAGCTCCAAATGGTCCCTTTACATCAAGCCCAGATGGTCCCTTTACATCAAGCCCAGATGGTCCCTTTGCATCAAGCCCCAAATGATCCCTTTGCATCAGGTCCAAATGGTCCCATTGCATCAAGCCCCAGATGATCCCTTTGCATCAAGCTCCAAATGATCCCATTGCATCAAGCCCCAAATGATCCCATTGCATCAAGCCCCAAATGATCCCTTTGCATCAAGCCCCAAATGATCCCTTTGCATCAAGCCCCAAATGATCCCTTTGCATCAAGCCCCAAATGATCCCTTTGCATCAAGCCCAAATGATCCCTTTGCATCAGGTCCAAATGGTCCCATTGCATCAAGCTCCAAATGATCCCTTTGCATCAGGCCCCAATGGTCCCATTGCATCAAGCCCAAATGATCCCATTGCATCATCCCCAGTGATCACTTTGCATCAAGCTCCAAATGGTCCCTTTGCACCAAGCCCAAATGATCCCTTTGCATCAGCCCCAGTGGTCACTTTGCACCAAGCTCCAGAGCTTAGGGGCACTGTTAGTGCCAACCAAACCTTCTCTTGCTTCCTCCCCTTCCTGGAGAGCGGAAATGCACCCAGAGCAAGCTGAGTCTGACCTTGGCAAATCCCCTTTCCCAAAACAAAAGAGTTAAGGGGAGGGGAGAGGAGGTGAGGAGGGGGCAGCATCTCCCAGAGCCAGCTGAGCACACCCTTGCTGTGGATGGAGAGCTCCCAGTGCCAGCTTTCTCATCCTGGCTTATTATTCCGGTTGGAAGCGATGAATATTAACACAGTGAAATCATAATTACTTCTATTTTTAATTTATCTGGGGGAAGATGGCTGCAGCCACAGCCTTGGAGATGTTAATTGTTGTTTTGTTGTGGTTTTTTTTTCCCCCCTTCCTATGTGTGTGGTTGTCTTTCTGTTGTGTTTTTGTCTCCTGACAGATTGTTAGAAGCAAAAGCAGGAATTTGGGCGACTATGGCTACGAAAGCAAACTGACCTTGAACATCCGTTCAGTGGGAGTCAATGATTCTGGAGAGTTCACCTGCCAAGCAGGAAACCCTTTTGGTAAAACCAATGCCACAGTCACCTTGAAAGCCTTAGGTAAATGGTTCTTGTGGAAATCAGCACGTTTCTAAGGGGCTGGGAGGTGGAAAGGGACAACTCTGGGGGTGCTTCCCCCTTCCGCCCCTCTCCTTTTCATCCCAACCTGAGCCAGTGAGATTTAGCTTTGTTAAAAGGTTATTGCTGCCTGGTACCATATGGGATGGCTCAGGAAGTGCTGTGGTGTAGGCCAGTAGGGCAAGGGAGGTTATGTTAGGAGGAAGTTCTTCACAGAGAGAGTGATTTGCCACTGGAATGGGCTGCCCAGGGAGGTGGTGGAGTGGCCGTGGCTGGAGGTGTTGAAGCCAAGCCTGGCTGGGGCACTTAGTGCCATGGTCTGGTTGGTTGGGCAGGGCTGGGTGCTAGGTTGGGCTGGCTGAGCTTGGAGCTCTCTCCCAACCTGCTTGGTTCTGTGATTTTATGATTATGATTCTATACTCAGCACTGCTCAGGCCAGCCCTGGAGTGCTGTGTCCAGTTGTGGGCTCCTGAATTGCAGAGAGCTGTTGAGGTGCTGGAAGGTGTGGAGAGAAGGGCAGCAAGGCTGGGGAGGGGCCTGGAGCAGAGCCCTGTGAGGAGAGGCTGAGGGAGCTGGGGGGGTGCAGCCTGCAGCAGAGGAGGCTCAGGGCAGAGCTCATTGCTGCCTGCAGCTGCCTGCAGGGAGGCTGTAGCCAGGTGGGGTTGGGCTCTGCTGCCAGGCAGCCAGCACCAGAAGAAGGGGACAGAGTCTGAAGCTGTGGCAGGGCAGGTCTAGGCTGGATGTTGTTAGGAAGTTCCTGGCAGAGAGAGTGATTGGCATTGGAATGAGCTGCCCAGGGAGGTGGTGGAGTGGCCGTGGCTGGAGGTGTTGCAGCCAAGGCTGGCTGGGGCACTTAGTGCCATGGTCTGGTTGGTTGGGCAGGGCTGGGTGCTAGGTTGGGCTGGCTGAGCTTGGAGCTCTCTTCCAAGCCTGCCTGATTCTATGACTCTCTGATTCTGTGATTTAATGACACTCATTTAGAGTCTGCTGTGTGTTAGCTTGGGTGACACACAATGCCTTAGCTCCTGAAATCTGCTTGCTTGTTAAATTAAGGGCAATTAAGGACATGTTGGTATAGCTAATGAGATCATCCCGAAGAACTCTGCCTGGTTGCCCATGAGTGTTTCAGTTCTTCTACCATCCAGGGTATCATGGAATCAAGCAGGTTGGAAGAGAGCTCCAAGCTCAGCCAGCCCAACCTAGCACCCAGCCCCAGCCAATCATAGATCCAAGCAGGTTGGCAGAGAGCTCCAAGCTCAGCCAGCCCAGCCTAGCACCCAGCCCTGCCCAAGCAACCAGACCATGGTAATTTTTTTCCCTTTTCAAACCTGTTTTTCATACTCCTGCAGCATTTCTTGGTTTGCTTTCACAGGCAGCTGCAAGAAAACAGAAGTGTTTGACCCATGCAGGTCAGATCTTCAGCAGAGCAGCTGTGGTTTGAGTGCCCCTAATCTTCCTCTGCCTTTTGTGGGGTAGAGCTCAGAATAACAGGGATGGTTTTATTTTTTTCCCTCTTTTCTTTTTACAGAAGAGACTTAAATTCATATATAAAAGACTGAAATAGTGTGAAGCATGAAAGCAAATCTGTTCCCCAAGGGGAACAATCTGAAAGCTTTTATTGTTAAGAGGAAAGAAAGTTCTCCACTCCAGAAGTTCTTAAAACTCCTTCATATGCAAATCTGGCTTTAAAAAAGGCTGACTTGGGGAGTTCTGGGAACTAAAATAAAGCTTGGCATTGTGCAAAGGAGAGAATAAAGGAGAGCAGGTCTGGGTTTAATGAAATCCAAAGTTTGGATTTAAGGGGAAACACCAGGGGAAAAACCTGGAGTCTTGCACAGAGTGAAAGGACCTCCAGAGATCATCCAGTCCAACCCCCCTGCCAAAGCAGGATCACCTAGGGCAGGGCACACAGCAACACAGCCAGGTTGGCTTGGTCAGTCATGGAGAAAGAGACTCCACAACCTCTCTGGGCAGCCTGTTCCAGGGCTCCTCTTCATAGAATCCTAGGATCAGACAGGTTGGCAGAGAGCTCCAAGCTCAGCCAGCCCAACCTAGCACCCAGCCCTGCCCAACCAACCAGACCATGGCACTAAGTGCCCCAGCCAGGCTTGGCTTCAACACCTCCAGCCATGGCCACTCCACCTCAAGAGAGCTGTTGAGGTGCTGGAAGGTGTGGAGAGAAGGGCAGCAAGGCTGGGGAGGGGCCTGGAGCACAGCCCTGGGAGGAGAGGCTGAGGGAGCTGGGGGGGTGCAGCCTGCAGCAGAGGAGGCTCAGGGCAGAGCTCATTGCTACCTGCAGGGAGGCTGTAGCCAGGTGGGGTTGGGCTCTGCTGCCAGGCAGCCAGCAACAGAAGAAGGGGACCCAGCCTGGAGCTGTGGCAGGGCAGGTCTAGGCTGGATGTTGTTAGGAAGTTCCTGGCAGAGAGAGTGATTGGCATTGGAATGGGCTGCCCAGGGAGGTGGTGGAGTGGCTGTGGCTGGAGGTGTTTCTGATGAGGATGGATGAGGCAATTTGTGCCATGGCTTAGTTCATTGGAAGGTGTAAGGTGATCTTTGATCACATTGTGTGATTCTGTGCTCCACAACCTCCCTGGAGGTGTTCAAGCCCAGGTTGGATGAGGCCTTGAGCAAACTGTTCTAGTGGGAGGTGTCCCTGCCTATGGCAGGGGGTTGGAACTGGACGATCCTTGAGGTCCCTTCCAACCTAACCATTCTATGATCTTGGAGGTCTTTTCCAGCCTGCTTAATTCCATGATTGAAATCCATTTTCCTGTTGTCTAAGGCTGGAGAGCATTTTGCAGCCTACCTGCCTGCTGTGAGTTTCCTTCATCCTTTCTTCTCCAGAGCATCTGTCAAGTGCTGTGGCAGCTCCATCTGTTTCCAGCAAGCCTGACTGGCTCTGCCTTTGGGAGCTCAGGTGCCCAGCTGGCCACAGCTCTTTTGCCTGCTAGAAAGTGAGAAGAAGAAAGGGACTTGAGACTTGCTTCTTGTCTGTGATTTCCATCTCTGAGTAAATGTGTTTCCTTGTCACTGCAATCTGCCTGTCAGACTACCAATTCCCAGATGAATTCCTGTAGCAGGACTGAAGGAGAAGAAACAGAAATGATTCATTTGTCTTTTCCACAGTGAATAATCCTGAAGCTGATGAGTTTATTAATTCAATCAACCCAACTGCACTGAGGATGCTCCCTCTGCATGGTAGTTGGGAGTGGAGTTGCACAGTGACAAAATGCTGTCTGCCAAAGGGAAGATTTAAGACCCAGCAGCAGCTGAGCACAGATGCCTGAGTTGAAGGCAATTGGTACCCAGGCCTGTAGGTTTAGCACATTTGTCTCTTAATTAACATGCTTTAATTGCTTCAGTTTAAATGTACTACCTAATTACATTTGACAAAGGAACCTTAAATAACTCTGGGATATTGTCATCAGTGATCAATTTCTCCTGCATTTTTCCTTACTCTCTTCTTGCAGTGAGCTGCTCTGATTCTTTTTTTGGAAAGGGAAAGACCAATCCTTGAGTGGAATCAAACACAAAAGCAATACAGAGAGAGACAGAGAGGATTTATCACCAGAGGGTGGAGTTGTTACTTGTAAAGGCACCAACCCAGGCTGCTTTATGGCTAGGTAGAATCATAGAGCCAACCAGGTTGGAAGAGACCTCCAAGATCACCCAGTCCAACCTATCCCCCAGCCCTATCCAGTCAACAAGACCATGGCACTAAGTGCCCCATCCAGACCTCCAAGCTCAGCCAGCCCAACCTAGCACCCAGCCCTGCCCAACCAACCAGACCATGGCACTAAGTGCCCCAGCCAGGCTTGGCTGCAACACCTCCAGCCACAGCCACTCCACCACCTCCCTGGGCAGCCCATTCCAATGCCAATCACTCTCTCTGCCAGCAACTTCCTCCTCATATCCAGCCTAGACCTGCCCTGGCACAGCTTGAGGCTCTGTCCCCTTCTTCTGTTGCTGGGTGCCTGGCAGCAGAGCCCAACCCCACCTGGCTACAGCCTCCCTGCAGGCAGCTGCAGACAGCAATGAGCTCTGCCCTGAGCCTCCTCTGCTGCAGGCTGCACACCCCCAGCTCCCTCAGCCTCTCCTCACAGGGCTCTGCTCCAGGCCCCTCCCCAGCCTTGCTGCCCTTCTCTCCACACCTGCCAGCACCTCAACAGCTCTCTGCAATTCAGGAGCCCACAACTGGACACAGCACTCCAGGGCTGGCCTGAGCAGTGCTGAGCACAGGGGCACAAGAACCTCCCTTGTCCTGCTGCCCACACTGCTCCTGAGCCAGCCCAGGATGCCATTGGCTCTGCTGCCCTCCTGGGCACTGCTGCCTCCTCTGCAGCTCCTCTCTGCCAGCACCCCCAGCTCCCTCTCTGCCTGGCTGCTCTCAGCCACTCTGGCCCCAGCCTGCAGTGCTGCTTGGGGTTGTTGTGGCCAAAGTGCAGAACCCTGCCCTTGGCCTTGTTCAGTCTCATCCCATTGGCCTCTGCCCACCCATGCAGCCTGGCCAGGTCCCTCTGCAGGACTCTCCTACCCTCCAACATATTCCCACCTGCTCCTAGCTTGGTGTCACTGCAAACTCACTGCTGCTGGACTCAATCCCCTGCTCCACATCATCAATAAAGATATTGCACAGGACTGTGCCCAGCACTGATCCCTGGGGCACAGCACCAGTGCCAGCTGCCAGCTGGATGTGGCACCATTCACCACCACTCTCTGTTATAGTTAGTATTATAGTGTTAGTGTTACAGTGTTAGAGTTAGTGTTACAGTTAGTGTTAGTGTTACACTCTTAGTGTTATAGTCTTATAATTAGAGTTAGTGTGAGAGTGTGAGAATATGAGTGTGAGAGAGTGTTAGAGTGAGAGTGTTAGTGAAATAATGTCAGTGTCATAGTGTGAGTGTTGCAGTTGGTGCTGTGGTGCTGTAGTTAGTGGCCTTGGTTTCAGCAGGTGAGGGTCCAGGTTCTGTTTCTGCAGAGGGAGGTTTCCTGTTTCACAGCTGCGTTAGCGACCAGGAAGCAGCCTGAGCGTGTGGCTGGGGGAGCTGACAACCTTCTGTATGGCCCCAAAATCACTTCTTCTTCTTCTCTTCTGGCCATCAGCTAAAGGATTTGTCCGTGTCTTTGCCACCATGAACACCACAGTAGACATCAGTGCAGGACACAATGGCAATCTGACAGTGGAGTATGAGGCATATCCCAAACCCAAGGAGGAGCTCTGGATGTACATGAACGAAACCCTGCAGAACTCTTCAGACCACTATGTCAAGTTCAAGGCTGTGGGCAACAACAGGTAACACTCCTGGCTGTGAGTGCTGCTGGTTGCTCTTTGGAGCAGCATAAAGCTCAGAGCCTGCTCTGCTAAGAGGGACATGAGATGGGTTGCAGAACAGGAGATTCCAGCTCAGCACAAGGGCAACTTCTTGACTGGAAGGGTCCCAGAGCCCTGGCACAGGCTGCCCAGAGAGGTTGTGGAGTCTCCTTCTGTGGGGCCTTTCCAGGCCTGTCTGGATGTGTTCCTGAGTGCCCTGTCACTTACTTCTATGTCTTTGTTAAAGGTAAATGGCAACAGAGGAATTGTCTTGGTTCTCACTCTCCTCTCCATTCCCACTTCAAGAGAGTAAGGCAGTAAATGATAGAGGAGAGAAAGAATTTGAGGTGCAGAGAGAGAAGGGTCTGATAGAATCGATCTGCTTGTGACCTGAGCTAGATTTTGTGGTCCTGCTCTGGCAAGGGGGGTTGGACATCATGGTCTCTTTGGGTCCCTTCCAGCCCCTGTCATCCTGTGAGGCTTTGATCAGGTCCTCACCACTCAGGAGCTCTGGTACAGAGCCCATTCCAGCAGGAGGGAGCAGAGTCTGGTGGAGAGATTGGAGTAGATGATCTCTGAGGTCCCCTCCAGCCCCTGACATCCTGTGAGCTTGTGATGTGGGAGGTCAGGACATACATCTGAGGGTTAGAAGTGGCCAAACCTTGGGATGCTGTCAGACAAGGGCAGCTGTAGTGTGCGATGAGAGCATCTGCATGGCCCAGTGCTGATACTTCACTCCTTAGCTGCTGTGCAGCACTTCCCTGCCAGCATCACTAATGCCTGAGTGTTTTCCTTTGCAGTTACACAAGTGACCTTCACCTTACCAGGCTAAAAGGAACAGAAGGAGGCACTTACACATTCTTTGTGTCCAACTCTGATGCCAGCTCCTCTGTGACATTCAATGTCTATGTGAAAAGTAAGTAAAGTCAAGGGTCTGAAGTATTTCCTGATGCCACTCACTGCATTTTGTGCAACAGGATGCATGCAAAGGATGCCACAGCCTGGCTCAGCATAAGAGAGGCTTGCTGAAGTGAGGCACTCAGAGTCAGAGAATGGGTTAGGTTGGAAGGGAGCTCAAAGCTCAGCAGTTCCAACCCCCCACATAGGCAGGGACACCTCCCACTAGAACAGGTCGCTCAAGGTCTCATCCAACCTGGCCTTGAACATCTCCAGTCCAGAGGAGGCCACCAAGATGCTGAGAGGGCTGTAGCAGCTCTGCTCTGAGCACAGGCTGAGAGAGTTGGGGCTGTGCAGCCTGGAGAGGAGAAGGCTTGGAGGAGACCTTGGAGTGGCCTTGCAGTATCTGAAGGGGGCCACAGGAAGGGACTATTGACAAGGTCTGGGAATGACAGGAGGAGGAGGAAGAATGGGTTTGAGTTTGCAGAGGGGAGACTGAAAGTGGATGTTAGGAGGAAGTTGTTTGCAGTGAGGGTGGTGAGACACTGGCACAGGCTGCCCAGGGAGGTTGTGGAACACAGAATCCCCCAATGTGATCTTTGATCTTTGATCACATTGGGTGATTCTGTGCTCCACAACCTCCCTGTAGGTGTTTAGGACCAGGTAGGATGAGACCTTGAGTGACCTGTTCTAGTGGGAGGTGGCTGATCCTTCAGCTCCCTTCCAACCTAAACCATCCTCTGATTCTTAATGTCAAGCCCTAAAAGTGCAGAGTGCTTAAATCCACCTCCTCCCTAGTGTGACCTTGCCTGGCAGGGAACATATTCCAGAGGTCACCAAAGGGCATCCAAATAGCTTAGACAGGAAGAAAAGTCCCTGGCAGCTGGAAGCATGGTCTCAAACATAAGCATCTACCATAAGGCTTTGATAATTCAAGGTGGAGCAGGATACACAAGGATTATAATTTGCTTTTTGGCAGCTGAGTTAAGCTATTAATTGCCCTTAATTTGTTTGAGTTGGAAGCAGGCTTTGAAAGCCTTTGTCAGGAGTCTTTCCCACTTGTGCCTTGTGGCACCTGAGGGCTTCTGTATAATCAGTGCCTTACAGAATCCACACAGCCTCACAGACCTGTGTGCTGTCATCCCAGGGGGTGAGCTTGGAGGTCTCTTCAACCTGCTTGATTCTAGGGTTCTGCTATGAGGGGGAGACTGAAGGAGTTTGGGCTGTTCAGTCTGGAGAGAAGGCTCCCAGGTGACCTTATTGTGGCCTTGCAGTGTCTTAAGTGGGATACAAGAAAGCTGGGGAGGGACTTTTTAGGCTGTCAGGTCCTGGGAGGACTGGAATCAAATTAGAAATGGGGAGATTCAGTCTGGATGTTAGGAAGAAGTTGTTCAGCATGAGGGTGTTGAGAGCCTGGAAGGGATTGCACAGGCTGCTGGTGGAAGCCTGCTCCCTTGAGGTGTTTAAGGCCAGGCTGGCTGAGGCTGTGGGCAGCCTGCTCTAGTGTGAGGTGCTGTGAAACACAGGAACACATCCAGGCAGATTTGGAATATCTCCAGAGAAAGAAACTCCACAACCTCTCTGGGCAGCCTGCTCCAGGGCTCTGCACCCTCACTGGAAAGAAGTTTCTCCTCATAGAACCAAGCAGGTTGGCAGAGAGCTCCAAGCTCAGCCAGCCCAACCTAGCACCCAGCCCTGCCCAACCAACCAGACCATGGCACTAAGTGCCCCAGCCAGGCTTGGCTGCAACACCTCCAGCCACGGCCACTCCACCACCTCCCTGGGCAGCCCATTCCAATGCCAATCACTCTCTCTGCCAGGAACTTCCTAACAACATCCAGCCTAGACCTGCCCTGCCACAGCTCCAGACTCTGTCCCCTTCTTCTGGTGCTGGCTGCCTGGCAGCAGAGCCCAACCCCACCTGGCTACAGCCTCCCTGCAGGCAGCTGCAGGCAGCAATGAGCTCTGCCCTGAGCCTCCTCTGCTGCAGGCTGCACCCCCCCAGCTCCCTCAGCCTCTCCTCACAGGGCTCTGCTCCAGGCCCCTCCCCAGCCTTGCTGCCCTTCTCTCCACACCTTCCAGCACCTCAACAGCTCTCTGCAATTCAGGAGCCCACATCTGGACACAGCACTCCAGCTGTGGCCTGAGCAGTGCTGAGCACAGGGGCACAAGAACCTCCCTTGTCCTTATGTTCATGTGGAAGCTCTCGTGCCCTGGCTTATATCCATTGTGCCTTGTCCTGTTGCTGGGTGCCACTGAAGAGAGCCTGGCACCTTCCTCTTGACACCCATCCCTCAAGTATGTATTGATATTAATAAGGTCCTCTCTCAGCCTTCTCTTCTCCAGGCTAAACAGCCCCAGGCCTCTCAGTCTTTCTTCATGGGGAGTGACATTCAAGTCCTGTAATCATCCTTGTAGCTCTCCAATAGATCCCTGTCTCTCTTGAGCTGGGGAACCCAAAACTGGACACAGTATTGCAGCTGTGGTCTCAGCAGGGCAGAGAAATGACCTGTTTCCAGTAGAACACCACCATCATTTGAGTATGAAACACAAACTTATTTGACACAGCACAGTGACCACCAGAGGTGAGTTATGTTCCTTGGAGGTGTTGCAGCCAAGCCTGGTTGGGGCACTTAGTGCCATGGTCTGGTTGGTTGGGCAGGGCTGGGTGCTAGGTTGGGCTGGCTGAGCTTGGAGCTCTCTTCCAACCTGCTTGGTTCTGTGACTGGCCAGGGCTGAGTGCTAGGTTGAACTGGATGAGCTTAGAGCTCTCTTCCAATGTTCTTGATTCTATGATTGGCCAGGGCTGGGTGCTAGGTTGGGCTGGCTGAGCTTGGAGCTCTCTTCCCACTTGCTTGATTGTATGACTGGGCAGGGCTGGGTACTAGGTTGAACTGGATGAGCTTAGAGCTCTCTTCCAATGTTCTTGATTCTATGATTGACCAGGGCTGGGTGCTAGGTTAGGCTGGATGAGCTTGGAGCTCTCTTCCCACTTGCTTGATTCTGTGACTGGCCAGGGCTGGGTGCTAGGTTGGGCTGGCTGAGCTTGGAGCTCTCTTCCAACCTGCCTGATCCTGTGTGAGTGGGTCAGATCCTGACGTGGCATTTTTGTCAGCAAGGGTTTTTGCATAGATTGCTGAGATGTAGCTGGTGATGTTTACACATCTGCCTTGGGCAGGTAATCAGCAGAAAGCAATCAAACAGGTAAAGCAGGATTCATAATCAGGAGAATGCCTTCAGATAAACAGGAATTGATGCTGGAGCAGTTGCTGCAAGAGCTGAGAAGTCAGCCCTGGATTGAAACACCTTTAGCAATTGCATATGCTAATCTGAAACAATGCTGAAATTGCTTCTAGGGGTGGGGGTGGGGTGGGGAAATAATGAACTAATTCATAGCAAATGTGACATTAAGTGAGTAAGGAAGGAAGGAGCTCTGAAATTAGGAGCCAAAAAAGAAAATTACAACTTGACAAGGCTGAGCTGAATTACAATTAAGAAACTGCAGAAGCCTCCAGAGTGGCAAGGTGCAGTGTGTCTAGCAATTAGGAGAGGAATGAGCTTCCAACTAGGATCTGAGTTTAGTGCTAAATAATGTCTGGGCTTAATTATAGGCAACAAAGTGTTGCCTAACTGGTTGGGGCTCCTGCTGGAGAGAGAAACTGCTTGGGGTGGTACAGCCCACGGCAAGATGAGCTCAGAGCTTTGCCCTGCAGAGGGACCTGGCCAGGCTGGATGGGTGGGCAGAGGCCAATGGGATGAGACTGAACAAGGCCAAGTGCAGGGTTCTGCACTTTGGCCAGAACAACCCCAAGCAGGACTAGAGGCTGGGGCCAGAGTGGCTGAGAGCAGGCAGGCAGAGAGGGAGCTGGGGGTGCTGGCAGAGAGGAGCTGCAGAGGAGGCAGCAGTGCCCAGGTGGGCAGCAGAGCCAATGGCATCCTGGGCTGGCTCAGGAGCAGTGTGGGCAGCAGGACAAGGGAGGTTCTTGTGCCCCTGTGCTCAGCACTGCTCAGGCCAGCCCTGGAGTGCTGTGTCCAGTTGTGGGCTCCTGAATTGCAGAGAGCTGCTGAGGTGCTGGAAGGTGTGGAGAGAAGGGCAGCAAGGCTGGGGAGGGGCCTGGAGCAGAGCCCTGTGAGGAGAGGCTGAGGGAGCTGGGGGGGTGCAGCCTGCAGCAGAGGAGGCTCAGGGCAGAGCTCATTGCTGCCTGCAGCTGCCTGCAGGGAGGCTGTAGCCAGGTGGGGTTGGGCTCTGCTGCCAGGCAGCCAGCACCAGAAGAAGGGGACAGAGTCTGAAGCTGTGGCAGGGCAGGTCTAGGCTGGATGTTGTTAGGAAGTTCCTGTCAGAGAGAGTGATTGGCATTGGAATGGGCTGCCCAGGGAGGTGGTGGAGTGGCCGTGGCTGGAGGTGTTGAAGCCAAGCCTGGCTGGGGCACTTAGTGCCATGGTCTGGTTGGTTGGGCAGGGCTGGGTGCTAGGTTGGGCTGGCTGAGCTTGGAGCTCTCTTCCTGCCTGCCTGATTCCCTGCTTCTCTGTGTCTATTCCATGAGCACCAAGATGCTGTGCACTCTCCCAGAGTCCCTCACCCACTGAGCAGGGCTGGAAGCAGAGCTCAACGTTCTGCAGCAGCGTTTGGTCCTCGGTGGTTTGTGTGGAACACAACTCTCTGCTGTAGGGATGGTTTAGGGAACATTTAGTTCCTGCAACGTGAGTCATGAGGAGATGCTGTCTGTGATTGGCAATGTGCATGTGCTTTATTGCCTGTAATTTAATCAGCAAGTAGAATATTCATCAGGAGCTACCTCTGAAGATGGATTTCATCTGAAATAAATCTGTGGTTTTCCCCACTGTAGCTTCAGTGTTTTCAAGAGTCCAATTTTACCTTTCTGTAAAGTTGCAGCATTTAGCTGCTAAGGGCCTCTCCAACCAGCAGAGCAGCAGCATTGTAATAGTGTCTGCTTTATTCCCTGACTTGGTTTTGGGTGATTGTGCAAAGAGGCTTGAGGGAAATAAAGCAAATTCAAGCTTCACCAAGAATAAAACCACCTTGCTGTGTTGATAATACCTTTAGCTGAAGCCTGTGACATGGGACTTTGACAGGCTGCAGAGGTTGACCACAACCAGTGTGCCCAGGTGGGCAGCAGAGCCAATGGCATCCTGGGCTGGCTCAGGAGCAGTGTGGGCAGCAGGACAAGGGAGGTTCTTGTGCCCCTGTGCTCAGCACTGCTCAGGCCAGCCCTGGAGTGCTGTGTCCATTTGTGGGCTCCTGAATTGCAGAGAGCTGTTGAGGTGCTGGCAGGTGTGGAGAGAAGGGCAGCAAGGCTGGGGAGGGGCCTGGAGCAGAGCCCTGTGAGGAGAGGCTGAGGGAGCTGGGGGGGTGCAGCCTGCAGCAGAGGAGGCTCAGGGCAGAGCTCATTGCTGCCTGCAGCTGCCTGCAGGGAGGCTGTAGCCAGGTGGGGTTGGGCTCTGCTGCCAGGCAGCCAGCAGCAGAAGAAGGGGACAGAGTCTGAAGCTGTGCCAGGGCAGGTTCAGGCTGGCTGTGAGGAGGAAGTTGCTGGCAGAGAGAGTGATTGGCATTGGAATGGGCTGCCCAGGGAGGTGGTGGAGTGGCCGTGGCTGGAGGTGTTGCAGCCAAGCCTGGCTGGGGCACTTAGTGCCATGGTCTGGTTGGGCTGGCTGAGCTTGGAGCTCTCTTCCAACCTGCTTGGTTCTGTGATTCTCTGATTCCTTTATCAGACCAACTGCTGGGTGCAGGTGGAATGCACTCAAGCATTCACTGAGGGAACTGCTACGTTCCTGGATGTTGGTGCTTGCAGGACACCAGCTTAGGCACAGGCAGCCTCGAATGTGTGAAGCTCTGTTCACATGAGTGAAGAATGGCTCAGGCTGGAAGGGAGCTCAGAGCTCATCTCCTCCAACCTCCCCACCATGCCCAGGCACACCTCTCAGTTAGATTCAGCTGCTGAAGGCCTCATCCACCCCCAGGGTGTTGAGGATGTTCCCCAGCCTCCCTGGACAGCCTCAGTCTTACCACCCTCCTACTGAAGCACTTCCTAAGATCCAGACTAGAGGTGATGACACACACAAGTTGCTGAGGTGTAGAGCAAATGGCAGTGCAAATTCTGTCTCCCCCTTGTGAGTTGTGACTGTTTGTTCTTTGTTTCTTGCAGCAAAACCAGAGATACTCACTCTGGGAATGCTTAGCAATGGCCTCCTCCAGTGTGTAGCAGCTGGCTTCCCAGCCCCTACCATCTACTGGTATTTCTGCCCAGGAACTGAGCAGAGGTGAGTTAAGCAACCCAGGGGCTCTGAGGCTTATTGCAGAGGCAGCACCCCCAATTTATAATCATAATAAAAGAAGGAAGAGGATGAAATGGCTCTGTCACATTCAAACCCTGCATGAACGAAACCTGCTGGCTGCTTGGCACATCCCTAAAGAGACAGCAGAGTGTCACTGTGCAGTGAGCACTTGGGAAGCACAGCAAAACATGGCTTGGGTTGACCTCTGTTGTGGAAGTGCCTGGGGACCTGGTGACAGGCTGCAGAGGTGGGCACAAGCCAAGCTCAGGAGGTGCAACAAGACCAAGGGCAAGGTCCTGCAGCTGGGTGGAGGCAATGCCAAGCACAACTCCAGGCTGGGCAGTGAGTGGCTGCAGAGCAGCCCTGAGCAGAGGCACTTGGGGGTGCTGCTGGAGGAGAAGCTCCACAGGAGCCAGCAGTGTGCACTTGCAGCCCAGAAAGCCAAGCAGAGCCTGGGCTGCAGCAGCAGTAGTGTGGCCAGCAGGGCCAGGGAGGGGATTCTCCCCCTCTGCTCTGCTCTGCTGAGACCTCACCTGGAGTCCTGCATCCAGCTCTGGAGCCCCTGGGACAAGAGGGCTGTGGAGATGCTGGAGAGTGTCCAGAGCAGGGCCAGGAGGATGCTGAGAGGCTGCAGCAGCTCTGCTGTGAGCACAGACTGAAAGAGTTGGGGCTGTGCAGGCTGGAGCAGAGGAGGCTCCCAGGGGACCTTCTTGTGGCCTGCCAGGATCTGAAGGGGGACACAAAAAAGCTGGGGAGGGACTTTTGAGGCTGTGAGGGAGTGACAGGAGTGGGAGGAATGGAGCAAAGCTGGAGGTGGGGAGAGTGAGGCTGGAGGTGAGGAGGAAGTTGTTGAGCAGGAGAGTGGTGAGAGGCTGGCAGGGGTTGCCCTGGGAGGTGGTTGAGGCCCCATGGCTGGAGGTGTTTGAGGCCAGGATGGCTGAGGCTGTGTGCAGCCTGCTCTAGGGTAGGGTGTCCCTGGGCATGGCAGGGGGGGTGGACTTGACGAGCTCTTTGGGTCCCTTCCAACCCCTAACATTCTGTGATCTCTTTGGGTCCCTTTTAAGCCCTGACAACCTATGAAAGGCAGCAGTGGACTTAACAGACCTGTAGGTCCCTCTAGCCAAAAAGCAAGTGGTGACCAAGGGAGTGAGGCTTGGTGCCTGTATCATTTCACCCACTGCACCGAGGACAAGCAGGGTGTGATGAGCAGGCTGAGCTCCGAGGCTCAGCGGTTCAGCCCAGTCCCTTTCCAGAGCAGCATCCCTTAGCTGTCTGCTGGGCTGGCAGCAGGGACCTGGCACCCGCTGCACGCCGACGAGCCGTGGCAGGGGGGTGCCAGCGCCGTTTCCCGCAGGTGTTTCGACTCGCCAACCCTCTCCCCCACCGACGTCAAAGTCAGCGACGCCAACTCGTCGGCGCCGTCCTTCGAGCGGGTGCTGGTGGAGAGCACCGTCAACGCCAGCGCCTTCCGCAGCACCGGCACCGTCTGCTGCGAGGCTGCCAGCAACGGCGACAGGAGCTCTGCCTTCTACAACTTCGCCATCAAAGGTGAGAGCCTCACCGGCTGCCCTCCCCCACCGCCCTCGGGAGGGGCACGGAACTGCTGCAGAGAGCCCAGCACAGAGCCACAGAGGTGCTGGAGGGAATGGAACAGCTCTGTTAGGAGCAGAGCCTGAGGCAGCTGGGGCTGTGCTGCTGGGACAGGAGGAGCTGAGAGGTGACCTCAGCAGTGGTTCTCAGTGTGTGCAGGTGAGTGGCAGGAGCTGGAGCCAGGCTCTGCTGGGTGATGCCCAGGGACAGCACAAGAGGCACTGGGTGGCAGCTGAGGCAGAGGAAGCTTCATGGAAACATGAGGAGGATTTTTTCCCTGTGAGGGTGGCAGAGCCCTGGCACAGGCTGCCCAGGGGGGCTGTGGAGTCTCCTTCTCTGGAGATATTCAAACCCAGCCTGGCTGTGCTGCTGTGTGATCTGCTCTGGGTGCTGCTGCTGTGGCAGGGGGTTGGACTGGGTGAGCTTTGGGGGTCCCTTCCAGCCCCTGACCTTCTGTGACTGATTCTGTGATTCTGCTGTAGAGGCTTGAAGAACTTGAACATGTGGGTGTCCTTCGTGCCTCTCTTCTCTCTGTGCCCCCTCTCTCTGTCCCCCCTCCTCTCTCTCTCTCTGTCCCCCTCCTCTCTCTCTCTCTGTCCCCCTCCTCTCTCTCTCTCTGTCCCACTTCTCTCTCTCTCTCTCTCTGTCCCACTTCTCTCTCTCTCTCTCTCTGTCCCACTTCTCTCTCTCTCTCTCTCTGTCCCCCCTCTCTCTCTCTCTCTCTCTCTCTCTCTGTGTCCCCTCTCTCTCTCTCTCTGTGTCCCCTCTCTCTCTCTCTCTGTCCCCCCTCTCTCTCTCTCTCTGTCCCCCCTCTCTCTCTCTCTCTGTCCCCCCTCTCTCTCTCTCTCTGTCCCCCCTCTCTCTCTCTCTCTGTCCCCCCTCTCTCTCTCTCTCTGTGTCCCCTCTCTCTCTCTCTCTGTGTCCCCTCTCTCTCTCTGTCCCCCCTCTCTCTCTCTGTCCCCCCTCTCTCTCTCTGTCCCCTCTCTCTCTCTCTGTCCCCCCTCTCTCTCTCTCTGTCCCCCCTCTCTCTCTCTCTCTCTGTCCCCCCCCTCTCTCTCTCTCTCTCTCTGTCCCCCCCCCCTCTCTCTCTCTCTCTGTCCCCCCCCCCTCTCTCTCTCTCTCTGTCCCCCCTCTCTCTCTCTCTCTCTCTCTGTCCCCCCTCTCTCTCTCTCTCTCTCTCTGTCCCCCCTCTCTCTCTCTCTCTCTCTCTCTCTGTCCCCCCTCTCTCTCTCTCTCTCTCTCTCTCTGTCCCCCCCCCCTCTCTGTCCCCCCCCCCTCTCTCTCTCTCTCTCTCCCCCCTCTCTCTCTCTCTCTCTCTCTGTCCCCCCTCTCTCTCTCTCTCTCTCTCTCTCTCTCTGTCCCCTCTCTCTCTCTCTCTCTCTCTCTCTGTCCCCCCCCCTCTCTCTCCCCTCTCTCTCTGATCACATTGGGTGATTCTGTGCTCCACACCCTCCCTGGAGGTGTCCAAGGCCAGGGTGGGTGAGTCCTTGAGCGACCTGTTCTAGTGGGAAATGTCCCTACCTATGGCTTTGAGCTCCCTCCCAGCCTAACCCATTCCCTGGTTCCATGGCTATGTTTTTCCCCTCCTGTTCACCCTTTAAAGGGGATTTTCTCCTCTCTCCTTCCAGAGAAGATCCGAACCCATACTCTCTTCACCCCCCTACTGATCGCCTTTGGCGTGGCTGCGGGGCTGATGTGCATCGTCGTGGTGGTCCTGGTGTACATCTACTTGCAGGTGAAGCCCAAAGCCCCCTCCTCTAGCCTCAGCTGCCCTTGGGGGCTGCAGGAGTGACAGCTTTTCTCCTCCTTCTTTTCCAGAAACCCAAATATGAAGTCCAGTGGAAAGTTGTTGAAGAAATAAATGGCAACAACTACGTCTACATCGACCCAACGCAGCTCCCTTACGACCACAAGTGGGAGTTCCCTAGAAACAGGCTGAGTTTTGGTTAGTTCAGGTTGATTTGGCCTCAGAAAGAGAGGCCTGGGGACCAGCCCAGCAAAGGGGGGAGTGGGGCAAAAATGGTGGTGAGCAGTAGTGCAGAGAGTGAGGAAGGCTCAGGCAAAAAGAAAAGCAAGCAGGTGCCTCTCAGGAGGGCTTGGCTGAGATAGAAGAGGAAATGCTGAACTCTTCTTGGGGGGAGAGAAGTGCTCCAGGGTGCCCTCAACAACCACTCGAAGAGTGGGGAGAGCCTGGAGTGGATTGCCCATGGAGGTGGTTGAGGCTACATCCCTGGAGCTGTTTAGTGCAAGGCTGGATGGCTCTCTCTTCTCTTCTCTCTCTCTCTCTCTCTCTCTCTTCTCTCTCTCTCTTCTCTCTCTCTTCTCTCTCTTCTCTCTCTCTCTTCTCTCTCTTCTCTAGCTTCGCTTCTCTTCTCTTCTCTTCTCTTCTCTTCTCTTCTCTTCTCTTCTCTTCTCTTCTCTTCTCTCTCTTCTCTTCTCTTCTCTCTCTTCTCTTCTCTCTCTTCTCTTCTCTTCTCTCTCTTCTCTTCTCTCTCTTCTCTTCTCTCTCTTCTCTTCTCTCTCTTCTCTTCTCTCTCTTCTCTTCTCTCTCTTCTCTCTCTCTCTTCTCTCTCTCTCTTCTCTCTCTCTCTTCTCTCTCTCTCTTCTCTCTCTCTCCTGGGGGCAGTTGTGGAGCCCCCAGCACAAGCAGGACATGGAAGTGTTGGAGCCAGTGCAGAGGAGGCCACCAAGATGCTGAGAGGGCTGCAGCAGCTCTGCTGTGAGCACAGGCTGGGAGAGTTGGGGCTCTGCAGCCTGGAGAGGAGAAGGCTTGGAGGAGACCTTGGAGTGGCCTTGCAGGATCTGCAGGGGGCTCCAGGAGGGCTGGGGAGGGACTATTGACAAGGTCTGGGAATGAGAGGAGGAGGAGGAATGGGTTTGAAGTGGCAGAGGGGAGGTTGGAGCTGGATGTCATGAAGAAGTTGTTTGCAGTGAGGGTGGTGAGACACTGGCACAGGTTGCCCAGGGAGGTTGTGGAGCACAGAATCCCCCAATGTGATCTGTGATCACATTGGGGGATTCTGTGCTCCACAACCTCCCTGGAGGTGTTCCAGGCCAGGTTGGATGAGGCCTTGAGCAACCTGTTCTAGTGAGAGGTGTCCCTGCCTATGGCAGAAGGATTGGAACTGGCTGAGCTTTGAGCTCCCTCCCAACCTAAACCATTCTCTGACTGTCCCTGCTGAGTGCAGGTGGCTTGGGCTGGATGACCTTTGGAGATCCCTTCCAACCCAAACCATTCTCTGCCTTGTGTGATGTATTTGTTGTGCTTCATTAGGTAAAACCCTTGGTGCTGGAGCTTTTGGGAAGGTTGTTGAAGCCACTGCTTATGGTCTCTTCAAATCTGATGCTGCTATGACAGTGGCAGTGAAGATGTTGAAAAGTAAGTTGCTCTCCTCCAGGGCTCAATCTCTTCTCCCTTCCTTTTTGGTCAGTGCTTTAGGTGCTGAATGTTGTGCTTTTTGCCCTGCAGCCAGTGCTCACCTGACAGAGAGGGAAGCCTTGATGTCAGAGCTGAAAGTGCTGAGTTACCTTGGAAACCACATCAATATTGTCAACCTGCTGGGAGCCTGCACTGTTGGAGGTGAGGGTTAGCTACAGGTTATGCATGGTTATTCCCCTTCCTCTTTTGGGCAGCCGAGTCCAGGCAATCCCAAGCACCAATATAGGCTGGGAAGTGACTGGCAGCTGGGAGGGACTTTTTAGACTGGCAGCTGAAAGGGAATTTTAGGGTCTCAGTGAGTGCCAGGAGTGGGGGGAATGGAGCACAGCTGGAGGTGGGGAGAGTCAGGCTGGAGGTGAGGAGGAAGTTGTTGAGCAGGAGAGTGGTGAGAGGCTGGCAGGGGTTGCCCAGGGAGGTGGTTGAGGCCCCATGGCTGGAGGTGTTTGAGGCCAGGCTGGCTGAGGCTGTGTGCAGCCTGCTCTAGGGTAGGGTGTCCCTGGGCATGGCAGGGGGTTGGAACTGGCTGCTCCTTGTGGTCCCTTCCAGCCCTGACTGATTCTATGCTTCTATAGCTGGAGAGCAGCCCTGAGGAGAGGGACTTGAGGAGTGCTGCTGGAGGAGAAGCCAATCTGAGCTGTCAGTGTTGCTCTGGCAGCCCAGGGAGCAGCCAGAGCCTGGGCTGCAGCAGGAGCAGTGTGGGCAGCAGGGCCAGGGAAGGGATCCTGCCCCTCTGCTCCACACTGCTGAGACCTCACCTGCAGTACTGCATCCAGTGCTGGAGCCCCTGGGGCTGGAAGGTGTCCAGAGCAGGGCCAGGAGGATGAGCAGAGGGCTGGAGCTGCTCTGCTGTGAGAAGAGACTGAGGCAGCTGGGGCTGTTCAGTCTGGAGCAGAGGAGGCTCCCAGGTGACCTTCTTGTGGCCTTCCAGGATCTGAAGGGGGCCACAAGAAAGCTGGGGAGGGACTTTTGAGGCTCTGAGTTACTGCTGGTTAGGTTTTAGGCTCACCCTGCAAGTCTTGGTGGGACTACTGCAGCTGTGGCTCAACAAGGAGGTTGCTGTGACCTATTTTTCATGTGAGCCTTTGTGCTTCTCCTTCCTGGGAGCTGTCAGAATGCAGGGCAGAGGTTTTGCCCTCAACCACATCGTTTTTCACAAGAAAGAATACTTGAACTGGTTCCTTTTAGGTACCTCCCAGGGGGAAGTTACCAGACCTGCCTTGTGTAGCCTTCCCAAGCCTTAATCCCTTAAGGCACTGCCAGAGCTACAAACTCTCAGCAGCAGAAAGCTGGGAGAGAGGAGGAGGGGGAAAAAGGTTCCCAAACAAAGAATTACACAGCCCCAAAACGTTTTGCTTTTAATGTGAGTTTAATACCTTTGTTTCCAGAGAGCTGCAGCAGCTCTGCTCAGAGGACAGGCTGAGAGAGTTGGGGCTCTGCAGCCTGGAGAGGAGAAGGCTTTGAGGAGACCTTGGAGTGGCATTCCAGGATCTGAAGGGGGCTGCAGGAGGGCTGAAGGGGGCTGCAGGAGGGCTGGAGGTGACAAGGTCTGGGAATGAGAGGAGGAATGGGTTTGAAGTGGCAGAGGAGAGATTGAAAGTGGATGTTAGGAAGAAGTTGTTTGCAGTGAGGGTGGTGAGACACTGGCACAGGTTGCCCAGGGAGGTTGTGGAGCACAGAATCACCCAATGTGATCTTTGATCACATTGGGTGATTCTGTGCTCCACAACCTCCCTGGAGGTGTTTAGGACCAGGTTGGATGAGACCTTGAGCAACCTCCAATAGGCTGATGGAGTCCTGTGCCTTATTTAATTAGGTGCATTTTAATCTGGTGCTGCTTACAGAAATGTTTTGCTCTTTTAAGGTTGTTTGCTTTGCTTTTCAAAGGAAAAAAAAAAGAGAGCTGATAAAATAAGTCGTGGTAAAGCCTTTCTCACTCAGTGATTTAAACATAGGATGGAAACATTGGATGCTCAGAGGGCTGCAGCAGCTCTGCTGTGAGCACAGCCTGAAAGAGTTGGGGCTGTGCAGGCTGGAGCAGAGGAGGCTCCCAGGGCACCTTCTTGTAGCCTTCCAGGATCCGAAGGGGGCTCCAAAAAAGCTGGGGAGGGACTTTTGAGGCTGTGAGGGAGTGGCAGGAGGTGGGGGGAATGGAGCAAAGATGGGGGTGGAGAGAGTGAAGCCAGAGAGTCAGCGACCACAAGGAGCAGCCAGTTCCAACCCCCTGCCATGCCCAGGGACACCCTACCCTAGAGCAGGCTGCACACAGCCTCAGCCAGCCTGGCCTCAAACACCTCCAGGGAGCAGACCAGATTGGCTCAGGATACCTCTGTTTGATCTATAAACATCCATGCAGGAGAGGTCTTCAATTCTCCCCTGCTGCTTCCAGACCTTGTGCTGTGGCTGTTCTCTATGGATGATTTTTCTCCTCCCTCCCCCACCCCCAGACAGGCTGCAAAATTACAGCAGCCTGCCTCAATTCCAAAAGGTTCACTGAAAAGGGAGTGTGGAGCCCTGCTGTAAACAGGAGTGAATCAAAAGGATGAATGTTGGTTGGGAGCCTGAATCGCTCCAGCCTTGGGAAGAAATCACTTCCTCCAGGAACTGAGCAAAAGCAAACAGCTGTGGCTGGCCAAAAACGTCAGCACATGGGGGAGAGAGGAGGTGGAAGGGGGGGAAAAAAAGAGTGATTTGTTTGATTTTCTGTGGAGACATTGCAGAGGCCAAGGGGAGGAGGCTTGACAAGGGCAATGCCTTGGGGACTGAGTCCAGCATCAGTGAGCTTGCAGATGACACCAAGCTAGGAGCAGCTGTGGAGATGTTGGAGGGTAGAAGAGCCTTGCAGAGGGACCTGGCCAGGCTGGATGGGTGGGCAGAGGCCAATGGGATGAGAGTGAACAAGGCCAAGGGCAGGGTTCTGCACTTTGGCCACAACAACCCCAAGCAGCACTGCAGGCTGGGGCCAGAGTGGCTGAGAGCAGCCAGGCAGAGAGGGAGCTGGGGGTGGTGGGAGAGAGGAGCTGAAGAGGAGGCAGCAGTGCCCAGGTGGGCAGCAGAGCCAATGGCATCCTGGGCTGGCTCAGGAGCAGTGTGGGCAGCAGGACAAGGGAGGTTCTTGTGGCCCTGTGCTCAGCTCTGCTCAGGCCAGCCCTGGAGTGCTGTGTCCAGTTGTGGGCTCCTGAATTGCAGAGAGCTGCTGAGGTGCTGGAAGGTGTGGAGAGAAGGGCAGCAAGGCTGGGGAGGGGCCTGGAGCACAGCCCTGTGAGGAGAGGCTGAGGGAGCTGGGGGTGTGCAGCCTGCAGCAGAGGAGGCTCAGGGCAGAGCTCATTGCTGCCTGCAGCTGCCTGCAGGGAGGCTGTAGCCAGGTGGGGTTGGGCTCTGCTGCCAGGCAGCCAGCACCAGAAGAAGGGGACAGAGGCTCAAGCTGTGGCAGGGCAGGTCTAGGCTGGCTGTGAGGAGGAAGTTCCTGGCAGAGAGAGTGATTGGCATTGGAATGGGCTGCCCAGGGAGGTGGTGGAGTGGCCGTGCACCTCAACAGCTCTCTGCAATTCAGGAGCCCACAACTGGACACAGCACTCCAGGGGTGGCCTGAGCAGTGCTGAGCACAGGGGCACAAGAACCTCCCTTGTCCTGCTGCCCACACTGCTCCTGAGCCAGCCCAGGATGCCATTGGCTCTGCTGCCCACCTGGGCACTGCTGCCTCCTCTGCAGCTCCTCTCTGCCAGCACCCCCAGCTCCCTCTCTGCCTGGCTGCTCTCAGCCTCTCTGGCCCCAGCCTGCAGTGCTGCTTGGGGTTGTTGTGGTGGTGGTGTTGTGGTGTCTTGTCCTAGCCCAGGCTGTGTGCTTAGCTGAATGCTGCCTCCTGCTTTGAAATCAATGCTCAATCTGCTTTCTAACACCTCCCCTGCACCTACAGGTCCCACTCTGGTCATTACAGAATATTGCTGCTATGGGGATCTGTTGAATTTCCTCAGAAGGAAGCGAGATTCCTTTATCTGTCCCAAGCATGAGGAGCATGCAGAAGCAGCAGTCTATGAGAACCTCCTGCACCAGGCAGAGCCTGCAGCGTAAGTCTGACCTGCTCCATCTACTCCTCTGTCTACAACACTGGGAGGGAAGAGGTACCAGAGTTGGTAAGAGGAGGATCACAGGATAGTGGGCTTGGAAAGGGGCCATGAATGATCATCCAGTCCAGCAGGAGCAGCCAGGGCAGGGCATAGCATGCAGGAACACATCCAGGGGGGGTTTGACTGTCTCCATGCCTCAGCTTCTAGCCACTGCCCCATTCCTAAGGCCACCCTGGTCCTAAAGTCTTTATTTAGGAGCTCTTCACTTTTTTTTTCCCAATAGTGTCCTTAAAGGAGCCCTCAGAGGGCAGGGATCCAGCCAGAGGTCAGAGCACCTCTCCTGTATGGACAGGCTGAGGGAGCTGGGGGTGCTCAGTCTGGAGAAGAGAAGGTTCCAGGGAGACCTAATGGAGACCTTCCAATACCTGAAGGGATCATCCAAGAAAGGCATAGAAAGAGTTTGTAAAAGCCTGCAGGGATAGGATGGGGGGAAATGGTTTGAAAGGAGAAGTCAGTGACATGCACAGAGCATTCAGTGCACCCTCACAGGTGTGCAGGTGGCACCAGGCTGTGTGGCACAGGTGACTTGCTAGAGGGCAGGGATCCATCCAGAGGGACCTGGGCAGGCTGCAGAGCTGTGCCCAGGCCAACCTCAAGGCATTCAACAAGGCCAAGGGTAAGGTCCTGCTCCAGGCTGGGTGGGGAATGGCTGAGAGCAGCCCTGAGGAACAGGCCCTGGGGGTCTGGGCTGATGCAAAGCTCCACAGGAGCCTGCAGTGTGAGTGCAGCCCAGACACAACCCTGTGCTGGCTGCAGCAAGAGCAGTGTGGGCACAGGGCAAGGGAGGGGATTCTGCCCCTTGGCTCTGCTCTCCTCACACCCCACCTGCAGTCCTGGGGGCAGTTGTGGAGCCCCCAGCACAAGCAGGACATGGAAGTGTTGGAGGCAGTGCAGAGGAGGCCACCAAGATGCTGAGAGGGCTGCAGCAGCTCTGCTGTGAGCACAGGCTGAGAGAGTTGGGGCTGTGCAGGCAGAGAAGGAGACTGCACAGCCTCTCTGGGCAGCCTGCTCCAGGGCTCTGGCAGCCTCACCATACAGAAGTGTCTCCTTGTGTTGAGGTGGAACCTCCTCCAGGAACAAAGCTTTCAGTTCCTGTGGCACCTCCTCTGCTCCAGCTTGCACTTGGTCTTGGAGGTCTTTTTCCAACCAAAACAATTCTATGGTTCTATGCATTTACAAACCACAGAGGGGGAAAATCTGCACAGGGGCATTGTGTATGGCAATCAGAAGGCTTTAAAAATGCAGCAGGTGGCTGGCCCAGGCCTCAGTGATGCCTCAAAATGCAGGCAGGTCCCCTCTGGAATCTGAAGTCTCTGAATATCTGCATTGAACTCTTTTTTAACCACTTATCTCTTGGAGGGAGGCCAGAGGAGGCCACAAAGATGCTGCAAGGGCTGGAGCAGCTCTGCTGTGAGCACAGGCTGAGGGAGCTGGGGGGGTGCAGCCTGCAGGGGAGAAGGCTCCAGGGGCACCTCAGAGCTGCCTGCCCAGAGCTGAAGGCAGCCTGCAGGAAGGCTGCAGAGGGACTTTGCATCAGGGGCTCTAGAGACAGCCCAAGGGGCAATGGTTTGGAGCTGAGGCAGAGCAGGCTGAGAGTGGAGCTGAGGAAGGAGTTGCTGAGTGTGAGGGTGCTGAGAGTGTGTCCCAGGCTGCCCAGGGAGGCTGTGGCTGCCTCCTTGCTGGGGGTGCTGCAGGCCAGGCTGGATGAAGCCTTGAGTCTAGTTGAGAGGTGTCCCTGAGCATGGTGGGGAGTGCTGGGGGAGATGAGCTCTGAGCTCCCTTCCAAGCTGAGCCATTCTGTGATTTCAGCTGCCCCTTGAGTTGCTGAAGGCAGCTGGGCTGAGCAGGAGGATGCAGCTCTGTCAGCCCCCATGGTACACCCAGATGTGCATTTCTGCAGGGGGAGACCTCTCCAAGCTGCAGATGTGTGACAGGTTTTGTTTGCTCACCTGAGCCAGACCCCAGACCTTGAGAGGCATCATTAACTGTCCTCAGACCTTTCCTTCTGCCCAGGCCTTTCCTGAGCTGTGTTCACACCCCCCTCTGAGTTCCCATTCCACTGAGCAGCTCTAAACCATTGCAGGAAGAGGATTGCTCTAACTTTGCCCTCTGTTTTTGTTGGGGTGGCTTTTGAGACCCTTCTCACTCAGCCATGCTTCCTCTCCTCTGCTGCCTCTCCAGGGATGCTGCCAATGAGTACATGGACATGAAGCCAGGAGTGTCCTATGCAGTGCCTCCAAAGGCTGAGAAAAAGAGGCCAGCCAAGTCTGGTGAGTAGAGTGCCAAAGCAGCTCTGCTGCTGGGAGCACAGAGATTCTTCTTCATGGAGTCATCTTCCCCCCCCCCAGCTTTAGGAAACTTTTCTCTCATTGGTGGGGGACAATTCAAACTGATTAACTGATAGGTCACAGCATGAGCAGATGAGGGGAGAGCAACTGATGGCATCTACCTGGAGCTGAGCAAGGCCTCTGGCACTGTCCCACACCACAGCCTGGTCCCCAGGCTGGTGCCACATGGGTGTGATGGGTGAGCACTGATGGATACAGAACTGGCTTGATGGCTGCACCCAAAGAGTGGCTGCCAAAGGCTCCATGGCCAAGTGGAGGCCCTCAGGGGTCAGTCCTGGCACCAGTCTTGTTCAACAGCTTTGTGGGTGCCATGGACAGAGGCACTGAGTGCAGCCTCAGCAAGTTTGCTGCCCACACCAAGCTGTGTGGTGCAGCAGCCAGGCTGGAGGGCAGGATCCATCCAGAGGGACCTGGGCAGGCTGCAGAGGTGGGCACAAGCCAAGCTCAGGAGGTGCAACAAGACCAAGGGCAAGGTCCTGCAGCTGGGTGGAGGCAATGCCAAGCACAACTCCAGGCTGGGCAGTGAGTGGCTGCAGAGCAGCCCTGAGCAGAGGCACTTGGGGGTGCTGCTGGAGGAGAAGCTCCACAGGAGCCAGCAGTGTGCACTTGCAGCCCAGAAAGCCAAGCAGAGCCTGGGCTGCAGCAGCAGCAGTGTGGCCAGCAGGGCCAGGGAGGGGATTCTGCCCCTCTGCTGTGCTCTGCTAGGACCTCACCTGGGGTACTGCATCCAGCTCTGGAGCCCCTGGGACAAGAGGGCTGTGGAGATGCTGGAGAGTGTCCAGAGCAGGGCCAGGAGGATGCTGAGAGGCTGCAGCAGCTCTGCTGTGAGCACAGCCTGAAAGAGTTGGGGCTGTGCAGGCTGGAGCAGAGGAGGCTCCCAGGGGACCTTCTTGTGGCCTTCCAGCATCTGAAGGGGGCTCCAAAACAGCTGGGGAGGGACTTTTGAGGGTGTGAGGGAGTGTCAGGAGTGGGGAGAATGGAGCAAAGCTGAGGTGGGGAGAGTGAGGCTGGAGGTGAGGAGGAAGTTGTTGAGCAGGAGAGTGGTGAGAGGCTGGAATGGGTTGCCCAGGGAGGTGGTTGAGGCCCCATGGCTGGAGGTGTTTGAGGCCAGGCTGGCTGAGGCTGTGTGCAGCCTGCTCTAGGGTAGGGTGTCCCTGGGCATGGCAGGGGGTTGGAACTGGCTGCTCCTTGTGGTCCCTTCCAGCCCTGCCTGATTCTGTGTTTCTCTGACAGAAGGCCTGAGAAGGAAGGATGTGCTACACCAGTGCCTTGTCTTTCTCCACTGGAGGTTCAGGATTGGTCTTTGCTGTTTGCATGGCTGCCTGCTGGTTGTTCAGATCTGTTTTGTCTGCTGGCAGGACAGCTCTGGGGTGACACTCAAAAGCTGTTTCTCTTGTGCAGGATCCTACACTGATCAGGATGCTGCCCCTTCTATGGCAGAAGAAGATGAACTTGCTCTGGATGTTGAAGACCTGCTAAGCTTCTCTTACCAGGTGGCAAGGGGCATGAGTTTCCTTGCCTCCAAAAATGTAAGTTAAGATCCACATTCAGTGATGATTGTTTCAGTGGGATCCATGTTCAGAGCAGAATCAAGGAATCCTGGCCCCCTTCAGGTACTGGAAGGTCCTTATTAGGTCTGCCTGAAGCCTTCTCTTCTCCAGGCTGCACAGCCCCAGCTCCCTCAGCCTGTCCTTGTGGCAGAGCTGCTGCAACCTCCTGAGCATTTTAGAATCACTGGCTGGAGGGCTGGGCCCCAAGAGTGGTGGTGAATGGAGCCACATCCAGCTGGCACCAGTGGTGTGCCCCAGGGGTCAGTGCTGGGCACAGTCCTGTTCATTGTCTTCATTGATGGTCTGGATGAGGGCATTGAGTCCTCCATCAGGGACTTTGCAGATGACACCAAGCTAGGAGCAGCTGTGGAGCTGTTGGAGGGTAGGAGAGCTCTGCAGAGGGACCTGGCCAGGCTGCATGGGTGGGCACAGTCCAGTGCCAGGAGTTTTAACAAGTCCGAATGTCAAGTGGGTTGGGCTCTGCTGCCAGGCAGCCAGCAACAGAACAAGGTGACACAGCCTGAAGCTGTGCCAGGGCAGGTCTAGGCTGGATGTTGTTAGGAAGTTGCTGGCAGAGAGAGTGATTGGCACTGGAATGGGCTGCCCAGGGAGGTGGTGGAGTGGCCGTGGCTGGAGGTGTTGCAGCCAAGCCTGGCTGGGGCACTTAGTGCCATGGTCTGGTTGGTTGGGCAGGGCTGGGTGCTAGGTTGGGCTGGCTGAGCTTGGAGCCCTCCTGTTGTGCTGCTTGGGGTTGCTGTGGCCAAAGTGCAGAACCCTGCACTTGGCCTTGTTCAGTCTCATCCCCTTGGCCTCTGCCCACCCATGCAGCCTGGCCAGGTCCCTCTGCAGGGCTCTCCTACCCTCCAGCACATCCACAGCTGCTCCTAGCTTGCTGTCATCTGCAGACTCACTGCTTTTCTCAATCCCCTGCTCCACATCATCACTGAAGATATTACACAGGACTGTGCCCAGCACTGATCCCTGGGCCACAGCACCAGTGCCAGCTGCCAGCTGCTTGTGGCACCATTCCCCACCACTCTCTGGGCCCTGCCCTCCAGCCAGTTCTTGGCCCATAGCAGAGTGAAGCTGGGTGCTTGACCATTCCTGCCCTTTGCTGCTTCCCTGCAGTCATTTTCATCTTCAGAGTGAAGCATGTGGTGGACTGGGGAGGTAAAGGGAGTTCCTCTCAGACAGGTCTCTTCCAGCCTGCTTGATTCTGTGCTTCTCTGAGCACACTGAGCTGGGACACCAGGAAATTCAAAAGCAGCAGCAAGTGGCCTTGCTGAACATAATGCAGAGACAGCCTTGTGGGTTCAGGGGCACCAGGATGTGAATTAGAGGAGTAGCTTCATTAACAGATGGCTCAATGACGACTTTCAGCGTGCCAGAAAATGCAGAATGCAGCAAGTCACAGCCAGGTAAAGAGGTGAGCAAGCCCCAGGCTGTTAGAGGTGCTGTGAAATAGCTTGCCCTGTTTGTCTGCTTCTTCTTTAGTGCATCCACAGAGACCTGGCTGCAAGAAACATTCTGCTCACCCACGGCCGCATCACCAAAATCTGTGACTTTGGCCTGGCAAGAGACATAAGGAATGACTCCAATTACGTGGTCAAAGGGAATGTAAGTGCACAGCCTGTTTTATCTGCCTCTTTTCAGAGCCAGAGCAGCTCCTGGGGTCTTGTCTTGGAAAGAAGAGTCTGTGGCAGAGCTCTGAGTTTCCCAGTAGTGAGCAGTACATCCCTGCTGTTCAGGAGCAGGAGGAGAGGCCACTGCTGGTGCAGATGTGTGTGCTGCTGAAAGCCCTTCCTGTGTGCATCTTGGTGCACTGGAAGGACTCTGCTGGTGCCCACATGTGTGGTGGTGGGGAGGAGGTCACAGCATCCTAGAGTGGCTCAGGTTGGCAGGGAGCTCAGAGCTCATCTCCTCCAGCCTCCCCACCGTGCCCAGGGACACCTCTCAGCTACACTCAGCTGCTCAATCACAGAAGCACAGACACATGCAGGTTGGCAAAGCCCCTCAGGATCACCAAGTCCAACCTGGAACACTACTCTAGAAGGTTCACCCTAAACCATGTCCCTAAAGGACCTTCAGACACCTCCAGGATTGGTGACTCCACCACCTCCTTGGGCAACCTGCTCCAGTGCCTGACCACTCTTGTGTGGAGAAAAATCTTCCTCATGTCCCGTCTGAACCTGCCCTGTTGCAGCTTGAGGCTGTTCCTGCTTCTTCCATCACTCATGACCTGTGAGAAGAGACCAGCACCAACCTCTCCATGGTGTCCTTTCAGGTAGCTGCAGAGAGCCATGAGGTCACAGGGTCAGAGGATGCCAGGGGTTGGAAGGGACCCAAAGAGCTCATCAAGTCCAACCCCCCTGACAGAGCAGGACCACACAATGTAGCTCAGGGCACACAGGAACACATCCAGACAGGCCTGGAAAGGCTCCAGAGAAGGAGACTCCACAGCCTCTCTGGGCAGCCTGTGCCAGGGCTCTGGGACCCTTCCAGGCAAGAAGTTGCCCCTTGTGTTGAGCTGGAACCTCCTGTGCTGCAACTTACACCCATTGCTGCTTGTCCTAGCCCAGGAGCAGTGAGCAGAGCCTGTCCCCCACTTATGACCTCCACCCCTCAGAGGGTTATAGACATTGATTAGATCCCCTCTCAGTCTTCTCTTCTCCTGACTCAGCAGCCCCAGGGCCCTCAGCCTCTCCTCACCAGGCAGTGTTGCAGTCCCCTCATCATCCTCATAGCCCTCCTTTGGGCTCTCTCCAGCAGATCCCTGTCCTTACTCCACTGGGGAGCCCAAAACTGGAGGCAGTGCTCAAGATGAGGTCTGACCAGGGCAGAGCTCTGGGCTCAGTGATGGTTGTGTGCATCATTTTGCCCTCTCTTCCTGCCAGCCCTTACAAAGAGGACAGGAGGAGTCTCACCCCACACAGCAAATAAGAGTGCAAGGAGCCCTCAGCTGCATTTGGAGACTCTTAAATCGCTGAGATTTGCCTTTTTTTTGGCTGGCTACTTCTGTTTGCTGATTCAATAAGTATTTTTAAGGACATAAAGAGGTAGGAAGGGTTCATTTTGCTTTGTCGTGCTTGTGTCCCTTGGCTTCATTCCTTCCCTTTTCCCCTGCCTAGGCTCGGCTTCCTGTCAAGTGGATGGCTCCTGAGAGCATTTTCAACTGTGTCTACACCTTTGAGAGTGATGTCTGGTCCTATGGGATACTGCTGTGGGAGCTCTTCTCTTTAGGTAAGCTCCTGCCAAGACCTGTACAGTCACACAGGCACAGAAGGCTTCAGGTTGGAAGGGGCCCTCCAAGGTCTCCTCCCCCAGCAGGGCTACCTGTACCTAGATCAGGTTGGTGTATGTGAAGAGAATCAGTACAAAGCACAGAGTCACAGAATCACAGCATGAGAGAGTTTGGAAGGACCTCCAGAGATCATCCAATCCAACCTCCCTGCCAGAGCAGGAGTGCCCAGGGCAGGGCACACAGGACTGCATCCAGGTGGGTCTGAGTGAGAGAGCACCCAGAGCCTGGGCTGCAGCCATGGCAGTGTTGCTCTGGCAGCCCAGGGAGCACCCAGAGCCTGGGCTGCAGCCATGGCAGTGTTGCTCTGGCAGCCCAGGGAGCACCCAGAGCCTGGGCTGCAGCCATGGCAGTGCTGCTCTGGCAGCCCAGGGAGCACCCAGAGCCTGGGCTGCAGCCATGGCAGTGCTGCTCTGGCAGCCCAGAGAGCAACCAGAGCCTGGGCTGCAGCCATGGCAGTGCTGCTCTGGCAGCCCAGAGAGCAACCAGAGCCTGGGCTGCAGCCATGGCAGTGCTGCTCTGGCAGCCCAGAGAGCAACCAGAGCCTGGGCTGCAGCCATGGCAGTGCTGCTCTGGCAGCCCAGGGAGCACCCAGAGCCTGGGCTACAGCCATGGCAGTGTTGCTCTGGCAGCCCAGGGAGCAACCAGAGCCTGGGCTGCAGCAGCAGCAGTGTGGCCAGCAGGGCCAGGGAGGGGATTCTCCCCCTCTGCTGTGCTCTGCTGAGACCCCACCTGGAATAATGAGTACAGTTCTGGAGCCCCTGGGACAAGAGGGATATGGAGGGGCTGGAAGGTGTCCAGAGAAGGGCCACGAGGATGAGCAGAGGGCTGGAGAGATGCTCTGCTGTGAGGAGAGACTGAGGCAGTTGGGGCTGTGCAGGCTGGAGCAGAGGAGGCTCCCAGGTGACCTTCTTGTGGCCTTGCAGGGTCTGAAGGGGGCCACAAGAAAGCTGGGGAGGGACTTTTGAGGCTGTCAGGGAGTGACAGGAGTGGGGAAAATGGAACCAAGCTAGAAATGGGGAGATTCAGCCTGGATGTTTGGAGGAAGTTGTTCAGCATGAGGGTGGTCAGAGCCTGGCAGGGGTTGCCCAGGGAGGTGGCAGAAGCCTCATCCTTGGAGTTAGAATCATGGAATCTGCCACGTTGGAAGAGACCTCCAAGATCATCCAGTCCAACCTGTAGGTGTTTGAGGCCAGGCTGGCTGAGGCTGTGTGCAGCCTGCTCTAGGGTAAGGTGTCACTGCCTATGGCAGGGGGGTTGGAACTGGCTGCTCCTTGTGGTCCCTCCCAAGCCTGGGGTGACTCTGTGCTGTCTCCATCCTGCTCACGAGCTGGGGAATTGAGCTGCTGGGAGCAGAGAGAGTTTGCCTCTGAGCTGAGAAGGTCTTTGCATGTTGTAGCCATGCCAGCTGCAGAAGCCTCCCAACCACTGGTCCCTCAGGGAGCAGCTTGGAGGCCTTTCACTCGAGTTCACCACTTCCCTCCTGCTGCCTCAGTTGGCCTGTTGAAGGCACAGGCTGCTGCCTGACCTTGGTGGCGCCGCAGGTGCAGGAGTGACGGAGCTCAATGTGCTCTCTCCGCAGGGAGCAGCCCCTACCCAGGGATGCCTGTGGACTCCAAGTTCTACAGAATGATCAAGGAAGGCTACAGGATGTTCAGCCCTGAGTGTGCACCACCTGAGATGTAAGTGAGCACTCACGGGAGAGCAGTGTGGCCTCGGGGCCAGCAGGGTCAAAGGTGTCCTGGGGTGTGCTAAGAGGAGTGTGGGCAAGCAGCAGGCCTGGGGAGGTGCTCCTGGACCTCTGCTCTGCCCTGCTGGGACCACTCCTGCAGTACTGTGTCCACTTTGGGAGTCTTCAAGAAGAACAGGGATCTGCTGGAGGGAGTCCAGGAGAAAGCTATGAGGATGATTGAGGGACTTGAACATCTGTCCTATGAATCATAGAACCAAGCAGGCTGGAAGAGAGCTCCAAGCTCAGCCAGCCCAACCTAGCACCCAGCCCTGCCCAACCAACCAGACCATGGCACTAAGTGCCCCAGCCAGGCTTGGCTGCAACACCTCCAGCCACAGCCACTCCACCACCTCCCTGGGCAGCCCATTCCAATGCCAGTCACTCTCTCTGACAACAACTTCCTCCTCACATCCAGCCCAGACCTGCCCTGGCACAACTTCAGGCTCTGTCCCCTTCTTCTGGTGCTGGCTGCCTGGCAGCAGAGCCCAACCCCACCTGGCTACAGCCTCCCTGCAGGCAGCTGCAGACAGCAATGAGCTCTGCCCTGAGCCTCCTCTGCTGCAGGCTGCACCCCCCCAGCTCCCTCAGCCTCTCCTCAAAGGGCTCTGCTCCAGGCCCCTCCCCAGCCTTGCTGCCCTTCTCTCCACACCTTCCAGCACCTCAACAGCTCTCTGCAATTCAGGAGCCCACAGCTGGACACAGCACTTCAGGGCTGGCCTGAGCAGTGCTGAGCACAGGGGCACAAGAACCTCCCTTGTCCTGCTGCCCACACTGCTCCTGAGCCAGCCCAGGATGCCATTGGCTCTGCTGCCCACCTGGGCACTGCTGCCTCCTCTTCAGCTCCTCTCTGCCAGCACCCCCAGCTCCCTCTCTGCCTGCCTGCTCTCAGCCACTCTGGCCCCAGCCTGCAGTGCTGCTTGGGGTTGTTGTCCAATCTCATCCCATTGGCCTCTGCCCACCCATCCAGGCCAGGTCCCTCTGCAGGGCACTCCTACCCTCCAACAGCTCCACAGCTGCTCCTAGCTTTGTGTCATCTACAAACCTATATTTATAAGATACTTGAGGAGATGCTCAACAGATCTCTGGGCAACTTAATTTAGTTGAGGATGTCCCTGCTGAGTGCAGCAGGGGTTGGACTGGATGAGTTTTGGAGGATCTCTTTCCCCCCCAGCCCATTCCATGTTTCTAAGCTGTCAAAGAAAACAGTGTCCAGAGGCTACCTTTGGTCCTGGGTCTTTTGTTGCCACAAGCACAGGGGTTAGCAGCACTCTCTCTGTTCTCAGCAGTCACTTGAGGCAGGTGGGACTGGGGCACACTTTTCTTTCAGGTAGTGGTGGAGGTGTGGTAAGAGCTGCAAGGAGCTGCAGCTGATTTTTCTGTCCTGTCTCTGCAGGTATGACATAATGAAGAGCTGCTGGGATGCTGATCCTTTACAGAGACCTACCTTTAAGCAAATTGTACAGCTGATAGAGCAGCAGCTCTCAGACAATGTCCCACGGGTAAGTGATGGATCAGTCAGGTTTTGGGGGTCAAAGTGGTTTCAAGAGCAGAGCCATGAGGAGCAAAGAGCCTGGATGCTTCCCTCATGTATTGCTTTGCACTGTAAGATTGGGTGGTGGGAATGCTGCCTGAGCTACTCCTGCTTTGTTGTGCCTTTAGGCAGTAGCTGTCTGAGCCCATGCCTCACAAAAGGGAATGCTTTGCATGGTTGATGTTTCTCACCCAGAACAGGCCTGGCACCACAGTTTTGATGTTTCAAACTGCACTGGGACTGCATAAATTCATCTTCTCTTGAACCATGACAAACTATTCCCATGGGAAATAAAAGATCTCAGGAGTGAAGCAGAAAAGGCTTTCTGGGTGGCTGGGGTGAGGTCGGTGCTCTGCTGCCTCCTCTCACTTGCTGCCTCTTGCTGTGTTGATAGAAGCTTGGGAGGTATCTTGTGACAAACTTCACCACTCTCTGGGCTCTTCCTTAGGAAAAGTAACTGGACATAATAAGGCAGCCAAATAAAGAAATAACTAACAGCAGTCATCATCATCGACATCATCCAATGGTGATGGTGATGGTGCTAACCAATATACACAGTATCACAGTATCACACAGTATCATCAGGGTTGGAAGAGACCTCACAGATCATCAAGTCCAACCCTTTAGCACAGAGCTCAAGGCCAGACCATGGCACCAAGTGCCACGTCCAGTCCTGCCTTGAACAGCTCCAGGGACGGCGACTCCACCACCTCCCCAGGCAGCCCATTCCAGTGTCCAATGACTCTCTCAGGGAAGAACTTTCTCCTCACCTCCAGCCTAAATCTCCCCTGGCACAGCCTGAGGCTGTGTCCTCTCGTTCTGGTGCTGGCCACCTGAGAGAAGAGAGCAACCTCCTCCTGGCCACAACCACCCCTCAGGTAGCTGTAGACAGCAATAAGGTCACCCCTGAGCCTCCTCTTCTCCAGGCTAACCAATCCCAGCTCCCTCAGCCTCTCCTCGTAGGGCTGTGCTCAAGGCCTCTCCCCAGCCTCGTTGCCCTTCTCTGGACACGCTCAAGCATCTCAATGTCCCTCCTAAACTGGGGGGCCCAGAACTGAACACAGCACTCAAGGTGAGGTCTAACCAGTGCAGAGTACAGGGGCAGGATGACCTCCCTGCTCCTGCTGACCACACCATTCCTGATGCAGGCCATGGCAGCATGCAGCACAGGGTGGGAAGAGGCTGGGGAAGGAAAGCTCTCCAAGGGGATGGGTCTGCAGAGTGTTAGTTAACTCTGGCCTTTGGCTTCTGCAGGTGTATGCAAACTTCTCCACTCCCCCTTCCAGCCAAGCCCCTGCTGCTGATCACTCGGTGAGGATTAACTCGGTGGGCAGCAGCGCTTCCTCCACTCAGCCTCTCCTGGTACGCGAGGACGTGTGAAGAAGAGGAGCCCAGATGGGTAGTAGCTGTTTGTATCTGTGCAGGGGCTGGGGTGAGAGAGGGACAACTCCAACCATTTCTCTTCCTTTTCCTTTTCCTCCCTGCCACCAGCCTGCAGCTGAAGGCCCTGCTGTAAATCTCTCCTTTACCCACAGACTGTCACACGTTACTGCTCTGAGCACGGTTAGAGGCGTCCTTGCAATGCTAACTGAAGCTGTATATAGTTTGCTATGTTGTGTGTGTTTGCAGTAGAGAGAGCCAGATCTGAAGGGAAAAAAAAGACCCCAAACAAACCCCCACACACACCCCAACAACAACAGGAGTCCTGAGCCCAGGGTGTGGAATGAGGTGGCTGCAGATGAACCCCCCGATCGCAGCGAGCCTCCTGTGGCTCTGGGAGGCATAGACTCATTTCCTTGTTCTGCTGAATATAAGAAATAAATGACTCTGAAGCTCATGGCTTTGCAAACCCCTTTCCATGGCCAGCCCAGCCTGGGAAGCTTTCCCAAGCAGATGACAGAGGTTGGAGGCCAGCAAGGGGGCTGGATGTACCCTGGACAAGAGAGGCGAAGGGACTGAGACCCCCATGCAAAGCTGAACCCTCCCAGGAGTGCTGGGCTTTGAATCAGAGGGGAGGGGAGAAGAGAGCACAGATCTTTTGGCTTCATTTCCCACTCATGCTGCCAGACTCACAGCCACAAACCTTCTGTGGGCAGGGCCCCATTCCTCAGCAGGGGCAGAGCTGCCCATTGCTGGGTCTCGCCCCACCGCAGAGCCTGAGCTACCCTCACCCCTCCCTGCCTTGGGCACCAAAGGCTTTGATGCCTTCCCCTCTAATGTCCAAAGGTGTTCACCAAAGATAGGTGAGCCCTACCAGGCTGGTCAAATGCAAGCTGAGGGCTGCTAACAGGAAGCCGAGTGCCTGGAGGGGAGGCTGTTTAACGACTCACTTATCTAAGCCACAGCAGAGGCAAAAAAAGCCCTCCTGGGGGCCCTGTCTTTATCTCACCCTACCCAGGTGAGTCTTGCCCACAGGCAGGCTGTGGACATTGCTAACTGGAAAGGGCTATTTTCTTCCACCCTGAGTTGTTCCATCTTCCTGTAGCATTCCAGAGATGGGAACAAAGGAAAGCCAAAGTGGGAAGCAGTGAATTTATAAGTGGGATAACAGAAAGCATCCCTTTGGTCTTGCCTGCCTGACCTCAGGCTTTGGGGGTCAGTGGTTGTCGAGCCTGGGGTTGTGCTCAAGCATCTTCTAACCCCTTTGCTTCCCATTTGGAGACACTGCCGAAGGCTTTGCTTTTGTTTCCCATCACCTAGGCATGAGTAAAAGGCCTTGAAAGAAGCATCTGTCAGAGGCAGAGCACTACCTGAGCACCTCCTCCTTTACAATGCACTTAAGCACTCTGCCAGCTTCTGCTTCAGCAGCGTTGGTTGAGTTTACTTGCAGCTGGAACGAGCCCAAAATGCAAGGGGTGGCTGTGAAAGGCACATACTGGGAGCAGGTTTTGGGGGGGGGGGTTGGACACCACTCTCCTCCCATCAATATTCGGGGTTGTCTTGAGTACCACTCTCTTAGGAACATTTGGGGGTTGTGTTGATTCCCTCTCTCTATCAATATCTGGGGGTTGCATTCCACTCTCCCTCTAGGAATATTTGGGGGTTCTGTTGACTACCATTCTCCTTTTAGGAATAGCTGAGAGTTGTGTTGGATCCCACTCCCCCTCTAGGAATAGCTGAGGGTTGTGTTGGATCCCACTCTCCCTGTAGGAATAGCTGAGAGTTGTGTTGGATCCCACTCTCCCTCTAGGAATAGCTGAGAGTTGTGTTGGATCCCACTCCTCCTCTAGGAATAGCTGAGAGTTGTGTTGGATCCCACTCTCCCTCTAGGAATAGCTGAGAGTTGTGTTGGATCCCACTCCTCCTCTAGGAATAGCTGAGAGTTGTGTTGGATCCCACTCTCCCTCTAGGAATAGCTGAGAGTTGTGTTGGATCCCACTCTCCCTCTAGGAATAGCTGAGAGTTGTGTTGGATCTCACTCCCCCTCTAGGAATAGCTGAGAGTTGTGTTGGATCCCACTCCTCCTCTAGGAATAGCTGAGAGTTGTGTTGGATCCCACTCTCCCTCTAGGAATAGCTGAGAGTTGTGTTGGATCCCACTCTCCCTCTAGGAATAGCTGAGAGTTGTGTTGGATCTCACTCCCCCTCTAGGAATAGCTGAGGGTTGTGTTGGATCCCACTCTCCCTCTAGGAATCTTTGGGGGTTGCATTGGATACCACTGCCTGTATTTGGGGGTTGTGTTGATTATCCTTCTCCCCCTGTCAATATCTGGGGGTTGTGTTGGATCCTTCTCTCCCTCTCTCAATATTTGGGAGTTGTGTTGCATTCCACTCTTCCTCTAGGAATATTTGAGTCATCTGTTGATTACCCTACTCCCTCTATCAATATCTGGGGGTTGTGTTGGTTACTCCTCTCCCTCTATCAATATTTGGGGGTTGTGTTGATTAATCCTCTCCCCCTGTCAATATTTGGGGGTTATGTTGATTCTCTCTCTGCCTCTATCAATATTTAAGGGTTGTGTTGGTTCCCTTTCTCCCTCTATCAATATTTGGGTGTTGTGTTGCTTACCATTCTCTCTCTATCAATATCTGGGGGTTGTACTGAATCCCATTCTCCCTCTATCAATATCTGGGGCTTGTGTTGATTACCCTTCTCCCTCTATCAATATCTGGGGCTTGTGTTGGTTATCCTTGTCCCTCTATCAACATCTGGGGGTTGTGTTGATTCCCATTCTCCCTCTGTCAACATTTGGGGGTTGTGCTGATTCCCTCTCCCAACACTTGGAAGTTGAGTTGATTCCCCCTTCTCCTCCTATCAGTACCTGGGGGCTGCACTGCTTACCCCTCTCCTCCTCCCACCGCATTTGGTTTCTTGCTGCAGGACTCTCACCTGCTGAGGCCCCCAGGTTAGCCATTTGCACTGTTAAGTTAAGCTTAAGCTGTTGCACCTTCCCCAAGCTGTTTGGAGGCCCTCTTGAGTGCAGCCTTGGTGGGTGCAGCAGTTCTCAGCAGGATGCTCTCCAAAGCTCTGTGGTGAGGTGTTGGCTTTCAGAGCAGCTGTAGGCAAACTCATGATGATGATGATGATGATGATGATAGATGTCTCGGTACTTTACAGACACTTAGCTGAAAGGGTCTTTGGGGGCTGCTTTGTTGTTGTTGTTGCTGAAATTTCTATTTTTATAACTTTTTTGTTGTGTTTTGTTTTTTTCCTGGGGGGTGGTGCTGCCATTTATTTTTGCCATGGCTTTGGTGTTTTCAATGGGTTTATGCTTTCTTCTCCTTTTCCTTCTCCTCCCTCTCCTCCTTCTCCTCCCCCTTCCCCTTCCCTTTCCTTCTCCCCCTTCCCCTTCCCTTTCCTTCTCCCCCTTCCCCTTCCCTTTCCTTCTCCCCCTTCCCCTTCCCTTTCCTTCTCCCCCTTCCCTTTCCTTCTCCCCCTTCCCCTTCCCTTTCCTTCTCCCCCTTCCCCTTCCCTTTCCTTCTGCCCCTTCCCCTGCCCTTTCCTTCTGCCCCTTCCCCTTACTTCTCCCCCTTCCCCTTCCTTCTCCCCCTTCCCCGTCCCTGTCCTTCTCCCCCTTCCCCTTCCCTTTCCTTCTCCCCCTTCCCCTTCCCTTTCCTTCTCCCCCTTCCCCTTCCCTTTCCTTCTCCCCCTTCCCCTTCCCTTTCCTTCTCCCCCTTCCCCTTCCCTTTCCTTCTCCCCCTTCCCCTTTCTTCTCCCCCTTCCCCTTTCTTCTCCCCCTTCCCCTTCCTTCTCCCCCTTCCCCTTCCTTCTCCCCCTTCCCCTTCCTTCTCCCCCTCCCCCTTCCTTCTCCCCCTCCCCCTTCCTTCTCCCCCTCCCCCTTCCTTCTCCCCCTCCCCCTTCCTTCTCCCCCTCCCCCTCCCTTCTCCCCCTCCCCCTCCCTTCTCCCCCTCCCCCTTCCTTCTCCCCCTCCCCCTTCCTTCTCCCCCTCCCCCTTCCTTCTCCCCCTCCCCCTTCCTTCTCCCCCTCCCCCTTCCTTCTCCCCCTCCCCCTTCCTTCTCCCCCTCCCCCTTCCTTCTCCCCCTCCCCCTTCCTTCTCCCCCTCCCCCTTCCTTCTCCCCCTCCCCCTTCCTTCTCCCCCTCCCCCTTCCTTCTCCCCCTCCCCCTTCCTTCTCCCCCTCCCCCTTCCTTCTCCCCCTCCCCCTTCCTTCTCCCCCTCCCCCTTCCTTCTCCCCCTCCCCCTTCCTTCTCCCCCTCCCCCTTCCTTCTCCCCCTCCCCCTTCCTTCTCCCCCTCCCCCTTCCTTCTCCCCCTCCCCCTTCCTTCTCCCCCTCCCCCTCCCCCTTCCTTCTCCCCCTCCCCCTCCCCCTTCCTTCTCCCCCTCCCCCTTCCCTTTCCTTCTCCCCCTCCCCCTTCCCTTTCCTTCTCCCCCTCCCCCTTCCCTTTCCTTCTCCCCCTCCCCCTTCCCTTTCCTTCTCCCCCTCCCCCTTCCCTTTCCTTCTCCCCCTCCTCCTTCCCTTTCCTTCTCCCCCTCCTCCTTCCCTTTCCTTCTCCCCCTTCTCCTTCCCTTTCCTTCTCCCCCTTCTCCTTCCCTTTCCTTCTCCCCCTTCTCCTTCCCTTTCCTTCTCCCCCTTCTCCTTCCCTTTCCTTCTCCCCCTTCTCCTTCTTCCTCTCCTCCTCATCTCCCTTCTCCTCCTTCTTCTCCTCCTCCTCCTCCTCCTTCTTCCTCTTCTGTATGTATATATGGGAAATGTAGCAATAATGTCCTTTTTGACTCTTCTCAGTCCTTGAGTCTCAAAACTTATTTTTATAGATACATATATATATATATGCAAAAAAAAAGACTCCCACCCCTCTCTGTATAAATAATGTAAGTGTTTGGAAGTTTATGAATAAACCACTTCTTGGAGATGTTGCTTGGTTGTAGAATTGCAGTTGAGAAAAGTTCAAATAAATCTGTAAATACCTATTAAAAAAACCAAAAGGCTGCTCTGGAGTGTGTGAAAGAGAGAATCTCCTTTTTCCAGGGTAAGGCTGAATCAGTGCCCAGGTTGAAGCAGCTCTGCTATGAGGACAGGCTGCAAGAGCTGGGGCTCTGCAGCATGGAGAAGAGAATCACACAGAACCAAGCAGGTTGGCAGAGAGCTCCAAGCTCAGCCAGCCCAACCTAGCACCCAGCCCTGCCCAACCAACCAGACCATGGCACTAAGTGCCCCAGCCAGGCTTGGCTGCAACACCTCCAGCCACAGCCACTCCACCACCTCCCTGGGCAGCCCATTCCAATGCCAATCACTCTCTCTGACAGGAACTTCCTAACAACATCCAGCCTAGACCTGCCCTGCCACAGCTCCAGGCTGTGTCCCCTTCTTCTGTCCCTGGCTGCCTGGCAGCAGAGCCCAACCCCACCTGGCTACAGCCTCCCTGCAGGCAGCTGCAGGCAGCAATGAGCTCTGCCCTGAGCCTCCTCTGCTGCAGGCTGCACCCCCCCAGCTCCCTCAGCCTCTCCTCACAGGGCTCTGCTCCAGGCCCCTCCCCAGCCTTGCTGCCCTTCTCTCCACACCTTCCAGCACCTCAACAGCTCTCTGCAATTCAGGAGCCCACAACTGGACACAGCACTCCAGGGCTGGCCTGAGCAGTGCTGAGTCTAAGTCCCCAGGGAACTGCAGTCACAGCCCAGACCGCAGTGATCACAGCAATCACTTGGAGAGGCTGGACAGAAGCAGCCTGAATTGGGCTACACTGGAGGCTGCAAGCAAGAGAGTGAAACATTTTCCTCTACCTCTTCACACTGTAGGAAACTTCCTGCTTGTCATAGGATCATAGAATCACAGAAATGCCAGGGTGGAAGGGATCTCAAGGATGATTCCAGTTCCACTCCCCCACCCCCCGGCCATGGGCAGGGGCACTTCACACTGGATCAGGCTGGCCACAGCCTCAGCCAGCCTGACCTTAAACACCTCTGGGGATGAGGCTTCCACCACCTCCCTGGGCAACCCCTGCCAGCCTCTCACCACTCTCCTGCTCAACAACTTCCTCCTCACCTCCAGCCTCACTCTCCCCACCTCCACCTTTGCTCCATTCCCCCCACTCCTGCCACTCCCTCACACCCTCAAAAGTCCCTCCCCAGCTTTTTTGTAGCCCCTTCAGATCCTGGCAGGCCACAAGAAGGTCCCCTGGGAGCCTCCTCTGCTCCAGCCTGCACAGCCCCAACTCTTTCAGGCTGTGCTCACAGCAGAGCTGCTGCAGCCTCTCAGCATCCTCCTGGCCCTGCTCTGGACACTCTCCAGCATCTCCACAGCCCTCTTGTCCCAGGGGCTCCAGAGCTGGATGCAGGACTCCAGGTGGGGTCTCAGCAGAGCAGAGCAGAGGGGGAGAATCCCCTCCCTGGCCCTGCTGGCCACACTGCTGCTGCTGCAGCCCAGGCTCTGCTTGGCTTTCTGGGCTGCAAGTGCACACTGCTGGCTCCTGCTGAGCTTCTCCTCCAGCAGCACCCCCAAGTGCCTCTGCTCAGGGCTGCTCTGCAGCCAGTCCCTGCCCAGCCTGGAGTTGTGCTTGGCATTGCCTCCACCCAGCTGCAGGACCTTGCCCTTGGTCTTGTTGCACCTCCTGAGCTTGGCTTGTGCCCACCTCTGCAGCCTGCCCAGGTGCCTCTGGATGGATCCTGCCCTCCAGCCTGGCTGCTGCACCACACAGCTTGCTGTCATCAACATTTACACTGAGCTTCTCATCCACCAGCAGCCCCAAGTCCTTTTCTGTAGGGCTGCTCTCAGGCCAGGCACTGCCCAGCCTGTATCAGTGCCTGGGGGTGCCATGATCCAGATGCAAAACTCTGCCCTTGGTCTTGTTGACTTGGTCCCACCTCTGCTGCCTGTCCAGTTCCCTCTGGAAGGATCCTTTCCCTCCAGCCTGTCAGCTGCATTCCTCAGCTTGGTGCTGTCAGCAGCCTTCCTGAGGGTGCAGTCCCTCCTGGGAGCAGCTCTGAGTCTCTGCAGCAGCCAAGCAGCACTTGCTGGGACCTTTTATCCCCCTGATTTAGCCCTGAAGCTCTAACAAAACCATGGGAACCTACTCTCTGGTGATTGCCAGAAGCTTCTGTGGCTGTTTGTTCCAGGTGACCTCTACTTGCCAGGTTTCCTGATCACTAATTTCTTAACTGATGTCTCTGCAACTGAGCAGTTCATGCCCAGGAGTTGCTCTGAGGCTGAGGCTTGTGAAAGCTTGTCCCTATTGCAGCTACTGCCCATGGGTCACTCCTCTTGGCAGTAGCTATTAGCTGCCAGCCAGGCAGCAGAGATGATTTAGTAGCAGCAACAGCTCCTGTGACAGGAGTTTTCTGCCTGTGCCATGGAAATCGTTTCAGTTGTGACAGGCAGCAGCAAACAGCTGGCCCCAAACGACCTCTCTGAGTGTGGGCTGCTCGATAAGCAGCAGCAGCAGCCTCGGATAAGGGTCTAGGGGGCAGGTTTAAGGCAGCCCAACCATCAGGGGAAGGCAGAGCCTGTAGCTTCCTATCCCTATCTAGATCAGCACACATCAGGCTGCAATTTACCACAGCTGCAGAAAGTGTAAAATGATCTTTCCCTTCCCCCAGGGATGCAGGTTTGGAGAAGGATCAGCACCAGTGGCTGGCAGCACCTTGGTGAGGCACACTGCAGGAGAGTGTGGAATCACAGAGCCAGTCAGGGCTGGAAGGGACCACCGGGAGCAGCCAGTCCCAACCCCCTGCTGCACACAGCCTCAGCCAGCCTGGCCTCAAACACCTCCAGCCATGGGGCCTCAACCACCTCCCTGGGCAACCCCTGCCAGCCTCTCACCACTCTCATCACCAACAACTTCCTCCTCACCTCCAGCCTCACTCTCCCCACCTCCACCTTTGCTCCATTCCCCCCCACTCCTGGCAGTGCCTGACAGCCTCAAAAGTCCCTCCCCAGCATTTTGAAGCCCCCTCCAGATGCTGGAAGGCCACAAGAAGGTCCCCTGGGAGCCTCCTCTGCTCCAGCCTGCACAGCCCCAACTCTTTCAGTCTGTGCTCACAGCAGAGCTGCTGCAGCCCTCTGATGTGATTTGGCCTGGTGCAAGCATCATTACTGTGCAGGAAGCCTTGCTCTGAGTACATGGCTGTGGGAGGGTTTGGTGAGACCAGCAAAAAGAAGTGGCACAGCTGAGCACTCACTGCTGCTGAGCTTCAACAAGGCCAAGGGCAGGGTTCTGCACTTTGGCCACAACAACCCCAAGCAGCACTACAGGCTGGGGCCAGAGTGGCTGAGAGCAGCCAGGCAGAGAGGGAGCTGGGGGTGCTGGCAGAGAGGAGCTGCAGAGGAGGCAGCAGTGCCCAGGTGGGCAGCAGAGCCAATGGCATCCTGGGCTGGCTCAGGAGCAGTGTGGGCAGCAGGACAAGGGAGGTTCTTGTGCCCCTGTGCTCACCACTGCTCAGGCCAGCCCTGGAGTGCTGTGTCCAGTTGTGGGCTCCTGAATTGCAGAGAGCTGTTGAGGTGCTGGAAGGTGTGGAGAGAAGGGCAGCAAGGCTGGGGAGGGGCCTGGAGCAGAGCCCTGTGAGGAGAGGCTGAGGGAGCTGGGGGTGTGCAGCCTGCAGCAGAGGAGGCTCAGGGCAGAGCTCATTGCTGCCTGCAGCTGCCTGCAGGGAGGCTGTAGCCAGGTGGGGTTGGGCTCTGCTGCCAGGCAGCCAGGGACAGAAGAAGGGGACACAGCCTGGAGCTGTGGCAGGGCAGGTCTAGGCTGGATGTTGTTAGGAAGTTCCTGGCAGAGAGAGTGATTGGCACTGGAATGGGCTGCCCAGGGAGGTGGTGGAGTGGCCATGGCTGGAGGTGTGGCAGCCAAGCCTGGCTGGGGCACTTAGTGCCATGGTCTGGTTGGTTGGGCAGGGCTGGGTACTAGGTTGGGCTGGCTGAGCTTGGAGCTCTCTGCCACCCTCTTGGTTCTATGACTCACTGATTTTTTTCCCTTCAAGAGCTGCTTGCCTTTCTCTTTGGTTTCTTTTCCCCTGACACCAAACATTTCAGCTATCCAAGCTGGGAGAACCAAGCCACTCAGAAGTGGTGGTGCTGGTGAACAAACTGTGTTCTAAAACACCTCCTCCCTTAATAACAGAGGACTGCATGTTTGCAGAGACTGTTTGGTGGCATCCTTTGAACTCTCTTGATGAAACTAATTAAATGAGATAAAGCCAAGCTGCTTCACTGCAATTACTTACTTGATTCCTTCAGCAAGTTTCTTCCTTTGCTTTAAGAGCTGCTGGCATCTAAGGGCACAGAGAGAGGATACAAATCTTAGCAGTAGCAGTGAAAGTCCCCCAAAGGAAATTAACAGACTCCCAGGATTATAATTACTTGTCAAGAGCTGATGGTTAAGCCTCTGGAGATTCCAGAGGCCTGAGCCTGGGGATGGGCAACCACCCTGCACAAGCAGAGCCTTGAGCTGCAAGGAGGTAGCTGCATCAGCAGCCCAGGGGGCACAGCTGCCCAGCACCTTTCCACTCCTGCTCCAGCTTAGCGTTTCTCAGGTGCCCAGTTTGGCTCCTGGCAGCAGCTGTTTGTGCCTCACTTGGCTCCTCTTGCTGCAGCTTTACAAGCTGGAGAAAACCAAAGCATCTTTTTCATGCTGCACAGCTGCTGCAGGGATGCCTCAGCAGGGCCCAGGGCACCAGCAGCTTGAGAGCAGCCCCAGCAGCAGCACTGGGATCCAGCACAGGAGGGAGCATCCCCAGCAGCAGCACTGGGATCCAGCACAGGAGGGAGCATCCCCACAAGCAGCTCTGGGATCCAGCACAGGAAGGAGCATCCCCAGCAGCAGCTCTGGGATCCAGCACAGGAGGCAGCATCCCCAGCAGCAGCACTGGGATCCAGCACAGGAAGGAGCATCCCCAGCAGCAGCACTGGGATCCAGCGCAGGAAGGAGCATCCCCAGCAGCAGCACTGGGATCCAGCACAGGAGGGAGCATCCCCAGCAGCAGCACTGGGATCCAGCACAGGAGGGAGCATCCCCAGCAGCAGCTCTGGGATCCAGCACAGGAGGCAGCATCCCCAGCAGCAGCTCTGGGATCCAGCACAGGAGGCAGCATCCCCAGCAGCAGCACTGGGATCCAGCACAGGAAGGAGCATCCCCAGCAGCAGCACTGGGATCCAGCGCAGGAAGGAGCATCCCCAGCAGCAGCACTGGGATCCAGCACAGGAGGGAGCATCCCCAGCAGCAGCACTGGGATCCAGCACAGGAGGGAGCATCCCCAGCAGCAGCTCTGGGATCCAGCACAGGAGGGAGCATTCCCAGCAGCAGCATTGGGATCCAGCACAGGAGGCAGCATCCCCAGCAGCAGCACTGGGATCCAGCACAGGAGGCAGCATCCCCAGCAGCAGCACTGGGATCCAGCACAGGAGGGAACATCCCCAGCAGCAGCACTGGGATCCAGCACAGGAGGGAGCAGCCCCAGCAGCAGCATTGGGATCCAGCACAGGAGGGAGCATTCCCAGCTGCAGCATTGGGATCCAGCACAGGAGGGAGCATTCCCAGCTGCAGCATTGGGATCCAGCACAGGAGGGAGCATCCCCAGCAGCTCTGGGATCCAGCACAGGAGGGAGCATCCCCAGCAGCAGCTCTGGGATCCAGCACAGGAGGGAGCATCCCCAGCAGCACTGGGATCCAGCACAGGAGGGAGCATCCCCAGCAGCAGCACTGGGATCCAGCACAGGAGGGAGCATCCCCAGCAGCAGCACCGGGATCCAGTACAGGAGGGAGCATCCCCAGCAGCAGCAGGAAGCTTATTAGCTGCTTCCTTACAGCCTCCATCCCAAGGAGCTGGGAATTAAAACCAAGCAAAGGAAAAGAGCTTTGAGCTACTTTGTCTTTTCACTGATCCTTTTTGTCGTGGCTCTTTACTAAATTCCCCTGCCCAGGCTCAGCTCCTGCTGCTTAGTGGTTTTTGTCATGTGAAAGCCCAGCAGAACAGAGCTGGGGATGCTCAGGGCTCTCTCTAGCAGCAGGAGGCTCTGGGCCCCTCCTAGGGCTGTGTGTATGCATGGTGCCAGTGCAGGGCAGCTGCAGGAGGCCCTATCCTACCAGCTCCTCTGACCTCTCTTTTTTCATAGAACCATAGAACCAAGCAGGTTGGGGGAGAGCTCCAAGCTCAGCCAGCCCAACCTAGCACCCAGCCCTGCCCAACCAACCAGACCATGGCACTAAGTGCCCCAGCCAGGCTTGGCTGCAACACCTCCAGCCACGGCCACTCCACCACCTCCCTGGGCAGCCCATTCCAATGCCAATCACTCTCTCTGCCAGCAACTTCCTAACAACATCCAGCTCAGACCTGCCCTGCCACAGCTCCAGACTCTGTCCCCTTCTTCTGTCCCTGGCTGCCTGGCAGCAGAGCCCAACCCCACCTGGCTACAGCCTCCCTGCAGGCAGCAATGAGCTCTGCCCTGAGCCTCCTCTGCTGCAGGCTGCGCACCCCCAGCCTCTCCTCACAGGCTGTGCTCCAGCCTTGCTGCAGTTGCACAGGATGCCCAGGCCTTGTGATGGTCATGTGTGCCTATCACCACTCCAGCACAAGCCACAAATGCCTCTACCTACTCAGGAGCAGCCCAGCACTCATGGCTCTGCCCCAGGAACACCCTGCTGATGCCCATGTGATGGTGCTTTGGACCTGCTTTTGTCCTCTCTTCCAAGCAAAGGGCATTCAGAACATCAGTTCCTGAAGCTAAGGTGGAGAGGCTGAAGGAGAACCTCCTTTGGCCATGCTTTTCTTGGCAGAAAGGTAGGTAGTGTGGTGCTTTGAGAGTCCTAGAAGGGCAGCTTGGGCTTAAGGGGTTTTGTACTTGTCCTGCCTGATTTATGCTCTTGTAAGCAGAATTTCTCTTAGGCTTCCAATCAGTGTGCAGTGTCCTCAGTCTTACTCCTGCCAAGGGATAAGAGTCACTTCTGTCCTCCAGTCCTCAGTAGGCTCATGGCCCCAAAGTGGGCCAGGCAGGACTACACCACACCTGCTTTCTGGCTCTAACCTTTAGGTTAGAGCTGGGGAGAGCAAAATGAGGCTCCCTAGAGAAGGTCCAAGCAGTTCCCCTTGCACAGTGTGAGGCCATCAGTAATGCCATTACAAATGACAAAGAAGACACCTGTGAGCCAGCTGGCAGGTAGGAATCCCAACCCCCCTCCATTTGCCAGCCAGTAGCTGGGTAGTTAACCAGCCAGGCTGGAAAAGACCTCTGAGATCACTGAGTCCAACCTATCACCTCATTAACTAACCCCTGGCACTAAATGCCTCATCCTGACTCCTCTGAAACACCTCCAGCCACAGCCACTCCACCACCTCCCTGGGCAGCCCATTCCAATGCCAATCACTCTCTCTGACAACAACTTCCTCCTCACACCCAGCCTAGACCTGCCCTGGCACAGCTTCAGCCTCTGTCCCCTTGTTTTGTCCCTGGCTGCCTGGCAGCAGAGCCCAACCCCACCTGGCTACAGCCTCCCTGCAGGCAGCTGCAGACAGCAATGAGCTGTGCCCTGAGCCTCCTCTTTGTATTTTATAACTCCTGCCTTGTTAATTGCCACAACTAAATCAGGAACTCACTCTGAAGTGTCAAGCAGCAGAAGCATTCAGTGTGTGCCCTGATGAAGTCAAGTGTGCCCAAACTGAGTGGGGAAGTGGACACCTCAGAAGGAAATCCAGGCTGCAGGAAGACCTGGAGAGGCTGGAGGAGGCTGACTGGAACCTTACGATGTTTAGAAAGGACAACTGTCAGGTCTTGCACCTGCAAAGCCAGGAGCCAGGAGTGCAGCACAGGCTGAGAGCTGCCTGCCTGGAGAGCAGCTCTGTGAAAGGAGTCTGAGGATGCCAGTGGAGAAGTTCAGCAGGAGTCAACAATGTGCTCCAGTGGCAAAGAAAGCCAACAAGAGCCTGGGCTACATCACCAAGGGCATCAGCAGCAGAGATAAAGAAGTCACTGTCCCACTCAGCACCTGCCAGGCCAGCTTCAGTCCCCACTGCACAAAAGAGATGTGGACAGGTTGGAGGGGATCCAAGGAAGAGTCAGAAGGATGATCCAAGGACTGGGAAGGCTGCCATGGGAGGACAGGCTGAGAGAGCTGAGTTTGTTCAGCCTTCATAAAAGAAGGCTTAGGGGAGACTTTACAGCAGGTTGCAGGACTTAGAGGGTGGCTGCAAAGAAGAAAGAGACTCTGTTTTCAGAAGGATCCCCATGGAAAAGAGGAGCAATAGTGGCTGCAAGGTCACAGACCCACAGCATTCCCCATGCCACCCAGCATTCCAGCCATTAAGGTTGGAAAAGACCTCTAGGAGCATCCAGCCCAACCTCTCACCTCACCCTTCTCATTAACTAACCCCTGGCTGCCTCATGCAGCCTCCTCTTCAACACCTCCAGGGATGGGGACTCCACCACCTCCCTGGGCAGCCCATTCCAGTGCCAATCACTCTCTCTGCCAGGAACTGCCTCCTAACATCCAGCCTGAACCTGCTCAGGCACAGCTTGAGGCTGTGTCCTCCTGTCCTGTCCCTGGTTGCCTGGCAGAAGAGCCCAACCCCACCTGGCTACAGCCTCCCTTCAGGCACAGAGCAATGAGCATATCCCTGAGCTTCCTCATTTCCTCTGCTCCTGGGCAGATTCCCATTGGACACAAGGAAGAAGTTTTTTCCACAGCAGCAACCATCCATTGTCATAACCTCCCTAGGGAAATAGGGTGGATTCCTCAGCAGTGGAGGAAGATGCCTCTGGACAGGCTGCTGGGCCACCTTGTGTAGATGCTGTGCTGCTCCAAGGGCTCAGGCTCCTTCCCTGCCTGCATCCTACTGCTCCTTGCACTGAGCATGGCACCCTGCCAGCACTCTGCTTTGTACTCATCCTTGTGCTCTTCAGTTCATGCTGGCAGCAGAAATGCCAGGCTCACAGGATGTCAGGGGTTGGAAGGGACCCAAAGAGCTCATCCAGACCAACCCCCCTGCCAGAGCAGGACCACACAATCCAGCTCAGGGCACACAGAACACATCCAGACAGGCCTGGAAAGGCTCCACAGAAGGACACTCCACAGCCTCTCTGGGCAGCCTGTGCCAGGGCTCTGGGACCCTTCCAGGCAAGAAGTTGCCCTTGTGTTGAGCTGGAACCTCCTGTGCTGCAGCTTCCATCCACTGCTGCTTGTCCTGTCCCAGGGAGCAGTGAGCAGAGCCTGTCCCCCCCTCCTGACCCCCACCCCTCAGAGATTTCTAGACATTTGTTAGATCTCCTCTCAGTCTTCTCTCCTCCAGACTAAGAATAATAGAATGGGTTAGGCTGGAAGGGAACTCAAAGCTCAGCCAGTTCCAGCCCCCTGCCATAGGCAGGGACAGCTCCCACTAGAACAGGTTGCTCAAGGACTCTTCTCACCTGGGTGTGAACACCTCCAGGGAGGGAGCAGCCACAGCCTTGCCCCAAGTCCCTCAGCCTCTCCTCATAAGAAGTAGGAATGGGACACAGGGAATCATAGAACCAAGCAGGTTGGCAGAGAGCTCCAAGCTCAGCCAGCCCAACCTAGCACCCAGCCCTGCCCAACCAACCAGACCATGGCACTAAGTGCCCCAGCCAGGCTTGGCTGCAACACCTCCAGCCACGGCCACTCCACCACCTCCCTGGGCAGCCCATTCCAATGCCAATCACTCTCTCTGACAACAACTTCCTCCTCACACCCAGCCTAGACCTGCCCTGCCACAGCTTCAGCCTGTGTCCCCTTCTTCTGTTGCTGGCTGCCTGGCAGCAGAGCCCAACCCCACCTGGCTACAGCCTCCCTGCAGGCAGCTGCAGGCAGCAATGAGCTCTGCCCTGAGCCTCCTCTGCTGCAGGCTGCACACCCCCAGCTCCCTCAGCCTCTCCTCACAGGGCTCTGCTCCAGGCCCCTCCCCAGCCTTGCTGCCCTTCTCTCCACACCTGCCAGCACCTCAACAGCTCTCTGCAATTCAGGAGCCCACAACTGGACACAGCACTCCAGGGCTGGCCTGAGCAGTGCTGAGCACAGGGCCACAAGAACCTCCCTTGTCCTGCTGCCCACACTGCTCCTCAGCCAGCCCAGGATGCCATTGGCTCTGCTGCCCACCTGGGCACTGCTGCCTCCTCTTCAGCTCCTCTCTCCCACCACCCCCAGCTCCCTCTCTGCCTGCCTGCTCTCAGCCACTCTGGCCCCAGCCTGTAGTGCTGCTTGGGGTTGTTGTGGCCAAAGTGTAGAACCCTGCACTTGGCCTTGTTCAGTCTCATCCCCTTGGCCTCTGCCCACCCATCCAGCCTGGCCAGGTCCCTCGTTGGCTGCCAGCTCCCATGCTCCACAGTGTGCATCATCAGCACCAGAGAAAGGTTATTGATGTGCACCCTCCCGAGCGCTGCATCCTCGGGAAGGAGGGATGGTGACCTTAGATGACACCAGGACACTTATCTAGCACCATCTGAAGCTGCAGCTCTCTCCCTGGGAAATGAATGCTGGCATTTAGCACCCCAGGCTCGGGCAGCAGGCCCAGCAGCTGCTCCTGGGGAGCTTGGAAGCCAGGCAGGCATCACGCGCACCTTGGGAGCAGCTGCCCCGTGGCAGGGATGTGGCTTCCTAACCCAAAGCAGGGAGTGATGGTTGGTACCCTGCAGCATGAGGCTGAGCACTGCTTCTTCAGCCCTTCTACCCTGCCCACTGTCACAATGGATGCTTTTGGATGTCTATCTTGCATCATGGTCAGAGGGCTGGAGCTGCTCTGCTGTGAGGAGACACTGAGGGACCTGGGGCTGTGCAGGCTGCAGAGGAGAAGGCTCCCAGGTGACCTTCTTGTGGCCTTGCAGTATCTGAAGGGGGCTAGAAAAAAGCTGGGGAGGGACATTTTGAGCTGTCAGAGAGTGACAGGACTGGGGGGAATGGAACCAAGGTAGAAATGGGGAGATTTGGCCTGAAGGTTAGGAAGAAATTGTTCAGCAGGAGAGTGGTGAGAGGCTGGCAGGGGTTGCCCAGGGAGGTGGTGGAAGCCTCATTCCTGGAGGTGTTTGAGGCCAGGCTGGCTGAGGCTGTGTGCAGCCTGCTCTAGGGTAGGGTGTCCCTGGGCAAGGCAGGGGGGGTTGGAACTGGCTGCTCCTTGTGGTCCCTTCCAAACCCTGCCTGATTCTGTGATTCTATTCCCAGGAAATCTCTTTTCCCAGAGACTAAAAAAGGCAATGGAACAGAAAGCAAGGCAAAGATTTGCCTGCTCCCCCTGAGCAGCTCTTGTGCAGACTCAGTGCAGTTGCTAATGAGGTTCCAGGTCATTTCTTATTTTGGGTACCATCTGCTGCCATGGAGGGGGGGGAGAAAAAGGCAACCAAATGTGTTTTATAAACACCATCTGAGCGTGGTTGGCTCTGTCTAATAATGCCTCCCAGCTAAGCCTCTGCTGAACTTGAAAAGGCCATGCTGGAACATCAGTCTAGCACTTCCAAGCAGACACACTCCACAGAATCCTTACCCCAGGTGTAGGAAGTGGGCTGCAGAGGGCTGAGATAACAGCCAGCTAGAAGCCAGGGCACGATGACTTATGCATATTATGCATATTATGCCATGACTATGCATGACAGCCTTAGCCTGGAGACTTAGAGAGAAGGAGAGAGGGGAAAAAAGAAGGAGAGAGGGGAAGAAAGAAGGAGAGAGGGGAAGAAAGAAGGAGAGAGGGGAAGAAAGAAGGAGAGAGGGGAAGAAAGAAGGAGAGAGGGGAAGAAAGAAGGAGAGAGGGGAAGAAAAGGAGAGAGGGGAAAAGGAGAGAGGGGAAAAAAGAAGGAGAGAGGGGAAAAAAAGGAGAGAGGGGAAAAGAAGGAGAGAGGGGAAAAAAGAAGGAGAGAGGGGAAAAAAGAAGGAGAGAGGGGAAAAAAGAAGGAGAGAGGAGAAAAAAGAAGGAGAGAGGAGAAAAAAGAAGGAGAGAGGAGAAAAAAGAAGGAGAGAGGAGAAAAAAGAAGGAGAGAGGAGAAAAAAGAAGGAGAGAGGAGAAAAAAGAAGGAGAGAGGAGAAAAAAGAAGGAGAGAGGGGGAAAGAAGGAGAGAGGGGGAAAGAAGGAGAGAGGGGAAAAGAAGGAGAGAGGGGAAAAGAAGGAGAGAGGGGAAAAGAAGGAGAGAGGGGAAAAGAAGGAGAGAGGGGAGGAAAGAAGGAGAGAGGGGAGGAAAGAAGGAGAGAGGGGAGGAAAGAAGGAGAGAGGGGAGGAAAGAAGGAGAGAGGGGAGGAAAGAAGGAGAGAGGGGAGGAAAGAAGGAGAGAGGGGAGGAAAGAAGGAGAGAGGGGAGGAAAGAAGGAGAGAGGGGAGGAAAGAAGGAGAGAGGGGAAAAGAAGGAGAGAGGGGAAAAGAAGGAGAGAGGGGAAAAAAGAAGGAGAGAGGGGAAAAAAGAAGGAGAGAGGGGAAAAAAGAAGGAGAGAGGGGAAAAAAGAAGGAGAGAGGGAAAAAAGAAGGAGAGAGGGAAAAAAAGAAGGAGAGAGGGGAAAAAAGAAGGAGAGAGGGGAAAAAAGAAGGAGAGAGGGGAAAAAAGAAGGAGAGAGGGGAAAAAAGAAGGAGAGAGGGGAAAAAAGAAGGAGAGAGGGGAAAAAAGAAGGAGAGAGGGGAAAAAAGAAGGAGAGAGGGGAAAAGAAGGAGAGAGGGGAAAAAAGAAGGAGAGAGGGGAAAAAAGAAGGAGAGAGGGGAAAAAAGAAGGAGAGAGGGGAAAAGAAGGAGAGAGGGGAAAAGAAGGAGAGAGGAGAAAGAGAGAAGAAGAAGAGAGGGAGAGAGAGAATCACAGAACCAAGCAGGTTGGCAGAGAGCTCCAGGCTCAGCCAGCCCAGCCTAGCACCCAGCCCTGCCCAACCAACCAGACCATGGCACTAAGTGCCCCAGCCAGGCTTGGCTGCAACACCTCCAGCCACAGCCACTCCACCACCTCCCTGGGCAGCACATTCCAGTGCCAATCACTCTCTCTGCCAGGAACTTCCTAACAACATCCAGCCTAGACCTGCCCTGGCACAGCCTCAGACTCTGTCCCCTTCTTCTGCTGCTGGCTGCCTGGCAGCAGAGCCCAACCCCACCTGGCTACAGCCTCCCTGCAGGCAGCTGCAGGCAGCAATGAGCTCTGCCCTGAGCCTCCTCTGCTGCAGGCTGCACCCCCCCAGCTCCCTCAGCCTCTCCTCACAGGGCTCTGCTCCAGGCCCCTCCCCAGCCTTGCTGCCCTTCTCTCCACACCTTCCAGCACCTCAGCATCTCTCTGCAATTCAGGAGCCCAGAACTGCACACAGCACTCCAGGGCTGGCCTGAGCAGTGCTGAGCACAGGGCCACAAGAACCTCCCTTGTCCTGCTGCCCACACTGCTCCTGAGCCAGCCCAGGATGCCATTGGCTCTGCTGCCCACCTGGGCACTGCTGCCTCCTCTTCAGCTCCTCTCTCCCAGCACCCCCAGCTCCCTCTCTGCCTGCCTGCTCTCAGCCACTCTGGCCCCAGCCTGCAGTGCTGCTTGGGGTTGTTGTGGCCAAAGTGCAGAACCCTGCCCTTGGCCTTGTTCAGTCTCACCCCATTGGCCTCTGCCCACCCATCCAGCCTGGCCAGGTCCCTCTGCAGGGCTCTCCTACCTTCCAAAACATCCACACCTGCTCCTAGCTTGCTGTCATTTTCAAACTCACTGATGCTGGAAAGAGTGGGACAGAAAAAAAGAGGGAGAGAGAGAGGGGCAGAGAAAAAGAGAGGGGCAGAGAAAAAGAGAGGGGCAGAGAGAGAGAAGGAGGAACATTTGAGGTCCCACATTCTCCTCCCACCACCACGCAGCACTTTTCCTCCTGCTATCCAGAGGCCTCTTGTCCTGAAAAACACAACCAAGCACCCAGATGTGCTGTGCCCTGAGGAGCCCAGCAACAGAGCTGCTTCATAGCTGCCCAGAGAGGCATCTTGCCATAGGAACTGGTTGCCTCCCAGGTGTCATCTGGACTGTTCCTAGGACAGCTGCTGCCGAAGCATCTTCCTTCAGCACCTCCTCACCGGTGCCTTCTGGCCCCCACCCTGAGCCCTTGTGCAGCTGCTCCCCTTCTCCTCCAGCCTGGCCCCTGGAGCAGGTGGCAAGCAGGATTCTGGAGAGGCTGACAGCAGCCAGGAAGATGTGCTGAGGGCTTGGGAGCCTCTGCTAGGCTGTCTGCACAGTCTGAACAAGCACACTCAAGGCACAAGCTCCTCAGGTGGCCTGGCACTGGCACTGCCACCAGACACACAACCCCCACACCCAGCTCCACTGCCCGAAGGAGCAGCTCTGGGCACCAAGAGGTAGAGCAGTCTGGGCTAATTGCACTGCTAATTTGGGCTGGAAGGGGAAAAGTCTTCCTGGCAAAGCAATGCTTGAGCCTAACTCCTGGCAGCAGCCTGGCAACCTACCTTCCAGCCTTGTTGGGCAAGTGGTTGGGTTGCTTTTTGCCCTGCAGCCATAATTAATTGGACTCCTTTGTAAACTTCTAGGTCATGAATAATGAAATACATTAAATAAGACCAGGCCTGGCCCTGATGCTGCTGCAGTTCCATTAAGGGCCTGATTGAAGCAGAGGGAGTTCCCATTGCACTTGTTTAAAGAAGGATTCGACTCAGGGGGGGGAGCCTTGGACACAACACAAACTGGCAAGAGGGGTTTGGTGCTGCTTGGTGTGGAGCAGCAGCTGAAATCAAGAAGTATCACAGCTCTTGCCTCCTGCTTTTGATTCCTGCCCATGCATGCCTGCTGTTCAGGGAGCAGCAGCCTCTGGCTGAGACAGAAGGCAAAGATCACACAAAGCATCTTTGAACCATGCTGCATTCTACCCTGAAGTTTGAAACCAAGTGGGTGATCACAGCAGCAGGCAGGCTTGGGAAGGGACCACAAAGATCATAGAACCATAGAATCAGTCAAGGCTGGAAGGCACCAAAAGGAGTAGCCAGTTCCAACCCCCTGCCATGCCCAGGGACACCCTACCCTAGAGCAGGCTGCACACAGCCTCAGCCTGCCTGGCCTTAAACACCTCCAGCCATGGGGCCTCAACCACCTCCCTGGGCAACCCCTGCCAGCCTCTCACCACTCTCACAGGGAGGAACTTCCTAGCATCCAGGCTGAATCTCCCCATTTCCAGCTTTGCTCCATTCCCCCCACTCCTGTCACTCCCTGACAGACTCAAAAGTCCCTCCCCAACTTTCTTGTAGCCCCCTTCAGGTCCTGGAAGGCCACAAGAAGGTCACCTGGGAGCCTTCTCCTCTCCAGCCTGCACAGCCCCAGCTGGCTCAGTCTCTCCTCACAGCAGAGCAGCTCCAGCCCTCTGCTCATCCTCATGGCCCTGCTCTGGACACTTTCCAGCCCCTCCATATCCCTCTTGTCCCACTGGGTGCAGCACTCCAGGTGGGATAATGACTGCAAAAATAATCACAGAATGTCAGGGGCTGGAAGGGACCTCCAAAGCTCATCCAGTCCAACCCCCTGCCACAGCAGCAGCACCCAGAGCAGATCACACAGGAGCACAGCCAGGCAGGGTTTGAATATCTCAGAGAGGGAGACTCCACAGCCCCCCTGGGCAGCCTGTGCCAGGGCTCTGCCACCCTCACAGGGACAAAATTCCTCCTCCTGTTTCCATGGAACTTCCTCTGGCTCAGCTGCCACCTATGTTTTCCTTTTATTTCCCCACACACCTTTTTTTTCCAGCCTGCCCTCAGCTTTTAGCATTGCCATTGAAATACTTCCCATGCTGCCAGGGGAGGCACTGGAACAGGTCACCCAGGGAGGGGAGGCACTGGAAGGGGTCACCCAGGGAGGGGAGGCACTGGAAGGGGTCACCCAGGGAGGGGAGGCACTGGAACAGGTCGCTTAGGGAGGGGAGGCACTGGAAGGGGTTGCTTAGGGAGGTGGTGGAAGCCTCATCCCTGGATGCTTTTAAGGCCAGGCTGGATGTGGCTCTGGACAACCTGATCTGGTGTGAGGTTTCCCTGCCCATGACAGGGGGATTGGAGCTGGATGCTCCTTAAAATCCTTTCCAGCCCTAACAGTTGTGTGATTCTGTGACCAGGCAGAAGCAGCCCAAAGAGGACATTTTATGGTGCAGCCAGGATGGGAGAGATGCCTGCAGGAGCAGGGGTGAGAGGGACTCCTCTTCACCTCCCACTTGAGATGCAAAGGGTCACTCCTGAGCACAGATCTCTTCCTCCTCCTCTGCACAGATTCTCTTTTTTGATGCCCTTATCTTCAGCCTGCATGCCATGACCAGCCACAGCTTTTGGGATGTTTTCTTCTCCTTTTCTACCCCCAGTTCTTGTTTAGAAACAGATTTCAAGTAGCTTCTCATGAGCCAAAGTGACCACTCTTTTTCTTCCACTTTCCTCTCCAGTGCAGCATTGCCTGGTTTTCATTTTCATGTCTTATCAACCACAAAATAAAGACACAGAACAAGGTCATTCTCCCTCTTTTAGTCTCAGACATTACTTCATCTAATTACAGCACCCAGAATGAGGATCTGGTAAAGTGGACTTGAGGAGAAGGGAGTCCATTTACACTGCCAGAGACATCTGGTCACAACTCTCTTTTCCAGCCCTAAACTATCTCCTACCTCAGGTCTGGCCACAGAGAGGGAAGAGGAGAGGGAAGAGGAGAGGGAAGAGGAGAGGGAAGAGGAGAGGGAAGAGGAGAGGGAAGAGGAGAGGGAAGAGGAGAGGGAAGAGGAGAGGGAAGAGGAGAGGGAAGAGGAGAGGGAAGAGGAGAGGGAAGAGGAGAGGGAAGAGGAGAGGGAAGAGGAGAGGGAAGAGGAGAGGGAAGAGGAGAGGGAAGAGGAGAGGGAAGAGGAGAGGGAAGAGGAGAGGGAAGAGGAGAGGGAAGAGGAGAGGGAAGAGGAGAGGGAAGAGGAGAGGGAAGAGGAGAGGGAAGAGGAGAGGGAAGAGGAGAGGGAAGAGGAGAGGGAAGAGGAGAGGGAAGAGGAGAGGGAAGAGGAGAGGGAAGAGGAGAGGGAAGAGGAGAGGGAAGAGGAGAGGGAAGAGGAGAGGGAAGAGGAGAGGGAAGAGGAGAGGGAAGAGGAGAGGGAAGAGGAGAGGGAAGAGGAGAGGGAAGAGGAGAGGGAAGAGGAGAGGGAAGAGGAGAGGGAAGAGGAGAGGGAAGAGGAGAGGGAAGAGGAGAGGGAAGAGGAGAGGGAAGAGGAGAGGGAAGAGGAGAGGGAAGAGGAGAGGGAAGAGGAGAGGGAAGAGGAGAGGGAAGAGGAGAGGGAAGAGGAGAGGGAAGAGGAGAGGGAAGAGGAGAGGGAAGAGGAGGAGAGATCAAACAAAATAAAGAAAACCAAACCCGAGAAAATCAAACCCAAATCAATCCAAACCAATCCAAGACAAAACCAATCCAAGACAAAACCCAAACCTAGCCCAAACCAATCCAAACCCAAACCTAACCCAAACCAATCCAAAACGAAACCCAAACTTAACCCAAACCAATCCAAGACCAAACCAATCCAATCTAAACCCAAACCTAACCCAAACCCAAAGCAATCCAAGACAAACCCAGCCCAGGACTAAAGGAGATGACAGCTCACAAATAGCCTCATTTCCACCCCCCAGTTAAAGACATTGCCTGTGTTTGAAAAGCTCTGTCCAAACCAAGCAGGAATTGTCAGAATCCCAGGAAAGCCCAACAGCCTCTGGTGCAAGCTGACAGCCTTCTCCTTGGGCCAGTCATTGTCCACAGAGGAAGGCTGAGCACCACCAGAGAAGGAGACTCCACAGCCTCTCTGGGCAGCCTGTGCCAGGGCTCTGGGACCCTTCCAGGCAAGAAGTTGCCCTTGTGCTGAGCTGGAACCTCCTGTGCTGCAGCTTCCATCCATTGCTGCTTGTCCTGTCCCAGGGAGCAGAGAGCAGAGCCTGACCCCCCCTCCTGACCCCCAGCCCTCAGAGATTTATAGACATTGATTAGATCCCCTCTCAGTCTTCTCTTCTCCAGACTAAGCAGCCCCAGGGCCCTCACCAGGCAGTGCTGCAGTCCATCATCCTCATAGCCATCCCTTGGACTCTCTTCAGCAGATCCCTCTCCCACTGGGGAGCCCAAAACTCAGTACTCAAGATGAGATCTCACCAGGGCAAAGCAGAGGCGGAGGAGAACCTGCCTGGATCTGCTGGGCACACTCCATGCAGGCATCCATGAAGGAGCATCCTCCAGGTGTGCAACCTGCCCGCTTCTGGCAGGCTGTGAGGCCAACTGCAGCCTGCTGAGCTCCCTCAGCATGGCCTTTGAGCCTGGATTTCCCCTCCTGGGTCCAAGGCCACTGAGGCTGCCTGTGTTTTTGAAGCAGAACCTGATGCCTTGTGGAAGCCTTACAGGAGTTCAGCTCCAATCTGGAGCTGCTGTTTGAACCTGAAAGGGGCAGACCTGCAGCTCTCACCCTGAAACTGATATGAAGTGCAGCTGCCAGGCAGAAGCCAAACCTCTCTACAATTATTTGTTTGGCTGCATAATGGAGCAAGCAATTACTGCATTATCTGCAGAGCCTGGGCATGCATTATTAATACATGCTCAGAGCAAAGGGGGTTAGTAAATGCAGGGGTTCTCTTCTGGCTTGGATGGTACTCCAGCCCCAGGTGGACTTCTGAGGGAGAGAAAAGTGTTCCCCAGCTGCTTGTTTCCCAGTTGGGTTCAGCAGGGCAGACAACAGGGAGGGAGCAGGAAGAACAGTAGGACACACTGGAGGGCAGGGATCCATCCAGAGGGATCTTGACAGGCTGCAGAGGTGAGCCCAAGTCAACCTCGTGAAGTTCAACAAGACCAAGGGCAAGGTCCTGCAGCTGGGTCGAGGCAATGCCAAGCACCAATCCAGGCTGGGCAGGGACTGGCTTGAGGGCAGCCCTGAGGAGAGGAATTTGGGGGTGCTGCTGGAGGAGAAGCTCAATCTGAGCTGTCAGTGTTGCTCTTGCAGCCCAGAGAGCAACCAGAGCCTGGGCTGCAGCCGGAGCAGTGTGGGCAGCAGGGTAAGGGAAGGGATCCTGCCCCTCTGCTGTGCTCTGCTGAGACCTCATCTGGAGTGCTGCATCCAGTGCTGAGCCCCTGGGACAAGAGGGCTGTGGAGATGCTGGAGAGTGTCCAGAGCAGGGCCAGGAGGATGCTGAGAGGCTGCAGCAGCTCTGCTGTGAGCACAGCCTGAAAGAGTTGGGGCTGTGCAGGCTGGAGCAGAGGAGGCTCCCAGGGGACCTTCTTGTGGCCTGCCAGCATCTGAAGGGGGCTCCAAAAAAGCTGGGGAGGGACTTTTGAGGCTGTGAGGGAGTGGCAGGAGTGGGGGGAATGGAGCAAGGCTGGAGGTGAGGAGAGTGAGGCTGGAGGTGAGGAGGAAGTTGTTGAGCAGGAGAGTGGTGAGAGGCTGGCAGGGGTTGCCCAGGGAGGGGGTTGAGGCCCCATGGCTGGAGGTGTTTGAGGCCAGGCTGGCTGAGGCTGTGGGCAGCCTGCTCTGGGGTAGGGTGTCCCTGGGCATGGCAGGGGGTTGGCACTGGCTGCTCCTGTGGTCCCTTCCAGCCCTGACTGATTCTGTGATTCCATGGTTCCATGAGAGGGCTGTGGTGTGAGTGCTTACAGACATCCTTCCTGTCTGACATACATAGCCCAAGGCCAGAGAGCAGGAAGGGGTTTGCTGAATGCAAACAGTGCAGTGCCCTGTGCAGGATGCTGCACTGCCCAGCTGAGAGAGCCACCAGGGAGGCATTTCTCACCGAGCAGCAGAGTTTCATGTGATGCCCAGAGAGCAGGCTCAGAACTGGGCAGGGGGCCAGAGCGAGCTGCTGGCTGACCTTTTGATGCTCTGGGCTCTTGTGACTCTAACAAGCTAATCTCCCTCTTCAAAAGCATCTTAGAAGTTAATTTTGGCTCTCTGCAGTTTAAGGAGCTGAGAGAGGAACTGCTTCACCTGCCTTGGATGAATCACACAAGCCTCCAAAGCCACCAAAGGCAGCACTTGCACTGCTGAGGCTGTGGGAGGTGAACCATGAACAGTTTCAGTCACTCTGCAAATGACTTCTGGAAATGGAAATCAGGTTTCCAATTAATTTTGGGAAGTGTTACCTCAGAGCTGACATGACCAAGCCTTGCAGTCCTCTTCCTAGAATCAGGCAGCTTGGAAGAGGCCTCCAAGCTCAGCCAGCCCAACCTAGCACCCAGCCCTGGCCAAGCAACCAGACCATGGCACTAAGTGCCTCATCCAGGCTTGTTGAACTGCTGCAGCCTGGTTTGGGGGCAGGATCTCTCTGTGCCCTACTCTACTCCCTTTTCTAGAAGCTGCTTGAAAGCTTACCCTCAGATGTCATCAGGAAATAACTGGATTCATGGAATGGTCTAGGTTGGAAGGGACCTTGAAGATCCTCCAGTTCCAACCCCTGACACTCACCCTTCACATCTTTATCAACATGAACCATAGAACCAAGCAGGTTGGAAGGGAGCTCCAAGCTCCCCCAGCCCAACCTAGCACCCAGCCCTGCCCAACCAACCAGACCATGGCACTAAGTGCCCCAGCCAGGCTTGGCTGCAACACCTCCAGCCACGGCCACTCCACCACCTCCCTGGGCAGCCCATTCCGATGCCAATCACTCTCTCTGCCAGGAGCTTCCTCCTCACATCCAGCCTAGACCTGCCCTGGCACAGCTTCAGCCTCTGTCCCCTTCTTCTGTTGCTGGCTGCCTGGCAGCAGAGCCCAACCCCACCTGGCTACAGCCTCCCTGCAGGTAGTTGTAGACAGCAAATGAATAAGGTCACCCTTCAGACTCCTCTTCTCCAAGCTCCCTGAGCCTGTCCTCTCAGGGAGATGCTGCACAGCCTGCAGCAGCTCTGTGGCTCTTCCAGGGAGATGCTGCACAGCCTGCAGCAGCTCCGTGGCTCTTCCAGGGAGATGCTGCACAGCCTGCAGCAGCTTTGTGGCTCTCCCAGGGAGATGCTGCACTGCCTGCAGCATCTTTGTGGCTCTGGGCTGGGACTATCTCAAGCAGTTCCCTGAGGTCCTCCTTAAGCCAAAGGGCACAGAACTGGACCACAACATTCCATCTCCAGACAGACAGACAGCCCAAACTGCTTGGGGACTCATCAGTCAGGATTGCTTCAGAGAGAAACTGGAAATGAAACCATGAGCAAGACCTAACTGGGCCAAATCTGCCCTAAAGCTCTGCTGATGCCAGCAAGGCTGCTGTGCCCACACGTGTGTGTGTGAAAACATTGGCAGGCAGGCAGGCCATGCAGCAATTAGCTGTACAAA